>NC_090451.1:136008874-136311904 GCF_031143425.1 Pleurodeles waltl
CTTCTTCCCTTTCATTGCAGGAGGTGAGGGCTTCTTCCCCTTCCTGACTGGTGGAGTGGGATCCATCCCCTTCCTGGCTGGTGGAGTGGGATCCTTCTCTGTCTTTCCTCCACGACTAGGAGGTGCCTCCACTCTCCCCGTGGACTGTTTGGCTGAGATGCTGGGCTGGTTCGTTGGGACCCTGCTCTCACTGGCAGGACAGGGGGAGGGGGAAGGAAGAGGTCAAGCTGTGCAAGGAATTCTTCTTAGGGACGATAGGGTGGGTTGAGGGAGGAGGGATGGGAGTGGAGGTTGAGGGAATGGTTGTTGGAGGAGTACGTCTGTTGGACTTGGGGGCAGGTGCATGGGCAGTGTGCTGGTGTGCTGGTGTGAGGAGGATGGCTGTTGGGTGTCTGAGTGCCTGTGTTTGTGTCCTTTGGGGGGCAGACAGGGTGAGAGAGGACACAGGGGACGCATGGAAGGATGTTGTGGAGGTGTCTGCAAGTGAGATATGTGTGCTGCTTGGTGTGGTGATGCTGGTGGCGAATGTTGAAGCAGTGCATGCAGGTGTGAGTATGGACATGACTGTGAGGGAGGTGGAGGAGGAGGAGGGGAGACAGTGGAGGCAGTGGATGTGGTTGTGTGTGCAACTGTCTGGTGTTAACGTGAGTGCTTGTGCACTGAAGTGTGGTGCCTGTGTTTGACTGTGTCACTCTTGTGTGATGTCCTGTGTGCATGCTCGTCTGTATGCGTGCATGGGATGGGTTGGGGTTGAGGAGACTGGGACTGGGAAATGGTAGTTGGAGGGGGGACGGTAGGAACAGGGACAATGGTTGCCATCAGAAAGGAGGCCAGAGCCTGAATCGATCTTTGTTGCCCTCCAGGAATGCATTACATTGCTGCATCTGGGATGCCAGCCCCTGGATGGCATTCACAATGGTTGACTGCCCTACAGAGATGGATCTCAGGAGGTCAATAGCCTCCTCACTCAGGGCAGCAGGGCTCACTGGGGCAAGGCCCGAGGTGCCTGGGGTCAAGGAGATGCCCACCCTCCTGGGTGAGTGGGTACGGGCAACTCGCTGAGTGGCTACTGGGAGGGCGGAGCTGGTACGGGGGATGGCGGCTATACCCAGCAGCTGGGGTGTCAAAGAGGAGTCCGCCACCACCAGGGAGCTTCCATCGGAGGAGGTATCTGAGGCAGTGTTTTCACCTCATGTCTCCACTGTGGTGCTCTCCTTGCCCTCCGTCCCACTAGTTCCCTCGGCATCAGTGGACTCTGCCTCCTGGGTCCTGTGGGATGCAGCACCCTCTGTCGTTGGTGCCCCTGCTCCTCTGCCAGATGATGCTAATGCACACATGAACAGGATGACAGGAGGAGAAAGGGGGGGAGGGAGAGACCTTTCTCTCTGGGTCAATTACAGCACCAACACAACAGTTGGCCTACACAGTACCGTCACACACAGGGATCAGGATTGAGCACTATGCATTGCACTGGCATTCAATTTTTTAGAAGCTGCAGCAAGATGAGGGCCAAACACCACCAACCTTACCCCTCCTGTGGCCCACTAAGCCCTGTCTAACATGGAATGCAACCTAGCTAGGTTACCTTGATTCGCTATACATCCATTACCCTTGAGTTGGATCACGCTGCAATGTCTGATCTGCCATTAAGGCAAAAAGAACAGTTGATGCCCCATTAAGGGGCAGCCTCTAACTCACACCCACCACCTGGATCCCATGCCACCTACCAATTATTGTTGTAACGCCCACTGTACTCACCCCTCTTGTGGCTGCTGTGATGCCCTCAATCGCCCATTCCAGATTTCCAGTTCCAGATCTGGGTAGGCCACCGCCAGTATGCGGGCCATCAGGGGGGTCAGGTTCCGATGGGCACCCCTTCCCCGTTGGGAGGCCATCCTCAGCTGGGCCTCTGTGATCTTCCGTGTCCAGCTTCTCGGGTCCTACCACCTTTTCCGACAGTGGGTGCTCCACCTGCTGTAGACCCCCAGGGTCCGCACCTCCTTGGCGATGGCATGCCTCAATCCATTCTTTTATAGGCGCTGACCTGCAGAGGCTATACAGATGGGAGGACATAATTACACACACAATCCAGCACATATGTCACACATATGTCCCACCAATCCCGTTTATATCTCCACTGGCACACGCATCGCCCGGCACCCACCATGTACACTACCACCAGACATTCCTCTCCCCGATAACACGATGCCTGCACACACATCTCCATGCATCCTTCCCACTTGAATTGTGTCCAAGGTGTACTCACCTGTTGGTCTGAAGGCCCATACAGCAGTCCATACTGGGATAGGACCCCATCCACTAGTCGCTCCAAGTGAAGGTAGGGGCCCTTTTCCCGGTCACACGGGCCATGGTAGGTTCCAGACACAGGTCACAGCAGCACACAAGGTGTAGATGTTGCCCTGTGGAAAGTCAGGAAACAAGTGAGGATTTAGATAGAAAATGGTGGTCACGTCCCCGGCGGTGTACACTGACACCGCTGGCGCTGATCCCAATTGGCCACTGTACTCCATAAAGCCCCATATTAGCCAATGAGGAATTGCACGGTGGTGCAAGACCGCCTTCCGCCACAACGCCCACTGTTGGGGGAATTACCTCACTTCCACCTGTCCCAAGATAAAGGACAACTAGTCGCATTTCATGTTGGTGGACAGTGATCAGATTATCCATAACTGCGGCATTGTCTAGAATTGCACATACATTGCCATTCCCTCTGTCCCATCACATTGATGATGTATGTACACTGAGGTGGTGGTTCCATTGTTCAAATTGTGACAGCCTACTCATGCTTGTGTCCCTTAGATACCTACCGCTGCGGATGAATAGGAGGAGGAGACAACCCCCTGTGTACAGACCCCTTGTGCACTTGGCTACACTGGAGGACAGGCACATTATAGACTAGACAGGGCCACAATCACAGAGCTGTGTGTCCAATTGGAGCCTGTCCTGATATCAGCTATCCGTCATCCCACTTGGATCCACACTCTTGTGCAGGTTCTATCAGTGATCCATTTCCTGGTAACTGGTTCTTTCCAAGTGACAGGAGGCTTGGCAGCAGGAATGCCACAGCCAATGTTCTCAATCGTGCTGCCAAGAGTATTGTCTGCCTTGGTGAAACACACTTGCAGCTACATTGTTTTCCCCCAGGTGGAAGATTTGGTCGCTGTGAAGGCAGGATTCTATGTAACGTGGCATATCCCAACTATTATTAGGGCAATTGACTGTGCATATGTTGAATTTGTCCCTCACCCCGCCAGAATGAACAGGTGTGCAGGAATCTGAAGAGTTTCCACTCAATTAATGTCTACATGGTGTTTCTGGTGGACCAGTACATCTCCCATGTCACTGCCAAGTATCCTGGGTTGGTGCATGACTCCTTTGTCCTGAGGAATAGCAGCATCCCAAATGTGATGGCCCAACTACAGAGGCACACAGTATGGCTAATAGGTGAGCCTTAGTCCCCACCCACTGTATGTCAGTGTATGCCTTCAGGTAATCGAAAGGACCTTCGGCCTCCGGAAGGCCAGGTTCAGGTGCCTCCATCCAACAGGTGGTTCCCTGTGCTACTCACCCGGGAAGATCTGCCAGATAGTAGTGGCATGCTGCATGTTGCACAACCTGGCCCCCAGACGACATGTGCCTTTTCTGCAGGAGGAGGAAACTAGAGATGCCCCTGTGGCAGCAGTTGACCCTGAGGACAGTGAGGATGAGGAGGCAGAGGATGAGGATATGGACAACATGACATCAGTTATACGTCAATACTTTCAATGGCACACAGGTGAGAAAGTGAAACTGATCATTACCCTACCTATTGACTTCATCTGTGTGACTGTAGCATGATGGCATTCACTTCCTTCGCATATCAACTTCTGTCACCTATGGCTTGTCATTTTATAGATGTTAGTGATATGACAACCGTGTCCTGATGTGATTACTACAGATAGTTACAGGTCAGTAATTGTATGCTATCACAGTGTTCAGATCATTTGCACTAGATGTGACTGTTCCCCTAAATGCACATTCTCAACACATAAAATACTATCAGTCAAGTTGTGATCAAAGTTGTTTATTGTAGTGCTATAAAATTGTGGGAAAAGGTCAATGGAATGGGGTGATGGTTGAGGTAAGTCCAGGGTATTGTTTCAGTCTGTTTGTAGCACAGGTCCAGTGTCCAAGTGGCCATAGGAAGGGGAGCAAAGGCAGTTCAGAGTGGACAAGGTGACAGGGTGGGACACAAGGGAAGTGGGTTTCAGGGAACGTTTGCAGGGTGGTTCACTTTTTGCAGAGGGAGGGGAGCTGGTGGCCTGTGGGTCCTGTGGTATGGCCTCCTGCCCACTAGCTGCAGCGGAAGTAGACGGCTGGTCAATAGACTGATTAGTGGTAGGGGCCCGCTGGTGTGCTGTTGATTCCCTCATGATGTTGGCCATGTCTGCCAGCACCCCTGTTATGGAGATCATTGTGGTGTTGAGGGCCTGCAAGTCCTCCTTGATCCCCTGATAGTGTTCCTCCTCCAGCCGCTTGTTCTCCTGCATGTTGTCAAGGATCTGGCCCATCGTGTCCTGGGATTGTTGGCAGCCCCCAGGATCTTGGTGAGTTCCTCCTGGAGAGTCAGTTCCATGGCCCTGTCCTCCCCCGGCGCACAGCGGTCCTTACAGTGTCCCTGTTCCCCTGTTCCCCTGCCCCCTGAATCGTGTGCCCACTGCCACTGACCCCAGGTCCCTCATTGTCTTGGGGGTGAGGTGTGGACTGGACTGGAGTCCCAGTACAGGTGGGCACATTCCTGATTGACCTGTCCTGGGGACAGAGGTGTGGGCACACTGAGTGGGTGTTGTGGTGTTGGATACTGATGGGGGACTGAGAGGGCTGGGGTGACCGACTGTCCAGTGGTCCCTGATGGGCCAGTTTGTTGATCCAGATCCTGAAGTCCAGAGTTATTGTTATCACTGGAGGCATCTTCTGTTGGGGGACTGGATAGTCGTGGCACCTCCTTTCTGTTGACATTGGCGGGGGCACCTGTGGGGATGTAAGTGATGTATTATGCTCCATGCCTGTGACATATTGTACATCCCTAGCTTCCCCTCTATCGTTGCTGTTGCCCTGACACCTTTGTTTGTGTATCGTGATGTATTGTGGGATTGTTAGTTTCCCTATGCTGTGCATGCTTTTGTGATGGATGTTCATGCAGGGCTGGGAGTGCTGTCCATGCACTGGTATTGCATGCAGGACTTGGCACTGGGGTAGGTGAAGTGTGTGGGATGGAGTAGAATCATGGGAGTGAGGGTGAGGGTGTGAGATGGCATGCAGGTATGGGGGTTGATAAGTAGTAAATGTTGACTCACCAGTGTCCAGTCCTCCAGCAACTCCAGTGAGTCCCTCAGGATGCAGTAATGCTTTGAGCTGTGGGGGAGGAGATGGGGCTCCACCACCAATCCTCTGTATGGCAAGCTGGTGCCTTGATGTTATGGAGTGTACCCTCCCCCGTAGGTCATTCCACCTCTTCCTGATGTCATCCTGTGGGCTTGGATGCTGTCTCACGGTGTTCACCCTGTCCGCAATTCTCCGTCATAGCTCCATCTTCCTGGCAATGGATATTTGCTGTACCTGTGCACCAAATAGCTGTGGCTCTACCCTGACTATTTTCTCCACCATGACCTGCAACTCCTCATCTGTGAAACGCGGGTGCCTTTGTGGGGACATGGGTGTTGTGTGTGTAAGTGTGTGGGTGTTGGGTACTGTGATTGGGTGTGCAAAGTGGGGTGCATGAGGAATGTATGGGTACATGGGGTGTGTGTGCCTAGTTGTCAGAGTAGTCTTGGTGTCACTCTGGTGGCATAAATTTGTATTTGTAAAGATTTGTGGGTGATGTGGGTGTGAGTTTTTTAGTGCTGCGGGAGGGTGGGTGTTATGTGTATGAGTGTCAGGTGTGTGTTTTTGGTATTGGCCAATGTTGTGTGGTTTAGTATTTGGGTGTCTATTTTGAACACGCCGGAGTGTACCACCAATGGTTCACCGCCATTGAATGTCCACCGTGGTGATTTGTGGGTCACGATGTAGTGAGCGTTGTTTTGTTGGTGTAACGGTATGGGTGTTGGTGCCGACAGTTTACCACTGACCTTTGGGCTGGTGTATTTGTGTATGTGGCAGTATTCTGTTGGATTGGTGTATGTGTGTCATAATATGTGCCATAATATGACAAATGAATATTTGCCACTGCAGCGGTAGGTTGGCAGTCATCACCATGGCGGTAAGCGGGATTTCCCGCCAATGTCATGATGAGGGCCTATGTGTTCTGTTGAGTCCGATTGAATGGGTCTCCTGTTTACTCTAGCACAGCTCCAAAGATATGTTGCACGTTGCACATAAGCTGGGAGATCATTTTGAGTTATCTCTGCTGGGATTTCTCTAATACGAATATTATTTCTGTGAGACCTATTTCCTTGCATTTCCCCTGTAGAATGATAAGCTATTACTCCAGCATCAGCATGTGTTAATGCAGTTTTTCAGTCATCAATTTGCTATTGCCAATTTATTGACTCTATTATCACAACCTGTTTCACCTCCAGTAAATTACTTTGGAGGTCCGATTTTGGTGCCAAGATCTCTTTCTTTATTTCTTTAAAGGCTTGGAGGCAACAGTCCCTATTGCTATCCAGATTATGTGGTACATCATTTTTTTGGGGTTCAATGAGGTCTTTCTCCCTAAGCAGCCTCCGACGTCATGAGCTGGATCATGTTCTGGGTTGTCTTGTGAAGTATTTAATCAGCAATTTTTCCTTTGGTTTGCTTCCTATCATGCCCATTATACTGGCTCTGGTGTGGATCTATGCAGGTTAAACCTGTGCAGTAGTGAGAATTAGGTGATCATGAAGTGGCTTGTAGAACAGGCATCTCCCTATAATGCGGGATGCTCAGAGTGACCACCCTGTAGTTCAGGAAGTTTGTAGCAATAGTGGAGTGCAACCAGTCCTTATGGTCCTAAGGTACTATGGGCCTCATTCCGACCCTGGCGGTACAAGACCGCCAGGGCCGGGGGCAACGGAAGCACCGCCAACAGGCTGGCGGTGCTTCATTGCCCATTCTGACTGCGGTGTTAAAGCCGCGGTCAGAAAAGGGAATCCGGCGGTTTCCGGCCGGATTTCCCCTGCTTGGGCAGAACCCCCTTCCCGCCATCCTGTTCCTGGCGGTTGTTTCCGCCAGGAACAGGATGGCGGGAACGGGTGTCGTGGGGCCCCTGGGGGCCCCTGCACTGCCCATGCCACTGGCATGGGCAGTGCAGGGGCCCCCTAGCAGGGCCCCAGGGAGATTTTCACTGTCTGCATTGCAGACAGTGAAAATCGCGACGGGTGCAACTGCACCCGTCGCACCCCTGCAACACCGCCGGCTCCATTCGGAGCCGGCCTCTGTGTTGCAGGGCCTTTCCCGCTGGGCCGGCGGGCGCTCCCTTGGCGGGCGCCTGCCGGCCCAGCGGGAAAGTCTGAATGGCCTCCGCGGTCTTCTGACCGCGGAGCGGCCATTTGGCGGTTCCCGCCAGGCGGGCGGTGCCCGCCGCCCGCCAGGGTCAGAATGACCCTCTATGTTGCTAAGTTGGTGCGCTATAAGTGCATTTCATGGAGCTCACAGTTTTCACCTCTCCTTCTCCTCAGTTCCCAAGCAGCTTTTCACAAGAGGAAATGTCTTTCCATATACCTCAGCATCTATTACTATGGCATGTCTGAAGTGAGCAGCATGCTGTCTCCTACAGCATGCCCCGTTACTTCGAAGTAGTAGTGCTCCATGAAAGACGTTTCCTCACAGCCTCCGGCTTAGGCCAGTGCTCAACCCCAGGCACTGACTGTCGGTGTAACACCATGTCACGTAGGGCCCTCTTGAAGGCTCAGCTTTCCCCAGTCAGCTACACCTGGTATACCTATTGAGAATCGTTTCTAAGCGGGGCCTGATTGGGAATCTCCCAAGACCGTTTTCTGTCACTTTTAGTCCTGTGGCTCACCGTTCAGTCCACTCTGGTATTCAAGGGTCAGTTGCCTCTCTCACAGTTGTTGGCCTGGTCATCTCTCACATGCACCTCTGTGTGAGTCTTCCTTCCATTCCCAGGGACAGATGGTTATGGCTGCTGCATTTTTACTTGCCATTTCATGGCCATGGTGATTGGGTATGCAGGACCTTATTGCGGAGCTTCTGAACAAATGTCCACCTTCTTCAGCATATCACCACACCCAAGTGAAGGGGAGATTGTGGGTTAGCCAGAATGCATTAGGACAATGTGTATATTCAGTAATTTGACAAAGGAGTAGAGAACGATTGTCTCAGTACTTGAATTCTAATAATTTCCTCTTTTTCAACCATAAATGAGTCCTTATCATACCCTGTAGGCCTCTGGCAACAACCAGAAGGTTAGGTAGATAGGGTTAGCTGTTTATGTAAATAGCATTATAAACCTAATAGCAGACCTTAAATCTGATCTTTCCTTCTCTCCAAAGGAAGTGTAGCTCTCTCAGAATTGGTGAAATACAACTGAACAGGCAAGTACAGCTGCTAAGTCAAAGATACCGTTTAGTGGGGCTTGTTATGTCTAGAGTATGTTCGAATGGAAGGCTGTAATACTGTAGATGGGTAGAATGTGGAATGTGAAATGGAGTATTATGGCCTGTATGTCGTGGAAGGAGAATCAAGAGTGGACATTGGGAGAGGGGACTAGTTGGAAGCTGCACCTAGTTGAACCTGTTTGCTCCTTATATCAATAAACCAGGGTTTAACCTATCCTGTGTGATGTATTCTACATAACAAATGGGCAACAAGTTGGGGGACATTGCAAAGAAGAATGGAGCAAGCAGAGAATACGGTGCTATACCAAAAGATACATTGAAGGAGCAGAGCTCTAGGAGAGAAAAGGAGAAAAAAGGAAGCAGTGCTTATCAACCTCCAAGCGTAATCACCGTTTACTGTGATTTACTTTCCATGGATTTATTGGGTGTCTGCTGCAACCGTTTGTTTTTGTTGGCCTGGACTCCTGTTATGGTTCTGTTGGCCCGGCCGCACAGCTGTTAGTCAGCAAGCCAATCCCCGATCACATGTTGGATGTGAGTGGGCGAGTCTGATTGGAACCTGTGGAGCAAGGCTGAAGTGGCACAGAGGACTTACTCATGTATGGTGTGTGACGCCCATATTGAATTGGGCAGCAAACAAAGTTAGCTGCACAGCATGATGATGAATGCTGGCAGCCATCTTAGGTGTCCTACATTTATTCATTTGGAATGTACAATGCTCAAATGTGTTTATGCACCAATGAAGAGTTGGCCGTAAGGCATTTTGTTTAACATGCTTAGTCAAAAAATTGCTCATTTGTTATTGTTTCCTTGTTTGGCAGTGCTATTCACCAATCTACGAATTCTATGGTGAGAATTGTTCATTTTTCTCATTTTGCAGTACTTTTCACCTTTTATTCCCGGAGTTTCTACAAATTCTACAGTGAAAATAGCAAACAGTACATTTATTTCTTAAAAAAGGAGTGATTTGTTATGTGGTGAAGAAGGGACAGTGGTTACTGTATACTGCTATACACTAAACAATACTACATAATATGCAAGTGTTTTTCGGATTTACAGTATTACTTGTAAGAATGAGCTAGAAAACATTTTGATTCTGCATCAGGCATTTTGGCCTGCAGGTTCAGAACCAGTGTTAAGAATATTTCCTTAGCTATATTGAAACAGTGGATTCTGATTATAAAATGTACAATGCATTCATTAGACCCGCAAGGACTAAAAATGTATAACCAAATGAACAAAACTGTTTCAGAGGGTGCAGATAGCAATGCTTTCAGAATTGCATTGGCTAATTTGGACAAGCACGTTAGCCCAAAGATATGTATTGGTATAACAAGGTTCAAAGGAAACAACTGAAGTCTGAGTTGATTGATGACTATATCAGTGAATTATGAAAGTTGGCAATGGATTGTGCATTTGTCATTGTGCTGAAAGATTTGATCCATGATCAAGTGATAATGCATGCCTTAAATCCTGCAATTCAGGAAAGACTATGGTTAAATGTGGCTGCATGTCTGGATAATGTGCATGCAATTGTGTGTAAAGCAGAAACATCTAGCAGATGAGCTAGTGCACTGAAAGCAGAAGCAAAGGAACCATCTGACACGGTGGCTAAAATGAAAGCAAACGCAAAGCAGAAATAACCTGGGAAAACACCTAAAAATACAAAAGTATACAAAGAACCACCCAAGTGTTATAGGTGTGGCAGTGCGGAGCATATGGCATGTGGTGAATCATGCCCTGCTAAAAAGCTGAAGTGTAGCTCATGTGGCATGTTGAGCATTATGAGAAGGTGTGAAGGAAAATTAAGTCAGTTAAATGTGTAAAGGAGTACGAGAATCTGATGATGACATTAGTGACAATGAAGAAGGATAGTATGACTGTTGTTTTGAGTTGAGGAGAAAACTGGTTTTGAATGTTTCTGATGGCTGTCTGATTGTGCAAAACAAACCTGAGTGTTGGATAATGATTGGGGGGCTTGATATCAAAATCTACAAGGATTTCAGCTCCCCTTATACTATAATAAATTAAGATGTATAGAAGAAGTACTTTGTGGGTAAGGTGGGTACAAAACTTAGTTCTCCTGATATCGAACCAGAGGGTTATGGAGGCAACAAAATCGAGTTGACAGGTTACCTCTGGTTCAAATTAGAATTGAAAAACTATAGTGCTTATGGGAAACTGTATGTTTCTAAGAAGGGTCCATCAGAGCTTGGTTGGAAAGATCAGAACTAGTTCCACATTATCCTAGATCCAAATGATAGAGAACAATATTGGTTGTAGACAAAGGGGTGAAAGTTGGGGAGAAAGTGTTAATAAAATTCCAACTGTGTTTGAGAAATAGATGAGCAAACTGGGTGCTTTCAAACATAAAATCAGATTCAGATTCAGGGGATGTGCTGAAAATACATAAAGCTAGAAATGCCCCAATATCATTGAGAAAGGATGTAGCGAAAGCTCTGGTGGAGGCTGGAATAATACAACTTATTGAGGTATCCGCATTGGTTTTACTCTTAGTTAGGGCATGCAAGAGTAATGGAAAATGTATATTATGCGTCGACTTGTGCCATGTTAACAACAATATTATATTTAATCAATTTCCCCTACAGAAGACAAATGAAATGCTGTCATTGCTAAACACGGCCACATGTTTTTTGACGATTGATTTATCTGCAGTGTATCACCAGATATCATTGTTGAGTGATAGTAAACAATACACTGTATTCATCATGCTACAGGGCTGTTAGCGATTCAGGAGAATGCCATTTGGTTTGGCATCAGCAGCTGCTGTGTTTCAATGGTTAATGCACCAGTTATTTAGTAAGATCAAGGGTGCAATGTTTTTTTAGGATGACATACTGGTGCATGGGAACAGCAGATTAGAGTATGATAGAATGTTGGAGGTTGTTTTAAGAATTTTAGGTCCACTGGGTTTAACCATTGAACAGTCAAAATGTACATTTGCAGAGAATAGCGTTACCTATCTATGGCATGTAATTAACAGGGATCGAATTAAACCCAAGCAAACTTTTATTGATGCTATTCAGAGAGTACCTGCTCCTAGCTGCAAAGACTTAGGCGATCATTATGAAGAAGGCGGTAAACACCCTGACCGCCGTGGCGGCGTTGAACAGAAGGCCGCAGTTGGCGGTGAATGGAAACCTGCCATATAATGAATGAAAATTTAAACCCCGCCAAAAATCACCAAACCACCAGTCACCGCCATCACCTTGTCGGTGGAAATGCTGGACCTCCCCACTCCAACACCGCCGAGCACACCCACATCCCGCCCTCCAAATAATGATGCACAGATCCCCTTGGTGGACAGTGGAGGCCGGACGACCATTGGCGGTGCCGACTGCCATGGGCGGCAAGTGGACTTAACAGCAAGAAGTGCACACATCGGATAAGCTTGAAACCCACACACCTGACACACATCCACAACACCATAAAACACTCACATACACACACCCACAATCCTTTGCAACAAAACCAGGCCAAAGAAGACAGAGTGCAGCAGAAGCAGACACCGAACGCCACAATACACAAGACGCACACCAACCCACAGAAGAGCACCCTCACCGCGTACCCAGCCCGACACCATTCACCACACTCACCATGTCACCCCCCAAACATCCACGCTTCGCAGAAAGGGAGCTAAGGACCATGGTGGACAAGATCCTGACGGTGGAGTCACAAATATTCGGGGCCGAGGTGCAGCACATACCCATCGCAAGGAAGATGGAGCTTTGGCAGACCATTGTCAACAGGGTCAATGCAATGAGACACCATCCACACACCAGGGACGACATCCGGAAGAGATGGAACGACCTGCGGGAGAAGGTCAGAGCAATGGCATCAAGGCACCACATTGCAGTCCAGAAGACTGGGGGAGGACCGCCACCAACACCACCCGAATACACTGAATGGGAGGAAAAGGTACTGGCCATCCTGCACCCTGAGGGACTCACTGGACTCACTGGAGGAATAGATTCGGGTAAGTCGTCTACATTTACCCAATATACACCATACCTGTAATGCATACACCACCCCACACACACCCGCCAGGACCAATACCCCACCCAGGCAACATCCACTGAATCCACCCTCTGCATGACCACAAACCCACTAACAGGCCCACATCCCTCCCCCTGTGCACAGCCACCTACCCGTGCAAGGATCCCCAATGGAACTACACCCCCCCATGCAACCCCACACCCTAAGTAAAATGCAGTGTAAACTTCACAGAGGTACCCTGGATGGCCACTAAAAGTGACACCAGCACAAAATAGCCCAGTCCTGTGCACCCCAACCGTTAAGGAATTTGTAACAGACATGTCTATGTCCCCCAACAGTCACCAACACCCATGCCACCCTCACGGTCGGGACAAGGAGTGCCAGTGCCCCCCATTGAGACAGAGGCACCTCACAGGACACTGGTGAAGGATCCCTGGACACTGATGAGCAGGCAGGTCCCTCACTCAGTCCTGGACTGTCACCATAGAGCAGCCCCACACAGGATACCACTGACACCCTACCACCCAGTCAAGAACAGCAGCCCAGGGCAAGCGTCCCCACACCAGTGTATCCAGGCCACAGACTGGTGGAACACAGGTACAGAGGCCACAGTCTCCCACTCCCAACATGCAAGAAGATGAGGGCCCCAGTACAAGTGGTACTGCCAGACCTGTGCAGGGGACACAGGCACAGGAGGCTAGGGCAAGTGCTAGGGCCTCAGTGGGCCAGCGGGGAGGCAACAGGATGGATGCAGCAGCCCAGGACGTGATATCTGAGGTATTGGGGGCCTACCAGCATACCCATGGCAGGTTGGCACAGATAGTATCCACCCTGGAGCACAGTCAGAGGATGCAGCAGGAACACCACCAACAGGCAATGGAGCAGTGGAAATAGCACAACGCCACAATGGACAGCATAGCAAGAGCACTGCTGGAGCTGGTCCAAACCCAGTCTGAGACCCACACAGGACAGGAGGCCCCCGCTACAGCACCAGACACAGACCTAACAATTACACCATCATCAGAAACATCCCAGGAACTAACCTCACAGGAAACCCAAGGGCCAACCATGTCATCCCCTCAAGCTCAACAGCAGGCACCCAAACTGACCCTCAGGCCAAGATATGGCACTGGAACCCCAGCAAAGAACAAGGCCCCTGTTGGACTTTTTTTGCTTATGCAGGGTCATCCCCAATCTTTTTGCCTTCTGCCTCCTATTTTTTCTGACCTGTTGCTGTTGGCTTTTGAACTCTGAGCACTTTACCACTGATAACCCATGCTAAAGTGCATATGCTCTCATGTAAATTGTATGGTTGATTGGATTATCCATGATTGGCATATTTGATTTACTAGTAAGTCCCTAGTAAGGTGCACTAGAGGTGCCAGGGCCTGTAAATCAAATGCTACTAGTGGGCCTGCAGCACTGGTTGTGCCACCCACATAAGTAGCTCTGTAATCATGTCTCAGACCTGCCACTGCAGTGTCAGTGTGTGCAGTTTAAACTGTAAATTCGACTTGGCAAGTGTACACACTTGCCAGGCCTAAACCTTCCCTTTTCTTACATGTAAGGCACCCCTAAGGTAGGCCCTAGGTAGCCCCAAGGGCATGGTGCAGTGTATGGTTAAGGTATGACATATAGGGGGTCATTACAACCCTGGCGGACGGTGTTAAAGATGCAGTAATACCGCAAACAGTCAGATGGACAAAAAAAGGGAATTCTGACCCTGGCGGAAACCGCCAACAAAGACAGCCACTTTAACACTTCGCCCGCCACGACGGTACAGACAAGCAGCGCGGCGGTCACCACCAACAGACAGGCGGGAGACAATGTTCCGCCCACAGTATCACAACAGGCCAATCCGCCACCTTTTCCGGGGCGGATTCACCGTGGATAAAAACACGGCGGAAACAGCTTTTGCTATGAGAAAACGCTCACCTTCTACACATCCCACGAGGAACGACGACTCCATGGAGCCGGAACTCCATATACTACCTGCCCTTGTCTTTCTGCTCCTTCACGACCAACAGCGACGTAGGCACAGAAGATACCGGTGAGTACAGCACCTACGACACGGGGGAGGCAAAAGTTAGGGGGACACACACCAAACACCCCAACCCCCACCTTCGCATATTACAACATACACACCAATGCAGTCACAAACATCACAGTAACAACCCACATTTCCCCCGGAAGAATGCAAAGACAATGCGAATTTCGGTCAAACTTTGTAATGTGCCAATATACATGTCATACAAAAATAAACAAATTTATGTATACTAAAATCACTCTTATTTACATATATACAATCCGAGAAGTAGTGCAGATATGTACACAACAATGTCCGTGCACAAACAGTCCAAAAATGCATGGGCGAGGCCCACAATAGATACCTGACCAAAATCGGAGAGAACACTGCCGGGGCATCAGATAGAAACACTACAGGCACCTCAGGGGGCAGGGAAGGTGGGGCACCTCAGCCACATAAACGCAAAGCCAGATCCACGACGGGGCTCCATGCCCATTGATGTATCCTGGGGAGTGCAAAGCCACAGTCTCTCTAGTCCATACAGTGGGTGGGTTGCCCACTGTCACATCCTGGGGAGTGCAAAGCCACAGTCTCTCAATTCTATACAGTGGGTGGGTTGCCCACTGTCACATCCTGGGGAGTGCAAAGCCACAGTCTCTCTAGTCCATACAGTGGGTGGGTTGCCCACTGTCACATCCAGGGGAGTGCAAAGCCACAGTCTCTCAAGTCTATACAGTGGGCGGGTTGCCCACTGTCACATCCTGGGGAGTGCAAAGCCACAGTCTCTCAAGTTGATGCAGGTCCATACTGGTACTGGGGTGTGACTGGTGCCCAGACTGGATGAGTTTCCCCGTGAATGGTAGTGTCCTGTCACTGTCCCAGCTGCACATGGGATAAGGATGCCTGATGTGGTGGGCCATTCATTCCTACCCGGTGCATTGCCCTCTTCAGCGGTGCTATGACATGGCGGTCTTTGCCCTCTTCAGCGGTGCTATGACATGGCTGTCTTTGCCCTCTTCAGCGGTGCTTTGACATGGCGGTCTTTGCCCTCTTCAGCGGTGCTTTTGACATGGCGGTCTTTGCCCTCTTCAGCGGTGCTATGACATGGCGTTTCAGGACTGTTCAGCGGTGCTTTTGACATGGCGGTCTTTGCCCTCTTCAGCGGTGCTATGACATGGCGGTCTTTGCCCTCTTCAGCGGTGCTATGACATGGCGTTTCAGGACTGTTCAGCGGTGCTTTTGACATGGCGGTCTTTGCCCTCTTCAGCGGTGCTATGACATGGCGGTCTTTGCCCTCTTCAGCAATACTATGACATGGCGTTTCAGGACTGTTCAGCGGTGCTTTTGACATGGCGGTCTTTGTCCTCTTCAGCGGTGCTATGACATGGCGGTCTTTGCCCTCTTCAGCGGTGCTATGACATGGCGTTTCAGGACTGTTCAGCGGTGCTTTGACATGGCGGTCTTTGCCCTCTTCAGCGGTGCTGTGACATGGCGGTCTTTGCCCTCTTCAGCGGTGCTTTTGACACGGCGGTCTTTGCCCTCTTTAGCGGTGCTCTGACATGGCGTTTCAGGACTGTTCAGCGGTGCTTTGACATGGCAGTTCTGATACGGACATTGGTGTGTGGCATGACGATTTCCACACTGGACATTGGTGTGTGGCATGACGATTTCCACACTGGACATTGGTGTGTGGCATGACGATTTCCACACTGGACATTGGTGTGTGGCATGACGCTTTCCACACTGGACATTGGTGTGTGGCATGACGATTTCCACACTGGACATTGGTGTGTGGCATGACGTTCCATCATTGACCAGCGGGGCTGTGGCATCCTGGCCCCGCCTGGGCTGTGACTCCAGCGGTGGTCTATGGACCAGTTACGATACTTGACCCCTCCTGGGCTGTGACCCTGGCGGTGGTCTCTGGACCAGTTACGATACTTGAGCCCTCCTGGGCTGTGACTCTGGCGGTGGTCTCTGGACCAGTTACGATACTTGAGCCCTCCTGGACTGTGACTCTGGCGGTGGTCTCTGGACCAGTGACGACGGTGCTGGCGGTTGTGTCTGGACCGCCGGAAATGATGGCGCACCTCTCCGCCGTGACACTCACAACAGGCTGGGCAGACTTCCTCTGGACCTTCCCCACCTTTTTTGGAGTTACAGCTGACTCACCAATCACCTTCGATCCCATTTCACTTGTTGTCCCACCAGGAGTCTTGACACGGTCCCGTCGTCCACTCTCCAATTTCGGAGCCTTTACAGGGGGTGGGCTGCCTGTGCCTTGGCTCCGGGTCCTACTGCCTGCCCTGGTGGACGGTGCACTCCAAAAACCTTGAACAGGCACCACTGGTCCTGGAGGCTTTTTGGCTGAGGCGCTACGACGGGACTGATGAATTGGAGGGGGGGGGGGGCGCAAAAAGGTCAATTTGACAGAGGGACAGTTTCTGACGAACACTGGGATGGGTAGCTGGAGGGGGTCTGGGAGTGGAGGAAGAGGAGGTGGTTGTAGGAGGTGTCACTTTAGCTGTGTTGGGTGCAGGTGCAGGTACTGGAGGCTGTCGTGAGGTGGATCGATGTTGGGTGAGTGATTGCCGGCGTTTGGGTACTTTGGGAGGGGGAATCACAGACACACTGGGAGAGGACACACGGACGTGTAAATGGGAGTGGAGGTGGTGAGTGCAGGTGAGCGGCGTGTGGTGCTGGGTGTCCTGGTGCGAGTCCTAGTGCCTGTAGATGTGGTGCATGCAGGTGTGTGTGTAGACGAGACTGAGAGGGAGGAGGGAGAAGAGGAGGAGGGGGACACAGTGATGCTTGTGTGAGTGCTTGTGGTGTGTGTGGTGCCTATGTTTGCTTGAGCTACTTGTGTGTGTTGACTTGTCTGCATGCTGGTCTGTAGGTGTGCTTGGGATGGGCTGGGATACAGGGCATTGGGTCTGGGTGGAGGATGTTGGAGGGGGGAGGCTGGACACAGGGACAATTGCTGCCATCAGTGCTGAGGCCAGAGATTGCAGGGTTCGCTGAAGGGCAGCCTGACCAGAATGAATGCCCTCCAGGAATGCATTACCGTGTTGCAACTCCCTTTCTACACCCTGGATGGCATTCACAATGGTAGACTGCCCAACAGTGAGTGACCTGAGGAGGTCAATGGCCTCCTCACTGAGGGCAGCAGGGGTGACTGGGGCAGGGCCTGAGGTGCCAGAGGCAAAGGTGATGCCCACCCTCCTGGGTGAGCGGGCACGGGGCGAACGCTGAGGGGCTGCTGGGAGGGCGGTGCTGGTAGGGGGGGTGGCGGCTGTACCTGTAGAAGTGGGGCGCACAGATGGTGCCGCCACCACAGGGGACCTCACATCGGCGGATGAGTCTGTGTTGCTGGTTGGTGATCCGGTGGCCGACGTGAAGCTCCCCTCGCCCTCCGTCCCACTGGTGCATTCAGAGTCTGTGGTGTGGCCCTCCATGGCCATGTGGGATGCAGCTCTCTCGTGCTCCGGTGCCACTGTACCTCCGCCTGTTGATGCTGATGTACAAACGGACAGGGAGAGCAAGAAAAGGGGGGAGACAGAAGAAAGAGAGTTTTAGTACATGGCATACCGCTACCGTTGGCGGACAAGACAGACGCAGCTGCCCCATGCACAACGCCGCGCTCCTGCCCTCTGCAAATGCAATTTCATGGATATGGGCTACATGGCAATGCTGGAAAGCTGCGCACATGGATGCCACAGGGGCAACTATACCTCAACTTGCTAGTTTGCTGAGGTGGGGTAGAGTGCCACATGGCCTACATAACGGAGGGGCCTTGCCTAACTATCTCGCCCTGGCCTACGGACACCCACAGCCCACATCCCCACCCAGACACCTCCACTGCACGCAAAGTCCGCAGAATGAGTTTGTACTCACCCCCTTGTGTCTGCTGTGATGTCCTTAAGCGCCCATCCAACTCCAGGTAGGCCACCGCCAGGATCCGGAACATCAGGGGGGTCATGTTACGACGGGCACCCTTCCCACGTTGGGAGGCCATCCCCAGCTGAGCCTCCGCCGTCTTCTTGCTGCAGCGGCGAATGTCCTCCCATCTCTTCCGGCAGTGGGTGCCCCGTCTCTGGTGGGTCCCCAGGGTCCGGACGTCCTTGGCGATGGCATGCCAAATGTCCCTCTTCTGGTGGGCGCTGACCTACATGACATGCGCAAGGGAAGAGGAACAGTCATTACCAATTGCACCATCAATGTGTGTTTCCCCCTCCATACTCTGACCATGTGGCCCATTTATTCCCATGCTTTACTGTAGTATGACTTCTGCCCCCTTCACTCTTCCACCCAGCCCTCTCCACCCAGGCCTAGCCCCTACAACGTGCTCCCTGTGTACTAACCTGTTGGTCTGGAGGACCGTAGAGTAGCGTGTACTGGGGGAGGACCCCATCCACAAGTTTCTCCAACTCCTCCGATGTGAAGGCAGGGGCCCTTTCCCCAGACGCAGCAGCCATCGTCGCTTCCAGACCGAGGTCACAGCAGCACTAGCAGTGTAGGTCCTCTCCTGTCGAAGGTCAGGTATCTAGTGATTGAAGAGATAGAAAATGGCGGTGACGTCCGCGGCGGGGCGCATCATCACCACTGGCGCACCTGTTCATTGTCTCTTGGGACCCATAGGGTCCATTGTTAACCAATGCAGCATTGCGCCGCGCTCTACGACCGCCTTCCGCCACAGTTTGCAACGCCAGCGCTGTTACCCCACAATCCCATTGTCCCAGTTTAGAGGTCAGGCAGCCGCCATTTCAGGGGCCCAAATGGATTCATTTGCAACTGCGTCACACATACTGAGGCCTACACTCAACACACATACAGGAAGGGTTTATTGTCTGGGGTAGTCTTGTCTGTGACTGTGGGTACATACCTGGAAGAATAGTGACTGTTTCTTCGCTGTTGTCCTTCGTAGGCACCGTCAGCTGGGACATATGAGAAAATGGCGGAATCCGCCGGTGTACCGACCGCTGGTGGACCTGTTGACAATGGAGGAGCGACATTTAATCGTGACCTACAGGCTTGACCGTGCCACAATCCAGGAACTGTGTACCCAGTTGGAGCCAGAGCTGATTTCACCAATCCGCCATCCGACTGGAATCCCCCTGACGTGCAGGTGCTGTCAGTGCTCCATTTCCTTGCAAGTGGGTCATTTCAAACAACAGTGGCCATGGCATCAGGGATGTCCCAGCCTATGTTTTCCAACGTCTTGTCCAGAGTGTTGTCTGCCCTGCTGAAACACGTAAGGAGATACATCATTTTCCTTGAGGTGGAGGATTTGCCTACAGTGAAAGGTGACTTCTATGCCCTTGGACATATCCCCAACGTCATAGGTGCCATTGATGGGACCCATGTAGCTCTGGTCCCCCCCTGCAGGAGTGAACAGGTGTACAGGAACCGGAAGAGTTATCATTCGATGAATGTCCAGATGGTGTGTTTGGCAGACCAGTACATCTCCCAGGTAAATGCTAAGTTCCCTGGCTCAGTGCATGATGCCTACATCCTGCGCAATAGCAGCATCCCTGATATGATGGGTGAACTCCACAGGCATTGTGTATGGCTATTGGGGGACTCTTATTACCCCAACCTTTCCTGGCTATTGACCCCAGTGAGGAATCCCAGGACCAGGGCAGAGGAACTGTACAATGAGGCCCATGGGCGGACTTGGAGGGTTATCAAACGCACCTTTGGCCTTCTTAAGGCCAGGTTCAGGTGCCTCCATATGACAGGTGGATCCCTATTCTACTCACCGAAGAAGGTGTGCGACATCATCATCGCCTGCTCCATGCTCCATAACTTGGCTTTGCGACGCCAGGTGCCTTTTCTGCAGGAGGATGATCCAGATGACGGTGTTGTAGCAGCTGTGGAGCCTGTGGAGCCTGTGGACAGTGATGAGGATGAAGCTGAGGAAGACGAAAACGACAACAGGGAGTCAGTCATACAGCAATATTTCCAGTGACACACAGGTGAGCACATTTTCTATTTTACCATTACATTCACTTTCACACATCTACCTCTATCCTGTACCTCAAATTCACTCACTATTTGTTAACTGAGTTGTCCCCTTCCATTTCAGTTCCACAAATGTGGTAACCTACGTGTCAACTGTTTGCATCCTTGAAGGGCTTGTGATGTGTGACATAGGTATGTTAGCCTTCCAATGGGTAACCCATTATGCAACTGTAATTGATTATACAGATTTACAAATCATTGACTGACTCAATTTCTTTTGGTGTTTGAAGTGTGTTTATTTAAGTGCACAAAAATGAAGGGGGGTTGTAAAATGGCAATGGGTGATGGTGGAAGAATGTCCATGGCAGAGTCCAGTCTATTAGTCTCACAGGTACATTGCAGATCTGGGCATTGGAAATGGAGCTGGGGCACTTCCGATTTGGGCAGGGTAACAAAGTGGGACAGTGGGAGGACTATCAGGGTGGTCTTATTTCCTGGCGGGGGTCTTGCCATCTTACTCTGTCCTGTTCCTGGATCTCAGGGCCCGCTTGCGTGGTGGTTGTCCGTCTGCAGGGGGTGGGGTGCTGGTGTGGTGGTCCTGTGGCAGGACGTCCTGTCCACTAACGCCGGCGGAGGTGGTGGGCAGTTCGTCGTCCTGCCTAGTGTCAGGGGCCCCTTGGAGTGCCAAGGTGTCCCTCAAGGTCTTTTGAATGTCCGTCAGCACCCCTACGATGGTGCCCAGGCCGGAGCCGATGGTCCTGAGCTCCTCCCTGAACCCCAAATATTGTTCCTCCTGCAGACGCAGGGTCTCCTGCAACTTGTACAGGACCGTGGCCATCGTCTCCTGGGAGTGGTGGTATGCTCCCATGATGGAGGAGAGGGCCTCGTTGAGAGTGGGTTCCCTTGGCCTGTCCTCCCTCTGTCGCACAGCAGCCCTCCCAGTTCCCCTATGTTCCTGGGCCTCCGTCCCCTGGACCGTGTGCCCACTACCACTTCCCCCAGGTCCCTGTTGTTGTTGGGGTGGTGGGTTAGCCTGGGTGCCCTGTAGTGGTGGACACACCGCTGATTGACCTGTCCTGGGTAGGGAGGTTTGGGGCTGCTGGGTAAGTGCTGTGCTGGTGTTACCAGAGGGTGGAAGCTCGGTGTTGGGCTTCGGCTGGGCAAGGGGAACCGACTGTCCTGAGGCCCACTATGGTCCGGGCTGGTCATCAAGATCCAGTGGGGCAGAGCTGCTGTCGTCACTGTGGGCCTCTTCTGGAGGTGGAGTGGTGTTGTCTGGACCCTCTGGTGTGGTGACGTTCCTTCGGGTTCCTGCGGGGGTATAAGTACATGATT
Source organism: Pleurodeles waltl (assembly GCF_031143425.1). NCBI lineage: Eukaryota > Metazoa > Chordata > Amphibia > Caudata > Salamandridae > Pleurodeles > Pleurodeles waltl. The sequence goes on from NC_090451.1 coordinate 136,030,775, forward strand.
ATTGCATGTGTGTGTTTCATGGTGTGCAATGGTTGGGTGTGCGTGAACCCCAGTGCAGGCATTCCTGTGGGGGGGCTTGTGTGCTGATGGTTGGGAGGTGTTCTGGGTCTGTGCAGTGGGCATACTTTGGTGATGGGTGTTGATGCTTAGTTATGTCATGCAGGGCTTTGGGTTGGGATGGGTGGTTGGTGTAATGGGTAGATAGGTGAGGATTTGGGGTGATAGGGAGGGTGTGATGGTGGGGGGGTGTGATATCATGCAGGTAGGGTGGGGGTTATGATAGTTAAGATTTGACTTACCAGTGTCCGTTCCTCCAACGACTCCTCCGAGGCCCTCAGGATGCAAGATGGACAAGACTTCCTCCTCCCATGTTGTTAGTTGAGGGGGAGGAGGTGGTGGTCCGCCGCCAGTCCGCTGTACCGCGATGTGGTGCCTGGATACCGTTGAACGCACCTTCCCCCGTAGGTCGTTCCACCTCTTCCTGATGTCCTCCCTATTTCTTGGGTGCTGTCCCACAGCGTTGACCCTGTCCACTATTCTTTGCCATAGCTCCATCTTCCTGGCTATTGATGTGTGCTGTACCTGTGAGCCAAATAGCTGTGGCTCTACCCGGATGATTTCCTCCACCATGACCCTGACCTCCTCCTCGGAGAAGCGGGGGTGTCTTTGGCGTGACATGGGGTTGTGTGTGTGATGTGAGGGGTGGTGTATGTGTTGATGAGTGTGGTGAGTGTAGTGGTATGTGGTGTTTTGTGCGTGGATGTTGTGTGGGTGATGGTGTTGTGTGCCTCTGTGTGGTGGGGTTGTCTATTGCTGTGCTCTCTCTCTCGCCTTCAACTCAAATTTTTGGTCGTAGGGGTTTGTGGGTGATGTGGGTGTGTGTTTTATATTGTGTTGGGTGTGTGGGAGTGTTGTTTGTATGTGTATCAGGTGTGTGTATTTGGAATTGTCCAATGTGGCGGTGTTTGTATATGTGTGTGTATTTTGAGCGCTGCGGTGTGTACCGCCAATGAAATACCGCGGTTGAAAGATCTCCGCGTGGATTCGTGGGTCATAATAGCATGGGTGTGTTTCTGATGGCGTGGAGGTGGAGGATTTGGTTCCGCATGTTTATCACTGACCTTTGTTGTGGCGATATTGTGTGGGTGTCTGAATTTCGGCGGATTCCAAGATGTGTGTCATAATAGCTGTGGCGGTCTACCGCGGCCGCAGCGGTGTATTGGCGGTCTTCTGCACGGCGGTAAGCACCTTATACCGCCAATGTTGTAATGACCCCCATAGTAATGTGTTTTATATGTCCTGACAGTGAAATATTGCTAAATTAGTTTTTCACTGTTGCAAGGCCTGTCCCTCTCATAGGTTAACATGAGGGCTACCTTTAAATCTGATTAAAGTGTAGATTCCCTTTGGGAGCGGATGGACATGTGGAATTTGGGGTCTCTAAGCTCACAATTTAAAAATGCATCTTTTAGGAAAGTTGCTTTTAAGATTGTGTGTTTGAAAATGCCACTTTTAGAAAGTGAGCATTTTCTTGCTTATACTATTTCTGTGACTCTGCCTGTTTGTGGATTCCCTGTCTGGGTCAGTTTGACAGTTGGGCTTGTTGCACCTCACACTAGACAGTAACACAAAAGGAGTTTGGGTGTAGTCTGCATTTCCTGATGAGCCACCTGTGCTATGAGGGAGCGGAGGAGTGGTCACTTACACCTGAAAGGGCTGTGCCTGCCCTCACACAATGCAGTCTCCAACCCCCTGGTGAGTGTCTGGGGCCTGGCCTGGGCAAGGCAGGATTTCACATTCCAAAGAGACTTTACTTTGAAGTAGGCCTACTTCAAAGGAGAAATTGGGTATAAAAAGGGCACCCAAAACCACAGAATGCAGAAACACTTCTGGAACCAAGAGGAACCCCTGCCTGGAGAAGAGCTAAATAGCTGAGGAAGAAGAGCTGTCCTGCCTGTGACTGTGCTTTGTGGAGCTATCTTGCAGTTGCTGCTTCTGCCAGAGTAAGAGGGCAAAGACTGGACTTTGTGTGCCTTCCATCTTGAGAAGAAATCTCCAAGGGCTTGATCTAGAGCTTACCTCCTGTTGTTTGAAGTCTCAGGGACAGCAAAGACTTCTCTCTGCCAGCACCTGGAGTCTCTGGAAAGACTCCTACTCTGCCCTGTGGTTCCCATCCAGTTCCTGGGACCCTGAAAGGAGAAGCTGGCAGCCTAAAGACAAGAAAATCCACGCACAGAGCGCCGTGCGGGGAAAAGATTGATGCGAATCCGATATGCGGCTGAAAAAACAACGCGCCGCTGGCTCCGCAGCTGAGAAACGACGCTCGCAGGAAATGCTACCGAAGAATCGATGCAAGGAGCAGGAGAAACGACGCGCAGCATCGCTGACGGAGGCTGGAAGATCACAACCTGTGCTGCGGGATTTTCGGATCATCATGCGGCTGGATTTTTGAATCACAGACCACCGTGTGGAGTTATTTTTGACGCACACCCACCCGTGCGGGGTTATTTTTGATGCGCACCAGGTACATTTTCACCCTAGCAGCGCTAGTGTGTGTTTAAAACTACTTAAAGACTCTTTTTGCATTTTTATTGATAACTTGACTTGTGTATGGTGGATTTTTGTCGGTTTGGTCTTGTTTTGTTTAGATAAATATTTCCTATTTAAATCTCACATAGGACTGCAGGTGTGGTACAAATGCATTTAGAAATCTTGTCAGTACCATGCTGAACATTGGCTCTGAACATCCAGCACCCATGCCCACTGTCACTTGAAATGAGCCCATGGCCAGGAAATGGAGTGCGGAGAGAACCTGCACTTCATTAGGGATGGCATGCTGATTACAATTTCCCGGTGTCAGTGCAGGATCCACTAATGCACAAAGTTCCAGAATGGTTGCATGGCTGAGTCTGTAATTGATTATGATCTGACGCTCCACCATGGTCCTCATATCCACAAGTGGTCTGTACAGCGATGGTGGCCTTCCTCGCCACAAGGGTCGGTACCTACGAGGGATATCAAATAAGTGTGAGAAACACATATACATAGGCACACATTGTCATCAATTGCGCACTGCATACTTCATTGTAGTGACTATACAGTAACATGTTCTTGACAGATCTACATCTACCTCTCAATGAGGGAACAGTGTTTTTCTTGTGTGTTATAATTTGGAATGGTCACATTCATAGGTTCTTCAGGTGGGAAATAGGGCCTGCATTGTTCACAATTTTTATTTATAGATGCGTAGTTAATGCCAAAATGTCTGCCCACCGTAATCCAGGCCTGTCGTTGTGGAAGTGACCTCATACCGCTAGCGGTTGACGTAAGAGGAAAGGGGGTGTTTACCGCCGTTCGCACCGTCATTGGTTAACATGGATGCCAATGAGGAATCATGGCGTATCATCATCGGCGGTGACGGTGCACACTGCTGTGGTATGTACGCAAATTCATCATCTATACTTCACTTGACTCCCTGATCTCCTGGGAACAGGTACTCCACTGTGTGTACTGCTGTGTCCTGCCTCTGGTCATGGATGTGGCTCGTGTTGCAGGGGAAAGGGCCCGGGCTTGACCCAGGAGGAACTGGAGAGGCTAGTGGACAGGGTCCTGCCACTGTACGCAAAGCTCTACGGATGGCCATAGGTACAGTTGAGTCAGGGTTTGGGGTGCACTGTTTGGGTGTAATGGATGGTGTTGTAAGGAAATATGTGTGCACCTCAGAGCCTGCATGGGCCATGGTGCATGGCATACTGCATGCGTATGTCCTGTAAGTGTGACAGTACTGTCCGTCCTATAGTGGACGAATAGCCAGCTGTACCTATCTTGCAAGTGCCTGACCTCTGTGTTCCATTTCTGTGTCACCCTTTTAGGTCAGCGCCCACCAGAAGAGGGCACTTTGGCATGCCATCGCCAAGGAGGTGCAGACTCTGGGGGTCTACAACCAGCAGAGCACCCACTGCAGGAAAAGTTGGGAGGACCTGCGGCACTGGGCGCATAAAATCTGTGAGGCCCAGCTGGGGAAGTCCTCCCAACGTGGAAGGGGTGCCAGTCAGGCACTGACCTCCCTCATTCAACATGTCCTGGTGGTGGCATACCCAGACCTGGATGAGCGTTTGTAATCTGCACAGCAGTCACAAGTGAGTGAGTACTCATGTCACAAAGTTATGTCTGGAAGAATGTCTGTGTGTTCATAAGGGTTCATGCTGCTTAGAGGCAGGGACTCTGACTGTTGTCAATCTACATGATGGTCCCCGTAGGGTATAGGGGTGTCTTTGTCAGGTCTCCCACACGTCGGGTCCTTAGGTAGTTCAGGGGATGGGTGTAGAGCAGGGTTCTGGTCAGTAGTCAGGGGCATGGCCATGGGCATAGTGAACGGTGCTGCCTGTTGTGGGTGTCTTCTGGGTGGGTGTATGCCTGCCCACTATGTACCTCCATTCAGCTATTTACAAGTGTCCCTCCTGTTTTGTCTCCCCATCCCTGTTCTCTTGTGTTGTTTTTGTACAGCAGAAACATCTGGCGAGGGAGCTGAGGTACCGGCAACTGGGGAAGCAGCGGCCCACGGATCCTTGGAAGCAGAGACATCCAACACCAAGGGGGCCAGTGGGTGGGAGGGTGAGGGGAATACCATGGGGGAGGCAACTACCACTGGAGGTAGTGACTCCGATACCTCCTCCAATGGGGGCTCCCCGGCGGTGGCGGACCCTAGTGGCCACACCACTAAAGTGACATCTTCTGCCACCCCTCATTCCATCACCGCCCTCCATTCTGCTCCCCACAGAGTTGCCCGTGCCTGCTCACCCAGAAAGGTGGGCGTCTCCTTCGCCCCAGGCACCTCCTTCCCTGCCCCAGTACGCCCTGCTGCCCTCACAGAGGAGGCTACTGACCTCCTGAGAACCATCTCTGTAGGGCAGACAACCATCGTCAATGCCATCCAGAGGCTAGAATCAGAGGTGCAGCAGACCAATGCCTATCTGGATGGCGCTACAGATTGACCAGGCACTCAGAGGAGTACAGTCCAGTAAGATCAATGGGAGAATGTGTCCCTGGTAATGTAGATCCAGAAGCGGAGAAGAAAGCACTGATTCCAAGTTGGTGTTGATCAAAGTCTTTAATCCTTAAGACAGCGTTTGTCATAGGTGAGTTTTCATTTTTGCAGAAGAACAGCCAACACGTGTTTCGTCACACAAGTGACTTTATCAAGGCTGGGCCAGTTCTGGCCAAGGAAAGTACGACCGTAGTTGGTATGTAGGTAGGTTGAAAGAGTGTACTGGATCAGGCAAGTTGAGTATATGTTCATCCAGTAGTCGAAGAAGAAGGCAAGGAAGCCCTGATAAGCCTCCAAACGAGTACCTTGTTGGCAGTGCTCGGTTCGTCTATTGTTCGAAAAGAACACTCTTTCAACCTACCTACATACCAACTACGGTCGTACTTTCCTTGGCCAGGACTGGCCCAGCCTTGATAAAGTCACTTGTGTGACGAAACACGTGTTGGCTGTTCTTCTGCAAAAATGAAAACTCACCTATGACAAACGCTGGCTTAAGGATTAAAGACTTTGATCAACACCAACTTGGAATCAGTGCTTTCTTCTCCGCTTCTGGATCTACATTACCAGGGACACATTCTCCCATTGATCTTACTGGACTGTACTCCTCTGAGTGCCTGGTCAATCTGTAGCAATTTTCATTGTGTATCTGGGCACACAATTTTCAATGCCCATTGGGTAGTTGGGCACTCGACCAACATGGCACCAATTTCTCGTATCTCTGACTTTGATATCCAATACAAACTGTAACGTTACGGAGGTGCGGCACCTTGACCGCCACTACCCCTTTCCTATCTGGATGGCATTCAAGGTGCTGTGTCTGCCCTACAGAGATCTTTTCAGGCTCTGGCCTCCTCTTTGACGGCAGCCAGTGTCCCTGGTCATTCTGTCCCCCCTCCAACCTCCTCTACCCCTTCCAGCACCCCACTCCCTTAAAGCCGTCCAAAGCACACAATCTGACACGCAGTCAAGCACCTTAGCACACTTCAAAACACAAGCACCACACCTCCCACCACAAGCATTCACACAGCCAACATACACAGGCACACACAACAACATCCACTTCCCCCAGTGTGCCCACCTCTTCTGCCTCCCTGTCTGTCCCCTCTACATGCACACCCTCATGCACTGCACCTTCAGTCACTGTTGCTGCTCCTCTTACTGCACTCACCACAATAGCTGACATCCATACATGCACCCCAGACACCACACCTGCACTCACCACAACTACTGTAGTTGACACATGCAGCACACTCACCAGACTTGCAGACACCCACACAACATACATCCACACTGGCAGCCTGTCTTCTCCCACTTTGTCCACCCCTCCCTCCAAAAACACACAAACACACCAAGACACCCACCCATCACACATCCACCATACCTCAGCATACTGTCCAGTCACCTGCACCCAACTTTACTTTCCTGTGCTGACCTCTTCCAACCCATTGGCCCACCCCATCTTGTCCCTAAGCGTGCACACCTCCTTGCCCTTTCCACTCCTTCCACTTCACAGCCCACCCCGTCCACGCCTCACATTCCTGTGCCCCTTCCCCAGAGAAGAAGAAGCCCTGTGCAGAGCCAAGTCCATCTGGCTCCACCCGCTCGAAACACCGCCCTCACCTAGAAAGGACAAACTCACACCCCCTCCACCTTCCAACTGCAAGTCCAAGCCCCACCCCATTGCAAGTCCCCACCCCCACCACCCCATGCCCCCGTTCCGTGAGGTGCCTGGATGCCCCTTTGTTGCCCCATTAGGTGGAGTACTGTGCACTCTTGGAAGTCAGGTTGGGTCCGTTGTGGCCCATGGCACTTCTTGTGCTACGGACTGGCCCTTAGCCTTGTTGGAAGTAGTTGGCTCTATGAGCTGTAATAAAGATTTCTGTGTGGCCTGTGTTTTGTCTGCACACTGTTGAACCCTGGTCTTTTGTTTCATTGTTTGTGGGTGTGGGGCATTTGTATGTACTATGGTCAAGTTGGATTTGCCTTGTGTTGGGTAAGTACCCTTTGCTGTGGGGTGTATGGGTTGTGCTGCTGGGAAGGGTTGGGCGTTGCAGAGTGGGTGTAGTGGGTGGGTATGTAACGGTGCCCTTTCTTCCCTTGTTTCATAGGTTGCAGTACTTACCGTCGTCGTCTTCATCGGCGGTCTCGGTCGTGGAGGTGTATGGCAAGGAGCAGGGCTGTCATGATCTGCAGCTCTCTATCCATGTCTGATTCAGTGCGTTGTGTGGGCCTCTGGTGAGTGTTTTATTGGATTTGGTTAATTTCAGCCTGGACTTGCGTGGCGGTGGTTCCCGCCCCCGAACTGGCAGCGGACTAGTGGTTCATATTTTGATGGGCAGGTTGGGCCTTTCTGTCGGCCTGTGGCGATGGGTGGTTTTCTGGATGCCTGTGTTTCGATTGGTTCATTATTTGGCGGTCAGGACCGCTCCTCTGTTGGCGGTTTTTACCGCCACCACCGGCGGCGCGGTAGGGCCTGCCGTGTTCATAATGAGGGCCAAAGTCTGGTAAATCAAAGGTTTAGCAGCAATCTGCTCATAGTACATTCCAAACTTCATCGCAAAAACATAAATTATAAGAATATTGTCAAAGAATAAAAGTATGTTTGGGTGATCTGGTTTCCTGAGTGTGAGTCAGATTTTTGTACTTGGAAAGAGAGCATTATGAATGTAGCTTCATTGAAATGTTTTGACCCAGGAGAACACAGTGTATTTTCCACAGACATAAGCAGTAAGGGGTTGGGGACTGTCGTACCCCAGATGGAGAGTGATGAGAAGGAGAATGTGATCGCTTATGCCTCCAGATCACTATCACCTACTGAAGAAAAATATTCTGTGATAGAAAAGGAAACATTGGCTTGTGTTTATGTGACTGACCATTTGTGTGGAGAAAATGTTTCACACCAAGGTGTGATCATAAACCATTAGTAAATTTGCATACCACTGCGGGAAACATTAATACATCTGCCAGGGTGGTGAGATTGTTGATTAGACTGCAAGACTACAATTACAAAGTACAGGTTGTTCCTTGGAAGGAAAATGTGATTGCTAGGGAGACAATTGTGTCAAAAAGGAAATATGGAATTCTGAGTATGTTAAGGATGAAGTGTTAACCAAGGTTAGGGAACATCTTAACAGGGGATGGCCAAGTAAAGTAGGAATGCCAATTAGATAAAACCATTTTGGGAAGTGAGCTAAGAACTCGGTATGCAGGAACAGTACATATGGAGAGAAGAGAGTATAATTCCTCCAAAGGTTTGAGGAAATCAGTAGTGAACTTATGTCATGAAGCACATTTTGGCATAGTTATGACTAAACAGGCAGTTAAAGCATCATTTTGGTTGCCTGGTATGGACGCGGAAATAGAGAGATGTGTTTGTGACTGTGAAGTTTGTAATATAGCTGATAAGTCCTTATTCACCTTGAGACCACCAATGGGAGTAAGTCATGTAACTAATTTTCCATGGGAGTGTGTAGCTATTGATGTTATGGGACCAATCAACAAGTATGTATTAGTACTCATTGACATGTATTTCAGATGTCCAATCTTTAAAATTGTGGAGGTCAATGAAGTTTTTTAATCCTTGGATCAAGTAATTTTGTTAAAAGGTAAATTACTTAGTGATAATGGGGTGCAAGTTATATCTGTTAAGACTAGAGAATACTTTGAAAGATTAGGTATTAAACACAGGACAACTGAAATGTACCACCCTCGCAGTAATGACATCCAGTGTGGTGTATTTTACATAACAGGGATAGGGAGACTCTTGCATACCAACAAGACTGCTGGATTTAGGGCACAGCACCTCTGCATTGTAGGTGACTGAGTCACTCCCATACCAATTGACAGCTGTCACCTTAACCATCCCGGCACACTAGCAGCATCTCACCAAAACCCAATCGGTAAAGTGATTTGTGGTAGTTTTGCAATGAACACTGAAGGCCACTCAGGGAAAATCGCGTAGAACAAGCCTTACCCTTTTCTCTCCACAAACTAATCTCCTACACACACATAAGCAAGAAAAGACATGCAGGACAGTTTTCAGTACATATATTGAAAAGACTGCAATCTATTAAAAAATGCATGAGCTTCAACGATTGGGATAATGAGGAATAACAAAATAAGGATTGTGAAAATTTGAGATGTAAATATAAACAACCCCAACATATTGCCATGACATGAATATACAATTACTATCTTAAAGCCTAATCTCTAACCCCTAATCAAGAACATGGCAATGTAAGCCAAATCTGTCCATACAGGGTACATGAAAAGCACAAACCACCCCTGTTACCTTGGTACAAGGTCAGGTGGCCAGTCTCCAGATCAGGATCCTTGGAGACACAAAGGCTGAGGTTGGCCAAAAAACAGCATGCAGCATGGATGGAAATTCTGGCTGGAACCCCCTCTAATGCCCATTGTCCAACAAGATGTTTTTATAGGAGACATGTTCATGTACAGGTGCAGAAGCCTGACACGGGTATGTAGCTAAGTCCTGGACTGTTCATGCAGTCTTGGGGCCGGCATTACAAAATATTGTTCTGTGTGCCCCACATTCCGTTCTTTTGATTCTGAGGAAAAGAACATGATGCAAAGTATGTCAACCATAGAATTGATAATGAAGCTTTTGCAGAATAGCGGATGAGAATGAAATTAAAATACCACTAATGGTATTAGAAGAAAAAAATGAATAAAAACAACAGAGCATGGTCAATGGGTAAAAGGGCATAGGCTGCAAGCCTAGGCTAAGCTATCACTGTGCCCAAGTGACTAACTAAAAGGGACCCACGACAAAAACAGCATTGCCCTAGTGTGCTTTTGGAAAGAGAACATATGCGGTTAGTTTCACTTAGATGGTGAAAGAAAGTTTTTTTCTTTAGGTTAAGGAGTGGAGGTAAATGTTAGCTACTTTTTGGATAAGGCCTGAAAGGTTAGACTGGTATCTAAAAGCACCTGCAGACTAGGCCCACAGGGCATCATGACATTCACTCAGAGATGGAGGAAACAAGAAACTATCCTCTTATTTGTGGGATAGAAGTTCCAAAATAAACATTTGAAAACATGCATACAAAAGTGCATTTTCCAGCACAATTTTCCAAGTATGTTTGGACCTGTTAGCCCTGCCATTAATCTTAGTCTGATTTGTGCTTTTGTACCATAGATTGTTCTGTGCACCATGAGGCAGCCTGGTCTTTTGTCTAGCTTTTTTGGTTGAGCGTAAGCGTATGACCTCAAGTATACTTTAGTATACATCTGTGGCTTAACACCTTCTGTGCCGAGGACGTAATGGTTACGTCCTGCGGCACAGTGCTGCTGTGCCCAGGACCTAACCATTACGTCCTGGGCACCCAGCCCAGTGGGAGCGCTAACGCTCCCTCTGGGGGTTCCCCCCCACCCCCCCCCAAGTCAGGGATGGAAGGGGAAGCCCTTCCCCTTCCACCCCCGACACTCCCCGTGACATTTTTTTTTTTTTGTTTTGTCTTTTGAGGTGGGGAGCGACCCCTTAGGCAAGGGTCGCTCCCCTAGGGGGCAAATTATATTTAGGCCATTTTTGCCCCCCTTGGGGGCAGATTGGCCTATTTTTATGAGGCCAATCTGCCCCCAAGGGGGGCAGAAACCACTAGACAACAGGGAGTTTTTTTTGTTTGTTTGTTTTTCACGTAAGGGGAGCGACCCCTTAGGCAAGGGTCGTTCCCCTGGGGGGCAAATTTATTTTAGGCCATTTCTGCCCCCCATGGGGGCAGATCAGCCTATTTTTATTAGGCCGATCTGCCCCCACGGGGGGCAGAAACCACTAGGCACCAGGGATTTTTGTTGTTGTGTTTTACAGATGGGGAGCGTCCCCTGGTCAGAACCCCACAAGTCACCCCATCTTGGATTCCCCTAGGTCTCTAGTTTTCAAAAATGCACAGGTTTGGTAGGTTTCCCTAGGTGCCGGCTGAGCTAGAGGCCAAAATCTACAGGTAGGCACTTTGCAAAAAACACCTCTGTTTTCTTTCAAAAAATGTGATGTGTCCAAGTTGTGTTCTGGGGCATTTCCTGTCACGGGCGCTAGGCCTACCCACACAAGTGAGGTATAATTTTTATCGGGAGACTTGGGGAAACGCTGGGTGGAAGGAAATTTGTGGCTCCTCTCAGATTCCAGAACTTTCTGTCACCAAAATGTGAGGAAAATGTGTTTTTTTAGCCAAATTTTGAGGTTTGCAAAGGATTCTGGGTAACAGAACCTGGTCAGAGCCCCACAAGTCACCCCATCTTGGATTCCCCTAGGTCTCTAGTTTTCAAAAATGCACAGGTTTGGTAGGTTTCCCTAGGTGCCGGCTGAGCTAGAGGCCAAAATCTACAGGTAGGCACTTTGCAAAAAACACCTCTGTTTTCTTTAAAAAAATGTGATGTGTCCACGTTGTGTTTTGGGGCGTTTCCTGTCACGGGCGCTAGGCCTACCCACACAAGTGAGGTATCATTTTTATATGTAGACTTGGGGGAATGCTGGGTGGAAGGAAATTTGTGGCTCCTCTCAGATTCCAGAATTTTCTGTCACCGAAATGTGAGGAAAATTTGTTTTTTTAGCCAAATTTTGAGGTTTGCAGTGAATGCCTCTCGTCCTTCAACCAGCCTAGCCCCCTGTTTCGAGCCCCAGCTCAAAATAAGACGTTTCCAAGTTCTGTGTTAAGACTTTATGCATTGTCGAAGGTCACCACTCCCAAACATTTAGGCAGACCGTCCAAACACGAGTGTACTTATTGATGCATGGTGGACAAATCAAGTCATGTGATTGGTTGTGCTGAGTTGCTTGCCATGTGTTATGATACTGTGCATCACACAATGAGTCACGCGTCAGTGCACAGAATTTTAGTAAGCCTGAAATCCTTTTATTAGCTTTAACTGTGTGACACATAGCACATCCTTTCACAAGCTGAAGACAAAATTGAGGGAGTAGCCAGCGTGATATAAGATCAATTTGCATGTATATTATGACATCACACGTTTTCTGCTAGTGTGACGTATTCACTGAACACTAATTGTCTTCCCAAGATAACTTTTTTTTTTTTTGTATGGGATGTTTACAAACATTAATATAAGTTCAATGCATTGCTGTGTTATTGCATATCTATTGTGTAGAATGCACACGACCAATCCTTTTTGAATATCTACCTCTTTGACTACTAACAGGCTCTCCATGTTCTTGGTCCTCGTGCTTCTACTCGCTAATGTCTCATTATTCCACACATGTCCCCCAATCACATTTACACTCTTAGATGTCTTCTCGGTCTCCACCCTTGCTCACCCTCTGCCAGATCAACCAAGAATCCATATTCTTCCGATAAGTGTGTATCTTTCAAGAAACAGCCATGAGTCTTGTGTTGTCATTTTTGCCTTTCATTCTTCCGTGGTCCATAAATTAAATACTAATCCATTGTGTAGTAGCTGTGCATCTCCTTGTGCTTTAGAGGTATGTGAGATCCACAGCTCCTGCCCCATTTACTATGCTAGCAGACCCTGCAGGGCCCCGTGTGCTGCACACTTCTTTTCTTCTGCCCAGTTAACCATACAGTTGTGTTTTTGGAGGTGCGCATTAACTTCAGAGTCTCCCACTCTGTGATCTCCTCCATTATGTTGCATGTGGCTTCATGCCACCCTTCGCTTACATTTGGTCCCCTCTGCTTCACATATGGCTTAAGAGCGAGCTCTCCTCTCCTCTTCTCTCCTATGCTGTAAAGGCAGCTCCATCAAGCCTGTGGGTCAGTACTGCTGGCATGTGCCCTCAGGACAATGCAGATCAGGATTTATGTGGACATCAAGCATAGTGATGGTGAGCACAAGGGCCACTGGAATTATGTGACAGAAAGGTACAACTTATGTGGCAGGGATGACCAATTAATGTGGCAAGAAAAATCCAGTTATGCATTTTCAATGCCAATAGCTCTAACTCTCACAAATGTGAGTCCTATTGCATTGCAAATGGTAGCTTTTATTACTTTCTTCAAGGTCGTTAAACTGTCATACAAGGGAGCACTTTTTCAAATTTGAGGACCTTTCTTACATAGATTGTCACTGACGAGTGAAGTTGGTGAAAGCAGACTGCTTCCATGATTTTTGCATACAGCATGGCCATTGCTGCCAGGTACAGTGAGCCTTGTTCTCAGTCAACCTGGTCTGTGTCCTCTATAGTTCTTCCATTTTAACCAGCATAGAGGTGGGGAATGCTTTCTGCATTCTTATCCTATATCCCGCACATGAACATTTTTATGTGCATATGTGTGCATTAGCAATTTTTTACCAGTTGACATTCTTCATGTTTAGCATTAAAATCACCTTTAAAATGCTGCTGTTTTGCACCAGTGTCGCAAGTGTTTTGTTCTGCTATGCCTCGGTATAAGCAAGAGGATGTAGATATAACGGGGTCATTGCCAGTGACATAGGTTGAACATGGCAGCCTACCAAGCCCTGCAAAAATATTTTAGCTTGCAGATGACTGAGGAAACGCCAGAGTGCTGGATGGCGCCAGTAGAGCAGGTGTCCTTCCATCAAGTTTGTGTTTTCCTTTAAGATTCGTTCAGTCTTATTGAAATGGATCAGTTTCTGGCAGGTTTCTGTGAAGCATGAATAAAGACAAGCTAGGAGCTGCCCAGCTGTCTCAATGCATTCCTTAGGAACAGGGTCAGACTGACCTACAGGGCAATCAGGCACTGCCCAATGGGCTTGTCTTACAGGTCAGTGTCTGGTGTGGTGTTTTAGCACTTTGTGAGCCTGTTTTATGGCAAAGTGGACCAGTCTTTACTGTTGATTTCCCTGATGTAACTACAAACATTATCTGCAGCAAACACAAATGATTACACACTGCCATACTCTGCAAAATACCCCTACATGTGTGCCTTTGCAAGCTCAAAACTGGCCTGATTTGCAAACGTGGAATCCTTTTTAGCTATCTAATTCGCCAATCAAGTTACTTTTATTATAATTCCGGCACCCTGCGTGGAAAATCAATGACAGTGTATTTATTCTAAACAAAAAGCCAATAGTGCATCTAAATCCTGGTAAAAGCCTTAGAGTATCAATGAGGCAGCTAAAACATTGTTAACATTTCTTTTAGAGGTTGAGCATTTCTGACAATCCAGCCACCAATAAAATAATTCAAACACAGCAAAATAAATCCATATCTTTTTAACACAGCACACAAAAGCTTTCCACTGTGTGCATTGTGGCCAATTTATAGACCCCAGGCTTTGTGATGCAGAGATAATCTGAGCTAAATATTTCAGGGTAAAGTGTTCTTGTTTGTACTGGAAAGTTCAGGATTTCAGGCTATCATCTCTTTATAGAAGCTTATTGACTATACTCCGAAGTAAATTCTGTAAATTGTTATGATTAATTTTTGGAACTTGGGCTTCTAGTTGTCAGGGTATGCACCCGGTACGAGCAGGAACCACCACCCTAGTCAGGGTAAGCTAGATACACACTTAAAGATAACCCATGCTCACCCTCTGGTAGCTTGGCACAGAGAAATCAGGCTTATCTAAATAGGAAATGTGTGAAGTATTTGTGCAACACACACATAGTAACATAATGGAAGCACCACAAAAGACTCCACACAGGTTTAGAAAAATAAACAATGTTATGAGTAGAACAAGACCGAAATTACAAAAATCCCATCAGTAGAATTTGAGATATGAAGTTTTAAAGAATAAATAAAAAATAGTGCTTAGAAGTCAATAGTGCTAAAAGGTAACTTGAGGTCACACTAGACCAGGGTAAATCTAAAATTCAGGCCAACCACAATGGAGGGCAGGCCAGCTATAGGACCCATGCAGGGCCTGCTGAAAAAATACCTTGGATGGAAGAAATATCGACATCAAGGACTCGATGCGTGTAGCAGTGGAGGAGATGCATTGCTGTTGATCTTGTAGATTAAGGTGATGCGTCAATGCCTAGCTCTGCAGCTCGGAGGAAGCATCGGCGATCAATCATCGAGGCAGTGCATCGTCATCGAGCTGCTGGGCTGGAGAGGATGCTTTCAGCACGAAGCTATGCATCGCCCTTGAGCCTCGCAGAGTACAAGATGCGTCAGAAATCTAGTGACGATGTGTCATGATGTTGGCAATGCAGTGTCCACAGTTAGAGCAGCAACAGCGATTCATCAGTGTTGAGCGGATATGCACCAGTTCACATTTGGCACAACATTATTAATTAGGTTTTTTTTGGGGTTGCAGCATAGATACTCACTTCCAAGGGCCCAGGGCTGAATTAGCACCCCTTGATTCAGCAGGACACACAATAGACAGAGGCCAGGTTCTGACTGCAGGTTGCAGGCAGTCGTTAATGTCCCTGACACTGCAGAAGAGCAGAGGGTAAGCCAGCAAGGCCTTGGAGTCCCTCTGGGTTCAGGTGAGATGGGTCCATTCCTTGTCCTTAGCAGGGCAGAGATCAGGAGACAGAAGGACAACACATCAAAGTAGAAAGCAGTCTTTCCAGGGCAGCAGTCCAGTAGAGTGGCATTCTTTGTAGCACAGCAGTCCTTATTCCTAGCAGAGTTATTCACAAGTCTAGTAGTGTGCTGTCTTGGTAGTTTCAGAGGCCCAGTACTTACACCCAAAAGTGTCTTTGAAGTAGGGTTGACTTTACATAAGGGTCTTTGAAGTGCACAGATGCCCTTTCTTCCTAGCCCTGACTCCAGACTATTAGTAGGGGGTAATCAGCCCTTTGTGTGGGGACAGGCACTCCCTGCTCAGGTGTGTCAGCTCCCCGTCCTTCTTTCTTTCTGTCCAGGAAGTGCAATTAGAATGCAGATGAATGCAGATGAGTGGCACAATCAGTGCTGCAGACCCACCAGTAGCATTTAATTCACAGGACCTGGGCATATGGTATACCCCCTTAAAAGGGACGTACAAGTAAATTAAATGCCAGTTGTGTATACAGCAATGTTACCATGTTTTTGGGAATAGGACATGCATTTTAGCACTGGTTAGCAGTGTTAAAGTGATCAGAGTACTAAGGTCAACAAAAAGATACAGCAAAAAGAGGATATAAGCAGACAAAAAGTTTGGGGGAAGACCACCTTGAGGCTGACAGGTCTAACACTAATCAATGTGCTTTAGTGGCGGAAACTTCTTGATTCCTGTATGTATAATAACCTGATAAAATTACAGTATTCTGTATTAATGGTAAATACCACTATGTGTTTTATTCTGATATCTCTAACCCTGTCCCTTGCCCTTCCTGCCTTGTATTGGTCAGCGCATGCTTCCTATCACATGTTTCCACTTTCCCCAGCAAGTGCTGTTAGCTGAATCTTGTGGTAGGAAGGTTCAAAGCCAATTATCACTGGCTCCTTGCACTAAGTATGAGCTAATTTAGTTCCATTAATTTTAATGTCATTACTTCTAAAATAGTCTGCATATGTTAATGTCCGTTTTCCACGTCATAGCCTCTTGGTACCGATTGCATCAAATGATAAAATGCTGAACACGCTCACTGGAAAGTGATAAGCTTTAAGTGGACAAACCACAGCAGTAGGTCTGCATATTGTGAAGTAGAACCTAACTTTTTAATGAAAGCACCATTCACAAAGAAGAACAATTATTATTTTCTATTCAACTTAATCTTATATGCATCCCTGTGCTCTCTGTCACATAGAGTATGTGTCTCAACACTGGAGAGAAGATGCATTCTTTGGATACATGTTCCTGAATGGTGCAAATCCCAAGCAGATCAAGAAATGCAACAAAATCCCAGTCAACTTCCCAGTGACAGACAGCATGGTGGCGTGTATCCTGGGAGAGAAGACAAATCTTGCAACGGAGCTGCAGGTATGTAAAATGGTATCTGGGTTTCCAAAGGCCTGCAAGATAGTCAGACATTTAGCATTTATATGGTACCCACACCCAGTTCAACCGAGGCACAAAGAACAAACACAGTAGTGCTAAAACTGCTTAACTTCAACAAATGATGAAAGATGACCATCTTCATGTGCATAACTAGTAAAAAATAATTATGAAGCATGGATTTTGATTTCATATACTATAGGAAATATTTTGTTTATATTTTTCCTGCCCTAAGGTAAGCCAGAGTAAACCTTATGTCTGTGACATGTTTCTCAGTCTCAGTTGTCTGCAGATCAGCAGTAATATGTTTCTTTCCGATATTCTCCCAGCCTTGGAACAGTGTAAATGAGCCACAGATTTGACTCGCCCTTAGATCAATGGACATCCTAAGCTTTAGCTTCCCCATCCAGTTTGAAATGCATCTATCTAGAGCAGTGGTTCCCAACCTTTTGACTTCTGTGGACCCCCATTTTATCAATACTAGAGCCCGGGGACCCCCACTGAATTATTATTGGAACACGGGGACCCCCAAGGAGTCATTACTGATAGCTGGGACCTAATATTATAAAAAATTTTAAGCAGCTGCGGACCCCCCGAGGAGGCTTCGCGGCCCCCCAGGTGTCCCCAGCCCACAGGTTGGGAACCACTGATCTAGAGAATGTTTCCTGATCACAGGCCTGCTGAGATGAAGGAGAAACTGCTTGCCATTGTCTTGTGTCTCTGCAACCTCTTAGAAAGGAAAATAACACACTATAAGTAATTAGGTTGTTAGTTGAGGGTTATTGTGAGCCCCACTCAAGTAATAAACACAATCCTTGTCAGGGAGAACCATAAAGGTCACGAAAAAAACCTGCGCTTAACTCTCTGGTAGCTTGGCACAAAGCAGCCAGATTTAACTTAGAGACAATTAGTAAAGTATTCATGCAGCACAGAAACAGTAACAGTGCGAAAACACAACAGAAGAAAAAGACCAAACTATTTTAGGAAAATAGAAGATATTCAAATAAATAAAATCACAAAAAACTGCAAACATCCAGTACGTACAACTGGTGCTATGTTTTATCAGTTCGAAATAGCACTGAAAATCACAAAGTGCACTCGCCATTATCATGTAGCGATGGACCAGGTCAAAGCCACATGTTCAGGCAATTGCAATAGAACACTGGTCAGAAACAGGTACTAGGTTTGATGCTTTACATTGGCAGTAGCCTCAAGGAAATCAATGTAATGCAAAAAGCAGGTCTGTGCTGGAGCCTACTACTAGTGGGAGGAGCAGGTCACCAGAGGAGCTCAGTTGTTTCAGGTTTGAAATATGAGCCAAGGTTCGAAGACATGGGAAGTCACTTCTCATGGATCAGGACTCACTCCAGCAGAGAGCAGCAGCAGGGCTCAGGCAGGTCCATTTGGTAGCCGTTAGCCTGGTAATTGCAGGGAGGCCTCTGCAAGCTTGTATCTCTACAGCGCAAACAGGAGGTTTCACTAATTCAAATAAATACCTGAGCTCCACTGCAGGGGAATCTTGGGTAGATGTGCAATATTGCACTCCTCATCACTCTGAGACTTCTACTCAATGCTAAACCTGAGCTAGAAAGGCCCTTTGGGAAAAGGGGATTTGGAAGCGATAGAGTTGCCAGTTGTTCACAGTAGCACTAGACAATGGATGGTTCCTAAGGAAAACACACTGATTACTTTAGATATTATAGGGGATGTGAATTTTATACACTCAAAAACTCTGCCACTAATCCTAATGCTATCTGAACTTTCTTGGCTGCTTGTGCTCTGTTATTATCACACATATATATTTTCTTTCTACTAAACACTCTGTTTTAAAGCAAAATACATTTGTTTAGAACAAAGGAAAGAAAACAATGTTTCAATTGCACATTAACAATTTTCCCCTTCTGCTGCCTTTTACCCTTTTTTCATGAAAGTTTGGTTCACAAGCTGAACAAAAAATAAAGTTCACTGTCTTGCCAGGCATTAAAAAATAAACATACAAGATATTTAAAAAATGGCAAACCCAATAAAACTGTACTTCCTTGATAAACTTAGCTGATGTTGAGGATAACATATTTTCCACCTTTCTCTGATCCATATGAATACCTTTTTTAGAAATCCCAATTCCCAACAATTCAATAGAATCCTGATGAAAGAAACACGTTTTCTTATTTGTGGAATATGCCCAGTTAAAGACTTAGAGTAAATCAAAATATCATTGAGAATCCATAGCAAACTGATCTAACACTTCATATAACACCTCAATGATAAAAAACAAAAATGCTGCTGTGGCATACTTTACCCTAAGGGCATTACCTGACTTTCAGACAACCTAAATTTGGTCTTGCATGACATTGTTCGCTCATCACTCTAACAAATCCTAACCAAGTAGTATGTCCACTATAGATCTAGTTTTGTAAATACTGTTGCTCCCTTCAGTTGATCTATTAATACTGGAATTACCGGAATGGGACATTTTCCTTGAATGGTGATAGCAGTCAGGGTGTGGTGATCAATACATGTTTTTACACTACAATCTTTCTTTGAGTTAAAAAACAAAGGTCAAGCCACTGGACAGCTACAATGTTGTCTGAAGCCATTTGCTAAGTATTCGATCAGATAGGTAAAGTCTCTTTCTCAGGCAGTGCATACATTTGGCAAGAGAGTAATTTTGCCCAGGAATCAAGACAAAGCAACAATCATATTTACGATGTAGCAGTAAGGTTTCAGCTCCTTTCTTACTAAAAACTTCAATAGTCATGGTATTGAGCAGGAATTGTATCTGAATAATTGACATCTTCTTGCTAGCATGTTTTTCTGCTAGTACACATACCTTGTCTTGAACTTACTGTACATCATTTGAGTTACAACCACAAGAGAAACGTATTTCTTATGTGCTCCAATTGTTTCTATGGTTACATTTTTTAACCAGGGTAAGCCCAATATGATATCACATTGTGGAGCATCGATTAAACAAAAAAATGATTGTTTCAGAATAATCCTGACCACTTGACATGCTGAGTGGAAGGGTGTAATGAGTAATGGGTCCTGACATTAGTGTTGTCTCATCAATAGTCCTAAAAGGATATTATTTTTCCTTCTTCAGTATAGGTCATTGTAATCTTTGCGCTAATCCCCAATCCACAAATATATCTGTGGGGCCTAAATCAAGTAAGGCTTTTACTTAATAAATACAAACATTAAGTGCAATACAGATGGGAAATAGCTGCAGAAATGGATGGAATTTCTGCAGTTCTTTCAGCACTGGAATTCCTGTCAGTGCTGGAGTGCTCCATTTCCTGTCCACTGTTTGACGTTTTTTTGGGACCATCTTGTACAAGCTGCTTGTTGGACCCACAACGAAGACATCATGTTTTTTATTCCCCTTTCTCTTTCAACTCTGGTTAGAGGGGTTCTAACTGCACCAATCTCCATAGGTTACGCTATATTTAAACAAAACAGTCTGGCTTCACTTTGCCTTTTCTCCCCTTTTCTCAAACATTGCCTATGAGCTATATTTAAAACAGGGTGTACTAACCCCTCAAAAATGGTTGGAGGAACATACATTTGTGACAAAACATCCTTTAGTTTGCTTCTGAGCCTTGATAAAACAGAGCACTCCTTTTCTCCACTGTTCAATCTGCTTATAGAATTAACCTATTCAACTGAGTTAAATACCTTAAAAAATCTTCCCTTCTCTATTTCAACCCCAAAACACTATCAACTGATTGTGTCAATCAATGTCCTTCTGTCCGATATTTTCTTCAGTTCCTTACAAAAGTTATTGTAACTATGCACAAGTGGACTGTCTTGCAACACTAACGGCATGGACAAAGCATCTGGATCCCCCATTAGACAAGACAGAATGAAAGCTACTTTAGTCTCAAAAGAAGGAAACAGTTGTCATTTCCATAAAAAGTGCAAACGACACTGTGTGAGAAAAACGATTAACCTTTGGGGATCTTTTGAGTACCTCTCAGGTGAAGCTAAAGGAATTGTGGCTAAGGACATAAATTACTGAACTAGTTTCTCTGAAATAGTACATGTGACTTTTCCAGGATTGGCCTTTGGACTGGTAGACGGTTTAATAGAGGACATTGTGAAGCACATAACCTATCCACTTTGAGAGACAACTCTGCTATTTCCCTGGGCATCGATTGTAATACCTCTCCTATATTTTTCAGAGGAAGATTCTCAGCTTCCATGATTACACTGCAGTAAGAATTTGAGAGTTTCCCAATATTGCCAGATATTCAAATAAATACCTAAGCTCTGCCATAGGGGAACATGGAGGCTGTGGAATATTTCACTCCTAGCCCCTCCGAGACTCCTACCCAATGCTAATCTTAGTAAAGGAGGCCACCCCGGGAAAAGGAGATTCAAAAGAGATATAGGCCCTCATTACAATATTGGCGGTAAAAGCCGCTTACCGCCGTGCAGAAGACCAGCAACACACCGCCGCGGCCGCAGGATTCCACCACATCTATTATGAACCATAGCACGGAATCCGCCAAAATTCAGACACCCACACAAGTCCGCCACCCAAAGGTCAGTGATAAACTGGCAAAAACAAATCCTACACTGTCACGCCAACAGAAAAACGCCCACACTATCACGACACATGAATCCACGCGGCGGTCTTTCAACCACGGTATTCCATTGGCAGTACACACCGCCACGCTCAAAATACACACACTCTTACAAAACACAGCCACATTGGACAATTCGAAATACACACACCTGATACACATACACACACCACTCCCACACACCCATTACAATATAAAACACACACCCACATCACCCACAAACCCCTACGACAAAAAATTCCGAAAGAGAGAGAGACAGCACCAGCAAGAATAACAGTATCCACAGGCACACAACACCATAACCCACAGAACTTCCACACATCTCACACAACACACCACTACATATCAGCACACTTATCACCACACACTTCACCCCACACATGACCTACACCACCCCATGGCACGGCAAAGACACCCCAGGTTCTCGGAGGAGGAGCTCAGGGTCATGGTGGAGGAAATCGTCTGGGTAGAGCCACAGCTATTCGGATCACAGGTGCAGCACACCTCAATTGCAAGGAAGATGGAGCTATGGCGAAGAATAGTGGACAGGGTCAGCGCAGGGGGACAGCACCCAAGAAATCGGGAGGACATCAGAAAAGAGGTGGAACGACCTACGAGGGAAGGTGTCTTCCGTGGTCTCAAGACACCACCTGGCGGTTCAGCGGACTGGCGGCGGACCCCCACCTCTTCACCCACAACTAACAACATGGGAGGAGCAGGTCTTGGCGATTCTGCATCCTGAGGGCCTCGCAGGAGTAGGTGGAGGAATGGACTCTGGTAAGACAAATCTTAACTATTACATCCTCCACCCTACCTGAATGCTATCACATACCACCACCCTCGCCCTCAACCCCATCACTCCAGCTCCTCACAAATGTCCCAATATCACAAACCACACATCCCAACACCAGGCCCTGCATGAAACAACAAAGCATGGACACCCATCACTAAAGCATGTCCACTGTACATACCCATACACCCCCCTAAACCATCATCACACAGGACTGCAAGCACTGGGGTACATGGTCACCCACCCATTGCACACCATGCCACACACAGATGTAATAACCATCCTTTTATACCCCTGCAGGACCCCTACCCAACGTCACCGGACAGGAGGGTCCACACATGTCCATACCACCAACAGAAGAGGCCCACAGTGATGACAGCACCTCTGTCCAACTGGATCTAGATGACTAGCCCGGCCCTTTGGGGACCTCGTGACAGTCGGTTCCCCTCACACTGTCACAGGCCACCACAGACCTTCCCCCCTCTGGAAACACCATACCTCCGTCCCCAGGACACGTCAATCAGCAGTGTGTCCACCACTACAGAGAACCCAGGCTAACCCACCACCCCAACAACAACAGGGACCTGGGGGCAGTGGCAGTGGGCACACGGTCCGGGGGACGGAGGCCCAGGAAGACAGGGGAACTGGGAGGGCTGCTGTGCAACAGGGGGCGGACAGGCCAAGGGAACCTACTCACCACGAGGCCCTCTCCTCCATCATGGGAGCCTACCACCACTCCCAGGAGACGATGGCAACGGTACTGGCCAAGTTTCAGGAGACCCAGCGCCTGCAGGAGGAACAGTATTTGGGCTTCAGGGAGGAACTCAGAACCATCAGCTCCACCCTAGGCACCATCGTAGGGGTGCTGAAGGAACTTGTGAACATCAGGAGGGACACTGTGGCACTACAAGGGGCCCCTGCCACTAGCATGGATGATGAACTGCCCACCACCTCCGCCGGCGCTATTGGACAGGACGCCCTGCCACAGGACCACCACACCAGCACCCCACCCCCTGCAGAGGGAGAACTACCCCTCAAACGGTCCCTGAGATCCAGGAATAAGACAGAGCAAGATGTCAAGACCCCCGCCAAGAAATGAGACCACCCTGATTGTCATCCTACTGTCCCACTTTGTCACCCTGTCCATACTTAAACTGCCCCAGCTCCACTTCCTATGCCCATATGGGCAATGCACCTGTGAGACTAATAGACTGGACTCTGCCATGGACATTCTTCCGCCATCACCCCTCACCATTTCACTACCCCCTCCAATAATGAGCACTTAAATAAACACACTTAAAGCACAAAACAATCTGGAGTCTGTCGGTGATTTCGAAATAGTGTATTAGCAATTACAGTGACAAAATGCTCTATCAATTGTAATGTCAACATACCTATGTCACACAGCTCTAGTCCATGATGAATCTAAGCAGATGTCACACAGTGGGACCCACATCTGTGAAATCATAAGGGAAAGTGACAACTCAGTGACCATACACTGGGTGAAAACGACAGACAGTAGAGAGGTAGTAGTGTTAAAGTACATGTAGTAGGCAGGTCTGTACTCTTACCTGTGTCTCACTGGAAATATTGCTGGATCACTGAGTCCCTGTTGTTCATGTCTTCTTCCTCTGCTTCCTCGTCTTCACTGCCCACAGGCTCCACAGAAAAGCACCTGTCATCGCAAAGCCAAGTTGTGAAGCATACAGCAGGCCACGATGATCTGGCACACCTTCTTTGGTGAGTAGAATAGGGATCCACCTGTCATATGGAGGCAACGGAACCTGGCCTTCAGGAGGCCGAAGATCCGCTCGATCACTCTCCTAGTTCGCCCATGGGCCTCATTGTAGCGTTCCTCTACCCTTGTCCTGGGATTCCTCACTGGGGTCAGTAGCCATGACAGGTTGGGGTAACCAGAGTCACCTGCAAATGGCGAGGGACAACTGTTAGACACACACTAACCTGGCGGGATATCCCCAGACCCAGAAAACCACTCCCACTGTCTTGCTCCCAGGTGCTCACCTTATAGCCACACACAGTGCCTCTGGAGTTGACCCAGCACATAAGGGATGCTGCTATTCCACAGGATGTAGGCGTCATGCACTGAGCCAGGGAACAAGGCATTCACATGGGAGATGTACTGGTCTGCCAAACATACCATCTGTACATTCATCGAATGATAACTCTTCCGGTTTCTGTACACCTGTTCACTCCTGTGGGGGGGACCAAAGTCACATGTGTCCCATCAATGGCACCTATGATGTTGGGGATGTGTCCCAGGGCATAGAAATCACTTTTCACTGTAGGCAAATCCTCCACCTGAGGAAAAACGATGTAGCTCCGCATGTGTTTCAGAAGGGCAGACAACACTCTGGACAAGACGTTGGAAAACAAAGGCTGGAACATCCCTGATGCTATGGCCACTGTTGTTTGAAAAGACCCACTTGCAAGGAAATGGAGCACTGACAGCACCTGCACTTGGGGGGGGATTCCTGTGGGATGGCGGATTGCTGACATCAGGTCTGGCTCCAACTGGGTACACAGTTCCTGGATTGTGGCACGGTCAAGCCTGTATGTGATAATCACATGTCGCTCCTCCATTGTCGACAGGTCCACCAACGGTCAGTACACCGGAGGATGCCGCCATCTCCTCACATGTCCCAGCGGACGGTGCCTATGAAGGACAACAGCGAGCACAGAGTCAAACAACTCAGAAATACGTACCCACAGTTTACACAGAACACCATTCATACACAAAAGGTGGCCTGTATGTGTGTTGAGTCTAAGCCTAGCTATGTGTGACGCAGTTGAAAATGAAGCCATGTGGACTCCTGAAATGGCGGCAGCCTGACCTCTAAAGTGGGACAATGGGATGTGAGGTAACTGCGCTGGCGTTGTACCCCGTCGCGGTAGGCGGTCGAAGACCGCGGCGCAATGCTGCATTGGTTAACATTGGACCCTATGGCTCCCAGGAGCCAATGACGATGTACGCTGGCGGTGACAGTATGCACCGCCGCGGACGTGACCGGCATTTTCTATCTGTTCAATCACTCGATACCTGATCTTCGACAGGAGAGGACCTACACTGCAAGTGCTGCTGTGACCTCGGTCTGGCAGAGACAATGGCTCGAGTGTCTGGGGAAAGGGTCCCTGCCTTCACATCGGAGGAGTTGGAGAAACTTGTGGATGGGGTCCTCCCCCAGTATACGCTACTCTACGGTCCTCCAGACAAACAGGTAAGTACACAGGGAGCATGTTGTATGGGCTATGCCTGTGTGGAGAGGGCTGGATGTAAGAAGGAAGGGGGGAGAGTGCTGCATGCATGAATACATGTGCCACATGGCAAGGGTAGGGATGGGGGCCAATCAGTTTGATGGTGCAGTTGGTAATTACTTACCATTCCCCCTGTACATTTCATGTAGGTCAGCGCCCACCAGAAAAAAGATATTTGGCGTGCCATCGCCAAGGACGTCCGGACCCTGGGCGTCTACCACAGACGGAGCACCCACTGCTGGAAAAGATGGGAGGACATTCGCCGCTGGAGCAAGAAGATGGTGGAGGCTCAGCTGGGGATGGCCTCCCAACGTGGGAGGGGTGCCCGTCGCATCATAACCAGGGCGTGTTCCGTAGGAAAGGCCCCTCCGTAAGGCAGGCCATGTGGCACCCCACCCCACCTCACCTCTGTAGAATGCCAAGTACACCTAGTCAGGCTCCTGTGTCATCTCTGTGTGCAGATGTCGTCCATAGCCTTGTAGGCCATTTCCCAGGAATTGAACAGTGGAGCCCAGGAGCGCGGCGTAGTGCAGGGGGCTTCTGTGTATGTCGTGTCCGCCAACAGTAGCGGTAATGCATGCACTCAACATGTCTTTCTTCTGTCGTCCCCCCCTTTTTGTGGTCTCCCTGTTCTTGTGTGCATTAGCATCATCAGGCGGAGGAGCAGTAGCACCGGAGCACCAGGGGGCTGCATCCCACAAGGCCATGGAGGGCCACACTATGGACTCGGACTTCACCAATGGGACGGAGGGCGAGTGGAGCTCCACGGCGGGGACAGGAGCTGACACCAGTGACACTGACTCGTCCTCTGATGGGAGCTCCCTTGTGGTGGCGGCAACATCTGTGCCACCCCCATCTACAGGTACAGCCGCCACCCCCCCTTCCAGCACCGCCCTCCCAGCAGCCCCTCAGCCTGCGCCCCATGCCCGCTCACCTGGGAGGGTGGGCATCACCTTCGCCCCAGGCACCTCAGGCCCTGCCCCAGTCACCCCCGCATGCACTACCTCTACAGCCACTACGTCCCTCTCCAGCACACCCACCACCACACCCCGCTCACGTACAGTCACCACCCCCACTACCATTCACACGTCCCCTGTGTCCTCTCTCAGTGTGTCTGTGACACCCCCTCCCAAGGTACACAAATGCAGGCACACACCCACCCAACACCCACCCAACAGCCATCCACCTCACGACAGCCTCCAGCGCATGCACCTTCACCCAAAGTCACCAAACGTACACCTCCTACAACCACCACCTCTTCCTCCACTCCCAAACCCTCTCCAGCTACCCGTCTCAGTGTGTCCAAAAAACTTTTCCTGTCCAACCTTGACCTCTTTCCCACACCTCCCTCACCCCATCCATCTCCTAGGTCCCGAACTAGCACCTCAGCCGTAACATCTCCGGGACCAGTATTGCCTGTAGTCACCAGAATCTGGAGTGCACAGGCCACCAGGGCAGCCACAGAGCCACAGCACAGACAGTCCCCCACCTGTGAAGCATCAGAAGTTGGCCAGTGCCCAGCGGGAGAGGGGGAAGACTCCAGCCACCAAAGCCGCTCCCAGGGGTCCCGGTGGAAGTGTGGAGTCAGCTGTGACACCTTCACAGGGCCACAAGAAACCCGGCAAGTCTGGGAAGAGCAGCACGGCGGAGAAGACCACCATCATCCACGCTGCCCAGGAGGCCACCTTCAGCACAAGCCCAGCTGCCCAGGACAGACCCGCCAGCACAAGCCCAGCTGCCCAGGACAGGCCCGCCAGCACAAGCCCAGCTGCCCAGGACACACCCGCCAGCACAAGTCCACCTGCCCAGGAGGCCACCACCAGCACAAGCCCGCTGGGCCATGAATGACCGCCAGCAAAAGCCCCGCTGGGCCATGAAGGACCGCTAGCAAAAGCCCCGCTGTGCCATGAAGGACCGCCAGCAAAAGCCCCGCTGGGCCCTGAAGGACCGCCAGCAGCTGAGTCCCTGCAATGGAGACCGCCGTCTCAAGCACCGCTGAACAGGGCACCACCGTCTCAAGCACCGCTGAACAGGGCACCGCCGTCTCAAGCACCGCTGAACAGGGCATCGCCGTCTCAAGCACCTCTGAACAGGGCACCGCTATCTCAAACACAGCTAAACAGGGCACCGCTGTCTCAAGAACCGCTGGCCCATGAGCGGCAAGGGCACTGACGCTACTGAGTCCGTCATGGGGTGAATGATGCACTCTGGGCACAAAGCTCCCTCCAGAACCAGTGGAGACTGCCATCCACTACCTCTGTCCTTGGCAGTATGAAGCACTCTGGGCACCATGCCCCCTCCAAAACCAGTGGAGAGATCCATCCACTACCTCTGTCCTTGGCAGGATGAAGCACTCTGGGCACCATGCCCCCTCCAGAACCAGTGAAGACTGTCATCCACTACCTCTGTCCTTAGCAGGATGAAGCACTCTGGGCACTATGCCCCCTCCAGAACCAGTGGAGACTGTTATCCACTTGAGAGACTGTGGCTTTGCACTCCCCAGGATACAGCAGTGGGCAACCCACCCACTGTGGAGACTTGTGAGACTGTGGGTTTGCACTTCCCAGGATTGAACAGTGGGCAAACCAGCCACTGTAGAGACTTGTGAGACTGTGGCTTTGCACTCCCCAGGAGACAGCAGTGGGAAACCCACCCACTGTAGAGACTTGTGAGACTGTGGCTTTGCACTCCCCAGGATTGAACAGTGGCAACCCACCCACTGTAGAGACTTTAGAGACTGTGGCTTTGCACTCCCCACGATTGAACAGTGTGCAAACCACCCACTGTAGAGACTTGAGAGACTGTGGCTTTGCACTCCCCAGGATTGAACAGTGGGCATGTGGCCCCCTCTTGGATTTGGTGTCGTGGATTCAAGCGGCTGAGTTGTCCCCCCTTTCCCTCCCGCCGAGGTGCCTGTTTAGTTGCTCTCTGATGCCCCTGCAGTGTTCTCTCCATCATGGTCGGGGATCTTGTGTGGGCCTCGCCCATACCGTGTGGTCCCAGTGTTCCACGGACTTTCTTAGAGCACTAATTTTAATATATTACAATGGTTACACTAAATTTCTATTGTCTTTGCATTCTTCCGGGGGGGGTTGGGGGGTGCAACTGTGATGTATTGATATGCATTAGTGTGAGTGTTGTAGTGGGTGAGGGTGGGGGTGTTGCGTGTGTATGTCCCTGTTTTTTCCCTCCCCCCTCTCCTGTGTCGTAGGTGCAGTACTCACCGTGGTCTTCGCCGCCGGCGTTCGTGCTCCTGGTAGAGTAGACTATTGCAGGTAGAATTTGGAGTTCTGGATCCATGACGTCCTCTTTCCTCGTGGGGGGTGTAGAGGTGAGCGTTTTCCCTTCGGGATTCCTGTTTCCGCCGTGTTTTTATCTGAGGTGAATCTGCCCCGGAAAAGGTAGCGGATTGCCCTGTCATAATAGTGTAGGCGGTACATTGTCTCCCGCCTGTCTGTTGGCGGTGACCGCCACGCTGTTTGTTTGTACCGCCATGGCAGTCGGAGTGTTAAAGTGGCTGTCTTTGTTGGCGGTTTCCGCCACAGTCGTAATTGCAATTTTTTTACCGCCGGCCTGTTGCCAGTCTTACCGCCGCTTTAACACCGTCAGCCAGGGTTGTGGGTTGTGGAGAAGTGTGCTCAATGGTTAGAGCGGCAGACCCTGATGCAGAGGTGTAGCCTGGGACCAGGGTTCAATTCCCGCCTCTGTGGGTCTTCGGCTCAATTTCCTCAGACCTGATAACTCTCGCGTCAGTGCCAATCTAATCATGGGGTCCCACTCTGTAACTCTGGGCAATAGCTTGCTTAATCTCCACAACTGCCCCAACAGCGCTAGGGATGCCTGCCTTCACCTTGGGGGTGCCCAGGAGTGGGCACTTCACAGGGAAAGCTAGGAAGGGTTCCACAGCGGTATGTGTAGAAGCGCCAAGATGCCCTCAGGGTAAAAGAGCGCTATACAAGTACGAAGTTTTTAATAACCACCATAGTGCTATAGTTGTTCACTATCCTACTAGACAATGGTTGGTTACCTAAGGAAACAGAACTTCACTGATTAATTTTATACACAAAAACTGCTTGCAACTAACCTTAATGCTATCAAAACTTTCTTGGTTGCCAGCCCTCTGTTAATACAAATTTACATATATTCTTTCCAGTAAACTCTCTGTTTTTAAACTGTTTAAAACAAAGGAAAGAAAAGACAAAGTATTGCAATTACACATTAACAATTTTCCCTCCTGCCACCTTTTTTTCTTTTTTCATGAAAGATTGGTTTATAAGGTCAACAAAAAATACAGTGCACTGTCTTGCCAGGCATTCAAAATAAAACATACAGGAAATTAAACTGGTCTCTGGTTGCATTCACTTTTAAACAAATAAATGGCATGCATTTAAATATTCTCTAAAGCAAAGCATATTTTCTTACATTCAGGGTTCCATCCAAAAACCAAACTCAGCTGTCAATGTAATTTTTCCCTTTCAGATTATGGGCTGCCTAATCTTCAAACTTGAAACCTCTTCACATCACACAGCTGAAAACTCATAAATGTAAAGGTGACCTTTGAGAACTCTTCCATTTAGGCAAACTGAAATCTTGTCAATTCAATGGAAGAAATAATCAAATGTTATTGGAATCCTTTTTACTTGGCCTTTGCAAACTCTTTAAGTCAAGCAGCTGGAAACTCATATATCAAAAGGTGGCCTTTGGGAACTCTTCCAGTTAGGCAAATAAAAGTTTGTAAATCCAAAGGAAGAAAGAAACAAATGCTGCTTGAAATCTTCTTACTTGACCTTTGGGAACTCTTCAGGGCAAGCAGCTGAAATTAATCACTCTTACCTGTCTACACACCAAATACCAGCAGAGCAGTTTACACTGAAACAAACACTTTGGAGAACCAGATAGTTTGGGAAGCATTTTGTTTACATTCACAAAGAAAGAATAGACCATTGTAACAAGAAGCACTTCAATATGGCGCTTAAACCTGTGTACTAGTTTAATGCTATAATTCCTTTTGATTACAATGTGAGTACTTCTCCATAGGCAATCCCTGAGCTGGCAATGGAGAATTAGAGCCGGATTTAGATTTTGGCGGATGGGTTACTCTGTTTTAAAGATGATGGATATCCCTTCCCCTAAATTTAAATCCCATAGAAAATAATGGGATTTATATTTCGGCAAATTGGATACCCATCACCGTTGTGATTGAGTAAACAGTCTGCTGAAATCTAAATCAGGCCCCACATTTTTTACTGGAAATTTCCTGTAAGGAAATTGTCTTAATTTAAACAACAGATGAGTTGTAATAAGCTTTCTAAAACATAATTTCTTGATCAACCAATACTGAATATTTGTTTATGACAGGAGGTCAGAAAACTGAGCCTTGGAGTCACATCTGGGGATCCTGGGTTCAAGGCAACCAGGCCCAGGCTTCCCTTTTCAGACAGCAGTGCAGTCCTTCTTCTGAATCTTCCACAGGTCCAAAGTGTTCTGATGAGAGTTTCAGAGGGTACCACATTTATAGATAGTACCAGACTTCCCCTCAATCCCCAATCCTGTTCTGGTCAGTGCTGCCCCTTCCCCTGGGTTTGGCTCCTATCTATGTAGGGTGACAAAGGGCAGGCAGACCCAGGTGTCAGCTGTATTTGCTACGGACAGAGCATGCAGCTTCAGATGTTAGGAAGTGGGTGGGGAGGCAACCCTTTGAAACACAGGAAGGGCTGAGCATAAACCCCTTAGCTATCCTGCTCAGGAGAATAACACCATTTCCACACCAAAGACCCTTTTGTTACCTGTCTGGAGGAATAAACATCACACCATATGGGAGGCATTATTAGGCTTGTCACCCTGGACACTGGCAGAAAAGCACATTTGGTTTTGGCAGAAAATTGCCAACTTTCTAAAAGTAGCATTTTCAAAATCAAACTTTACCATTAGGAAAGATTTTAAACTACTGTTCAAATGACTGGAAGAAGTATTTCTCTACCTGTTCCAAAACTGAAGTTATCACTCAATAAGTGTTAGAAGCTAACCCAGGTTTAGTTTATGGGAAAGGTTTGTGACAGTGAAAAATGACTTTAGGATTTTTTCAATGTCAGAATTGTAAAACCTAAGTACACATCTCATATTTTCACATATATTACACCATGCCCTATGAGCTTTTAGGACCTACCATAGTGGTTGATTATAACTATTAAAACTGAGGTTTTAGGCCTTGAAAAAATTTCATTTTGTCAGGTCAAAATGGCATTTTAAAACTGCACTACAAGCTGCAGCATCCGGCTTGAGACATGTTTTACAGTGCTTCTTTAATGGGTGACACATTGGGTGTTGCATCCCACTAGTAGCATTAAAAATATAGGGGGTCATTCTGACTCCCGCCGGCCTCGGTAACCGCAGGGCCGGTGGAAGCCGCCGAATGACCGCACCGCAGTCAAATGACCGCGGCGGCCATTCCGGCTTTCCCGCTGGGCTGGCGGGCGACCGCCAGAAGGCCGCCCACCAGCCCAGCGGGAAAGCGGCTTCAACGAGGAAGCCGGCTCCATTTGCGTGCGACGGGTGCAGTGGCACCCGTCGCGATTTTCAGTGTCTGCTATGCAGACACTGAAAATCTTAGTGGGGCCCTGTTAGGGGGCCCCTGCAGTGCCATGCCAGTTACCGTCAGCCAGGTTCTGGCGGTCAAAACCGCCAGAACCAGGCTGGCGGTAAGGGGGTCGGAATCCCCATGGCGGCGCTGCCTGCAGCGCCGCCATGGAGGATTCCCCAGGGCAGCGGGAAACCGGCGGGACACCGCCGGTTTTCTGTTTCTGACCGCTGCTGTACCGCCGCGGTCAGAATGCCCATGGATGCACCGCCAGCCTGTTGGCGGTGCATCCGCGGTCGTTGGCCCTGGCGGTAGTCTACCGCCAGGGTCAGAATGACCCCCATAGTACCATTTACTCAGTAGTAATAACTTTATTTCAGTACATAAGTACAACCATAAAAGTACATTAAAAAACTAATAAGACATAGTCACAATAAAACAACAGGTAAATTCTCAACACCACAATAATTAAATACAGGTCAAAAAGCTTACGAAGAATGTCAAGTTTGCAAAATGTATCCTTATTAACCTGAGGAAATCAGAAACATTGCATAGTCAGAATGAAAACTAAAGAATTTAAATACTATAATCATAATTTAAAAAAGAACAGATTTGGATAATGTTCCAATAAAAAAGAAGGGGCTAGTACATGGCAATAAACAAGAAACACATATTAAGGTGACATGCTCTTCATCCTGAAGTGTGGAATTGAACAACACTCATCTCTGCTAATCCCACTTGGTTAAAACAATCAATATCAAAAAAATGAC
Organism: Pleurodeles waltl; assembly: GCF_031143425.1. Taxonomy (NCBI): domain Eukaryota; kingdom Metazoa; phylum Chordata; class Amphibia; order Caudata; family Salamandridae; genus Pleurodeles; species Pleurodeles waltl. The sequence continues at coordinate 136,063,637 of NC_090451.1, forward strand.
ATGTGACCAACCTTAGAATATCTAGACAAAATAATGCCAATTCAGCAGGAGCCTAGAGTATCGCCCTGGTAGTACCTTAGACCCCATGGTTAAATTTGGGCAAGTAATAAGCTTTCTAGTTGAGGCTTCTGGCCCTTATGTACCATGCCCAATAAAAGACTCATGTGAATGCAAAGACTATCAGTTAATTTGCATTGTATCTAAGAATATGCAGTCCTTCAACAGAATGCCCAACACCCTCCACTTTACCTTGGACAGATAAATAGAAAGTGTGCCTCTGATTCCCTAACTGTCAGGCAAAAGGGACATTTCCCTGTGTAACCTTTTCTCCTATTCCCTTTACAAGTCACCATGTTTAGGAATACAGAACTGATTCTGAAACAGATGTACAATGTTATAGCTGTGTGGGGAGTATTCCTATCCAAAAATGTGTTACATTTTGGCATACACTTATGTGATAAGAACTTGTCAATCATACCCTTTGTGTGGGGTTTGCGCCAAGTTTCCAAAAGGAAAGGGTCCCAGTATAGGCACTTCATTTGAGTACTCACATTTCTTCTTAGATTTTCGGGTTCATCCCTTTCACCCTGCAGATGCAATCTAAGGCAGAGCTCTTTAACAGCCTCTAGCCAGGGTGTGGCCAATTTTTGTCTAATGCAATCAGCTCCTTCAGGGTCATTCTATCAGAGTCCTGTTCAGGTGTTGCCCACAATCTAATCCAATAATTTAAAATCCTTAGATGGGCTATATGGTCAACTCTCGGAATGTTGAGGTCCTACCTTAGTAGTAGCAAAGGAGTGCAATCTGGTAAGTTGAGTAATGACCTTAGAAAATTGTTTTCCATTGGTGTTAACAGACTGATATCATTATATCCCCACAGTTCTGCCTCTCTTAGAACTCTCCCTAATGTTACTGCTCTGTAAACCTCAAGGACAGGTGATACTGCCATACTAGAAGTATGTCCATAGTTTTTTAACATAGCTGCAGATCTACGCTGCAACAATGATTGACTTTTCGAGTTGGGGCTTCCAAGAAACTTTGGCTGAAGTTCTAACACCTAGATAGTCACAACTCTTGACCTGCTCAATCGGAGTCCCATCCAGCTCCATTTTACTTTTAAATGAATGATGGGGGTTCAGTTCTATAAAGTTTATTTTCCCAGCATCACTTTCAAGACTCCTATTCTCACAAGACTTGTGAAAGATCCCTAACAAGACTTGAAGGCCCATGGAGGTGCATGACATGAGTAAGGTGTCATCAGCAAACAGCAACACCAAAATGTTGATGTTTGCTGATTTTGGGGCATCATGTTTCATAGGCATACACCCCACCAATCAGTTAGTAGACAGACAAAACAAGGAGGATGCTGGTACACACCCATGTCTGACCCAACATTTGATGGGAATCCTCTTAGCAAGAACCACTTGACTGTTCCACCTGCATTGTGCATAAGTATCTGTATGCAGCTTAATTAGGATATCAGGGATAGCATATTGTCTAAGTATTTTCTACAGACATTTCCTAGGGACTAGGGCCCTCATTTTGCATTTCAAAGACTGCCTAAGCCTCAGGCGCCAGAAGACCGCCAGTGCTGGTGGTCTTCTGCCCACTATATTACGAGTACTAATGGATTTCCTCCTCATTTTGGAAAGAAATCCAGCAGTATTCGTGCTGGCAGGCGGAGGTGCATAGGCGGTTCCACCACCGGTCCGCCTGCCAAAAGGACTCCACCAGTTGTATTACAAGCAGTAATACGGCCTGCAGTGTCCTGATGGTGGGGCGCTGGAGGCGGTGGAAGTGCCCGTTCCCTGATGGATTACCTCCTCGCCCGAAAACGTAAGTCAGCTGTGCAACAGGGCAGGGGGGTGGGAGAGTGGGGGTATTATGTGTGCATGTGCGAGTGGGTGTTTGAGTGTGTGTATGCATGTGTGTATGTATTTCTGTCTGTGTGTTTGTGTGTTTATGCGTGTGTGTAAGTGAGTATGAATGTTGAAGTGAATGTGTATGAGTGCTGAAGTGGATGCGTTTATGACTGTTGAAGTGAATGCATGTATGAGTGCTGAAGTAAATGTGTGTATGAATGTTGAAGTGAATGTGTGTATGAGTGATGCAGTGAATGTGTGTATGGAGGGATGTAAGTGAATGCTTGTATGTCAGTGTTGGTGAATGAGTGTATGTGCGTGTCTGTGTGCGCGTGCATGTATGCAGGGGGGGTGGAAGGGTATTTTATGTGCTGGGGGGCAGGGAAGACATTCCCTGACACTGGTAGCCTTTCTGCCAGGGTTTGCATGGCAGAGCTACCACCGCGGAAACCCTGGTAGAAAGCCAGCTCAAAATACCACCAGTGGTCTTCTGTGGACTGGCGGTATGAGTGGGCATGTGGCAGGTTGGCAGAGGCAAACCCGCCACACTCATAATTTGGCTGTCTTCACCACCAGCCTGTTGGCAGTGAAACCTTCACTGTGGCCCTGGCGGTCAGAAGACCGCCAGGGTCATAATGAGGGCCTAAGTAAATTGGGGCCTTCAAATCTATAAAGGTCACTTAAAGATGGTCTTTCCATAGTGTTATGTATTTCCAGCAGATGGCTGAAAACAAAACATATTGTCCATTGTGCTTATTTTCTCATAGAATCCTCCCTGGAAATCAAACAGGATCTGATGGTTTCACATCCAAGTCTGGAGCCGTGAGAGGACAAATCTGGCAAAGATCTTCTGTGTAGTGTCTATGGAACTGATGGATCTATAATTCCCTGGGTTATCTCTCATCCCCTTCTTATGGATAGGGGCATAATTAGCCCATTTCAAGGACTCAGGAAGAACTTCAGCCCTGCAACAGCATTGGTAGAGGTGTTCAAGTAAGGTATCCAGACAGGGGCTTAGAAAGTGACAGGTCACTTTGAATACTGCCTTAGCCGGGGTCTTTTCCTCATTTCAATAGATGTTAAACTGCCTCACTCTCTTTCAGAGAGAAAGTGAATGTAAGTTGTTTGAATTCAGACAATTGCAACCCCTAAAAAATTAATTTGTGCCCATTATTAGTTAGCCCACAGGTTTTTCTTTCTTTAAAAAGAGCAGCCCACTGGTCAGCTGGAACAAATGAGTCAAGATGGGGCACACTCAATATGCTACCGAAGGCAATAATTCTCCAGAAGGCTTGAATCTCCTTACTTGCCAGGGTGTCAGTAAGTTTGACAAACTGAGCCTCCTCCCAAACTCTCCTACTGCCCATCAAAGTTGTTTTATATGCCTTTCTGACATTCATTTATTCAGTTTTTTCGCCCCTCCGGACTGCTTTGATCAATCCTTGCATGGCCACTCTACATTCCCTTGTAAATCATAGACAAGATAAATTCCTAATGGTCTTTCTTCTAGAGCAGGTTGTGGCAAAAGAGTCATAACGGAGCAGGACAAAATTACACCAGTCAAAATCAGCTGTGGCATGCATATTAAAAAAATCAACAGAAACTTGGTAAATTCTTCCCAGTAGTGGTTCATTGTTAATTATGTTTTCCCACTTTACATTCCTGGATATGTTGGTAAGTGTCAATAGCACTAAGCAAGAGTCAGTTTCACGTTCCTGAAAATAAATATCAACAGAAAAATGCAAAGCCATTGTCACTACTGGGGCAAAATGTAACATTCATATCGCATAAGAAGGGCCACAGTCTCAGGCCAAAAAAATTTAATGTATTTGACTTGAGGATCTGCCCCTTTTAAAGGTTGGTTTGGTTGGATAGTCTGATTTGGAAATACCTCTGCTTGCTCTTAACTTATGTTCTAAAGTCAAATAAAAAGCTGGCTGGCCACCTTTGCCCATTTTGTCACTGGATTGGCCATTGGCTCTGAGATTCCCCCTCCTCGTCTTCTGCTACTAGCTAAGATGAAAATGGCTCAAAAGGTTGAAAGTGTGCGTTACAATTCTCAGCTATGATCACAAGCCATTCATGCTCTGTTGAACCAAGAAACGTTTGGAGAGTATGATCTGCAAATGAGCGAACATAAATGTCAGTCACCAAAATATGACTGTACTTCAATTTACCAGTGTTCCGCAAGGTTAATTTAATACCCAAGATATCCTTAGAGTTGGAATTAAGAGTTTCAACTTTGCAGGGGACTGTGGAATGTACCCAACTTATAATGTAAGAATGTTAAATAAATAGCCAAACCTAAACTCAGGTTGCTTCACCCATGTTCTATGGAGTATGGTATTGTGATGACTTTTTATAAACTCGGCCCATTCTAAATCTGAAGGTTTAGAGTTAACACCTGCTAGAGTACAGGAAACGTTAGCTTTTTTAAAAGACCCAACAGCTGTTATCTACTTATAAACCAAAGATATAGAACATCTCCGGAATACTGGGCTCCTTGCAAGCTCAGCCAGGTGTATCATTTGACAAAACTTTTGACTATATTCCAACAAAGCCTGCTCCTTTAACGTTTCATTTAGCTTCAAGTCAAGATCTGAAGCCAGAATGCCCCTCTCAAGAGCTTGCATTCAAACTGACCGCATCGAATGTGGACCTCGATCAGCCAGTAGGCCGCCAGGGCATGTGGTGGGTCTCTAGTAATGACTTGGCTCTAAACAAGCAGCAGGTAAATAGCATCATGACCAATCCCTGGTTAATGCTCCAACCAGTGCCGCCTTTAGTACCGGGCATCAGAAAATCCAATCGACCACAGTCAGAATGGATAACCCACATGAGTCACAGTTAATAACCACTTATCAAGATTGGACAGAGGTATTTAGGGACTCACTGTCTAATGCAATCTACCAATAGTCGACTCCTACGGTGCAACAAAATCAAGGCATGCAAGGGTTTAAAGAGGGTCTCATAGACCACAGTGGATCAGTCACCACCAAGATGGTAGACTCATGGTTACATTAAATTTTCATAACAAATAATGAGGACCTAGTTTAAGCTTTGGAGCTGAAACCTTTTACCATGCCCAACACCAAAGAACAGTTCCCTTACTCCCAAGACCATCACTTGGCACAATCATCATGGCCACAGGTGGACATTTCTTGCTCCACTGCACCACAGCGAAAACATACCTGCCCCGATAATTGAAATCTCAAGTGGTTGGAGCGACTTACAATATGATGCAGGCTTCCCGACCAAGGGAGAAAATATGCTTAGCAACTTGGGCATTTCAGGCTGTAGTACCAGTAGATGGGCTCCCCCTGACAACAGCAACAGAGATAACCCTTCCAAAATACAATCCTTAGATGGCTTCATCAAACCTAAAATGGGGGATCTCACCTGGCTGCATTCTTTGCTATTAAATGTCTTGCACACTTCAATGACAGCAATTAATATGTAATCGGAGAAATTAGACCTTCAAATTGATCTAATGAATATCATAGTAACGCACATCGTTGATGTCAATCATAAATTGGATAAGTTAGCCAATTGGTCATTTGCATTAAAGGCCATAACAGATCAGCTTTACCAAGATTCCTTTAAATGTAGTCCAATCATCGAAAAGTTAAGCACCATGCCTGCCATCTAAACAAATATAGTAGATCAGCTTAAAACAAAAGGCAGCATATTCCACCCACTGAGTTATTCGACAGAGCAATTAACTCATCCAGACAATAAACAAATTAAATTAGGAGGTGAATTGCCCAATGTCCAACACTCACTGAATCTTGACCAAGCTGTAATAAATAGGTCAAAATATTTGGCCGCAATTACAGCTTGCTTCAAGTTCCAAATCAAAAGATCAGAGCAGTTTACTTACATCTCCAGATATCTGCAACACCCCTGTGATTAATAAATCAGAGGATCAGATGTCTAAATCTGTGTCTCCTCGAACAAAACAGCCTGATGAACCCTATGTTCTGGACCCCAAGATACTAACTAAAAGATAAAAAAATGAGCTAGAAAAGCCAGAAAAAAAACCCTGTAGTGAAAACCGCAGTAGCAACTTTTATCCTATATTTACAGTGAAAACAAAGCCGTTGACTCAGATCCCCTTTTTAAGGCGTCTGAAAGTGTCTATGCCTCAGAAGCTTCACGAACAAGGGCAATAAACGGCTCTATACGGTTGACTGCTGACGATATACAATCATCAGTTTCCCCCCTCATCAAAAACATGTAGATCATAGGATGTTGGAACTACAGCCACTCACTCCTCCTCGCCTGGATATGAGAGATACAACACACAAGGTCCTGCTTTCAATAAAAAAGTCAGAAATGCAGGGACTCTCAGTCATCATACACAGACCTCAAGTTTCTGGAGTAGCAGTTTAGACCTGTACTGTCCCTGCAGGGCCCTCAATGATGCCTTCAACAATAACAACAGACCAACGAATGGCACCCAGGAACAGGTACTGGTAAACAAGCCACGGTCAGGGAATCTGGCTACCTCAGCGCACTTAATGCCAGCCACTCAAAAAAACCTCTGCTACTTACAGCTGAATGTGTAGGTGTCAAAATGAGTGGTTTGCAAGAAAACAAGATACAACCACAGAAATATCATGGTCTAGTACAAACAAAGCAACACAAAAGGATGATGGACGGAGTGCTGAACAATGCAAACACTCACCCCAGTCACAGATCTGGGTTTAATCCATCATTCTTTTACTCATCATACCACCCCAGTTTGGACTGAGGGTGAGAGTTTGCATTGTTCAGCACTACGTCCATCATCCTTTTGTGTTGCTAAAGTTGCCCTGAGTGGGAAGGGTATGTCCAGACTTGCTCACTGTGCCACAGGATTCAAGCTAGCATGGCTGATGAAGGTTGATACCCTGAAACTGGTCCCAGGATGCTTGTTTCCGGTCCCGGGAAGACCTGGCTTGCCATTTCGGGCTGGACAGTTCCCATGAAGAACAGGGTCAAGACTGATTTGCATATGGCAGGGTCCAAACTGGGGTGGCATGGTGAGCAAAAGAACGATGGATTAAACCCATATCTGTGACTGGGGGTGAGTGTTTACATTGTCCAGCACTCCGTCCATCATCCTTTTGTGTTGCTAAAGCTGCCCTAAGTGGGAAGGGTATGCCCAGACGTGGGTCCCATGCTCTCTGTGCCACTGGATTCAAGCTAGCCTGGCTGATGAAGGCTGATACTCTGAAACCGTTCTCAGGATGCTTGTTTTTGGGCCAGGGAGGACCTGGTTTGGCAGTTCGGGCTGGAGTGTTCCCATGAGGAACAGGGTCAAGACTGATTTGCAGATAGCTGGGTCCAAACTGGGGTGGCATGATGAGCAAAAGAACAATGGATTAAACACAGATCTGTGACTGGGGGTGAGTGTTTGTATTGTTTAGCCCTCCATCCATCATCCTTTTGTGTTGCTAGTACAAACAAAGCCTGTACGTCAAACCAGTGCATCACCGGCCTGTTTAAAGTGTTTATGTCACAGCAATCAGACCACTCAGATCAGGCAAAAAATAATCGAACCAAACCCAAAGTCAAATTGACCTTTGAGGGTTGTAACAATTAATAATGAGCAAGATCTTACATCAACAAAGGTAATGATTCAGAATTCACAAACGTTACCAGTGGATATCCGTTAAAAGTCCCCTCAAACCAGTCAAGTCTGCTGTCCCACTGAGGTCTCCCATGGGGAACACCAAGGCCCTCATTATGACATTGGCGGTAAGTGCAGCTTATCGCCATGCTGACTGCCACTAACATACCGCGACTGCGGTGGTATACCTCTATGCGTATTATGACCCACACATAGAAATCCACCACTATACAGACTCACACACAAGTCAGCCAGCCCAAAGGTCAGTGATAAAATGGCGGTACCAAAACCCACACCGTTACGCCAACAGAAATACGCCCACAGCATTATGACCCACGAATCACTGCGGCGGACATTCAACTGTGGTACACCACACTCACACCCACAAACCACTATAAAACACACACACACATTACCCACAACCCTTTACCACTACAAACAATTTACAACAGAGAGAGAGACACGCCAGGAGCACCCACAGAACCAGAGCCACAGAACACCATCACCCATACACCATCCACGCACCTCACAGCACACACCCCAACACATCACCCCACACACCCTCACTCACACCACACACACTACACTCATGGCACCACAAAGACACCCCAGGTTCTCAGAGGAGGAGCTAAGGGTCATGGTGGAGGAAATCATCAGGGTAGAGCCACAGCTATTTGAAGCACAGGTGCAGCAGACATCCATTGCTAGGAAGATGGAACTATGGCGGAGAGTCATGGACAGGGTCAGCACCGTGGGACAGCACCCCAGAACAAGAGATATCATCAGGAAGAGGTGGACCGACCTACGTGGGAAGGTGCGTTCCGTGGTTGGAAGACACCAGATAGCTGTACAGAGGACTGGCGGTGGACCCCCACCTCCTTCCCCACAATCAGCAACATGGGAGGAGCAAGCCTTGGCAATCATGCATCCTAAGGGTCTGGCAGGAGCAGGAGGAGGACTGGACTCTGGTAAGTCAAATCTTTACTACTTTCCCCACCCCTACCTGCATGCCATCACTTACCCCCACCCCTACCCTGACCCCCATCACCCCACCACCTCACATATACCCAATCATCACAACCGACCCATTCCAGTAACCAGCACTGCATGCACCAGCATTGCATAGACACCACTCACAGCCCTGCATGGACACCCATCACCACAGCATGCACACTAGTGACAATCACTTAGCCAACCAAACCACAACTCAAAGAAGCCAAAGCTGCCTTGGTAATAACAACCATGGGGGAAACATACCCATGCACAAGATGTCACACGCAGTAACAATAACACTGCTTTCACATACCCACAGGACCCCCACACAATGTCATCGGAGAGGAGGTGCCAGCAACATCCAGTACCCCCCAGAAGAGGCCCACAGTGATGACAGCAGCTCTGCATGCCTGGATCTGGATGACCAACCTGGCCCATCAGGGACCTCTGGACAGTTGGTGACCCAGGCACAGACCCATACCACCACAGAGCCTCCCCCCCAGGAAACACCTCCACAGCACCCACCCAGCAGGCCCATCCCTCTGTCCCCAGGACATATCAATCAGCAGTGTGTCCACCACTACAGGGACCCCAGGCAACCCCACAAACACATGACGATCAGGGACCTGGGGTCAGTGTCAGTGGGCACACGGTTCAGGGGACAGAGGCACAGGACAACAGGGAAGATGGGAGTACTGCTGTGCAACAGGGGGAGGACAGGCCCAGGGAACTGACTGTCCATGAGGCACTCACCAACATCCTGGCAGCATACCACCATTCCCAGGAGACCATGGGCCAGATACTGGGCAAGTTGCAGGAGACCCAGCGGCTGCAGGAGGGACAGTACCTGGGGATCAGGGAGGACCTGAGGGACATCCACACCACCCTGGTCACCATTGCAGAGGTGCTGGCAGACATGGCCAACACCATGAGGGAGGCAGTGGCACACCAACGGCCCCTGACACTAGCTACACCGATGAATGGCCCTCCACCTCCGCTGACGCTAGTGGACAGGAGGCCCGCCACAGGAACAACAGGCCACCAACACCCCTTCCCCTGCAGAAGGAGAACCACCCCACAAAAGGTCCCTGCGATCCAGGCAGAAGCCAGATAACATTGCCAAGAACCCCACCAGGAAATAAGACTCCTCTGAATGTCACCCTTGTGTCTAACTATATCACCCTGTCCACCATGAACTGCCATTGCTCCACTTCCTATGCCCCCTTGGACAATACACCTGTGATACCAATAGACTGGACTCTATCCTGGACTTTCCTCCATCAGTAACCCAGCCCATTGCAATACCCCCTCCACTTATTAGCACATAAATAAACACCCTTGGAACAAATACAAGTATGAAGTCTGTCAATTGATTGAAATATGTATTTGTTTAACAAGCTGTAAACATTGCAATTCAATTGTACATTTATGTATACATAGGTATGACCTGTAGTGGGCAGCAGTAAACATACCAGGAGCCAGAGTGGGACACAGATATCTGAAAATAGAGGTGCCAAAGGCCACAGTCAGTGGCCATAGAAATTCGAAAATCAGGCTGCCATGTACAATGTCCAACACAAAACTGCAATGGAAAATGAAGTTACAGTGCCGTACCCGTGTGTCACTGGAAGTACTGTTGAATTATAGTGGTTCGGTTGTCCACATCCTCTTCCTCTGCCTCCTCTTTGTCACTGTCCACAGGCTCCACCACTGAGACATGAACATCTCCAGCCTCATCCTCCTGTAGAAAAGGCACCTGGCATCTAAAGGGCAGGTTGTGCAACATGCAATGACGATCTGGCACACCTTCTTGGGTGAGTAGCACAGGGATCCACCTGTCAGATGGAGGCACCAGAATCAGGCCTTCAGGAGGCCAAAGGTGCACTTAATGATCCTCCTTGTTCGTCCATGTGCCTCATTGTAATGTTCCTCTGCCTTTGTCCTGGCATTCCTCACTGGGGTCAGTATCCATGAGAGGTTGGGGTAAACAGAGCCACCTGTAAATATCGAGGGATACCTGTTAGCCAGACACTCACCCTTAGGGCCAACCCCACACCCATATACCAACAGACACTGGGTGGGGACAATGGGCTCACCTTTTAGCCACACTCTGTGCTTCTCGAGTTGAGACATCACATCTGGGATGCTGCTATTCCTCAAGATAAAGGCATCATGCACAGAGCCGGGATACTTTGTACTGACATGGGAGAAGTACTGGTCCGCCAGGCACACTATCTGCACATTCAGAGACTGAAAGCTCTATCAATTTCTGAACACCTATTCATTTCTCCGGGGGGCAACAAAGCCAATATGTGTATCATCAATAGCACCAATGAGGTTTGGGATATGTCCCAGTGCATAGAAGTCAGCCTTCACAGTGGCCTAATCCTCCACCTGTGGAAATACGATGTAGCTGTGCATGTGTTTCATCAGGGCTGACAACACTCTAGTTAGCACATTTGAGAACATAGGCTGTGACATCCCTGCTGCCATGGCCATTGTCACTTGGAAGGACCCACTTACCAATAAATGGAGCACTTACAGGACCTACACAAAAGGGGGATACCATTGGGGTGGCGGATAGCTGAGGTTAGGTCTGGCTCCAATAAAGGGCACATAGCTCTTGGATTGTGGGCCTATCAAGTCTGTAGGTAAGGATATTGTGCCTGTCCTCTATTGTCGCCAGGCCCACCAGGGGTCTGTACACAGGGGTATGTCTCCATCTCCTATTCATCCTCAGTGGTTGAACTCTAGGTTGAAAAACGGTGGGCAGATGGTCATATTCAAAGATATCCTCAGAGTAAAATGCCTTGCATTTTGTTACAGAAACAGTATGTGAACATGTAGGTCCATTGACGTGCCTATGTCTGCTGTGACACAGTTAGGTGCCATGGCCTGTTCCCCCCTGAAATGGCGTCCGCCTGACCTGTGAGGAGGGACAAGGGGAAATGAGGTAATTCCGCTGACATTGTGCGCATTTGCGGGAGGCGGTCGACGACCGCCATGCAACACCTCATTGATTATCATTGGGGCCTACGGGTTCCTGGAGCCAATGGCAATGTATGTCGGCGGTGACGGTACGCACAGCCGCAGATGTGACCGCCATTTTCTATCTGTTCACTCCCTTGCTACCTGACCTTCAACAGGAGAGGACCTACACTGCAAGTGTTGCTGTGACCTGTGTCTGGAAGAGACCATGGCTCGAGTGTCTGGGGAAAGGGCCCCTGCCTTCACTTCCGAGGAGTTGGAGAGACTAGTGGATGGGGTCCTACCCCAGTACTGTTTACTTTATGGTCCTGCAGACCAACAGGTGAGTTTACTGTGAGCACAATGCATGGGGCATGAATGTATGGAGTGCTGTATGTGTAAGCCTTGTGTGGGGGGGGGACTGAGGAGTCCTGGGCAGACTGCTACATGTATGGTGGGCAATGTCTGTGCGTAAGGGGATGGGAGGGATATGGTGGGCCATGAGTTTAACAGGCCGGAGGGTATGACTAATACCTTTTCTTATGTATCTTTTTCTGAAGGTCAGCACCCATCAGAAAAAGGGTATTTGGCGTGCCATCGCCAAGGAGGTGTGGACCCTGGGGGTCTTTGACAGGCAGAACACCCGCTGTCGCAAACGGTGGGAGGACCTGTGCTGCTGGGCAAGGAAGTTGGCAGAGGCCCAGCTGGGGATGGCCTCCCAACGGCAAAGGGGTGTCCGTCATACTCTGACCCCCTGATGCTCCGCATCCTGTCGGTGGCCTATCTGGAGTTGAATGGGCGCTTGAAGGCATCACAGCAGCCACAAGGGGGTTAGTACAGTTTCAGAATCATGAAATTGCGCTTGTTGAGGTGTTATCTGGGTGGCAGGGTACGTTCCATGATGGGCAGGCTCAGATGCACTCCAACCCCACAAATGCTAGTGGGCATTTACTACTGGGCAGGGTCCTGTGGGTTTCAGCTGTGCTGCTATTGGTGTTAGGCATTGTACCCCACAGCCTGGTGACTAGCATTGTAAGTGGTAGTGCATGGCCTAGTACATAGGGCTGTCCCCTGGGTGTTGTGTACGCCAACGGTGGTGTTGTTGCTGCCATTGACCAAGTGTATCCTCTGTCTCTCCCCCCCGTTTCTGTTTTGTCATACTGTCCTTCTGTGCATTAGCATCATCTGGTGGAGGAGCAGAGGCACCGGCAATGGAGGGAGCTGCATCCCACAGGGCCCAGGAGGCTGAGTCCACCGACTGTGAGGGCACCAGTGGGACGGAGGGCGAGGGGAGCACCACGGTGGAGACTGGAGGGGACAGTTCGGACAGCGACACTTCCTCTGATGGAAGCTCCCTGGTGGTGTCAGACACCTCTGTGCCCACCCCAACTACAGGTACAGACGGTATCCCCGTACCAGCACTGTCCTCCCAGCAGAACCCTCAGCGTGTTTCACATGCCCGTTCTCCCAGGAGGGTGGGTGTTAGAAATGGGGTCTTTAGTTGACCGTCAGGTTACCCCCTGTTCAAGAAAGGACCCTCACTCTAGTCAGGGTAAAAGAGAATCACCCTCAGCTAACCCCTGCTTACCCCCTTGGTAGCTTGGCAGAGCAGTAGGCTTAACTTCAGAGTGCTCGGTGTAAAGCATTTGTACCAACACACTCAGCAACTTAATGAAAACACTACAAAATGACACAACACAGGTTTAGAAAAATAGGAAATATTTATCTAAACAAAACAAGACCAAAACGACAAAAATGCACAATAAACAAGTCAAGTTATCAATAAAAATGCAAAAAGAGTATTTAAGTAGTTTTAAACACACGCTAGCGCTGCTAGCATGAAAATTTACCTGGTACGTGTCAGAAATAACCTGGCATGGGCAGGTGTGCGTCAAAAAGGGCTTGTGATGCGTCAATATCACTCACGAGCGAGACCTTGCGTCATTTCCCCCTTCTGTCGAGTCGCCGTGCTTTGGTTCTTCTCTCCGTAGGAGAGCGATGCGTTGATTCGATCCGCATGCGGGTCCAGACAGGCCTTGCGTTGTTTTTGCACGCACAACGATGGTCTGCTTCAGAAATCCAGCCGCACGATGATATGATCTCCCAGCCTCCATCAGCGATGCTGCGCGTCGTTTCTCCTGCTCCATGCGTTGATTCTTTGGTCGCGTTTCCGGCGAGCGTCGATTCTCAGCCGCTGCGCCGGCTGCGTGCCATTTCTTCAGCCGCATATCAGAGTTGTGGTGATCTTTTCCCCGCACGGCGCTTTGTGCGTGGATTTCTTCCTCTTAGACTTCCAGTTTCTCCTTTCAGGGTCCCATGAACTGGATGGGCACCACAGGGCAGAGTAGGAGTCTCTCCAGAGGCTTCAGGTGCTGGCAGAGAGAAGTCTTTGCTGTCCCTGAGACTTCAAACAACAGGAGGAAAGCTCTAAATCAAGCCCTTGGAGATTTCTTCTCAAGACGGAAGCACACAATGTCCAGTCTTTGCCATCTTACTCTGACAGAAGCAGCAACTGCAGGATAGCTCCACAAAGCACAGTCACAGGCAGGGCAGTTCTTCCTCAGCTCTTCAGCTTTTCTCCAGGCAGAAGTTTCTCTTGTTTCCAGAAGTGTTTCTACAGTCTGTGGTCTTATACCCAATTTCTCCTTTGAAGTAGACCTACTTTAAAGTAAAGTCTCTTTTGAATGTGAAATCCTGCCTTGCCCAGGCCAGACCCCAGACACTCACCAGGGGGTCGAAAACTGCATTGTGTGAGGACAGGCACAGCCCTTTTAGGTGTAAGTGACCACTCCTCCCCTCCCACATAGCACAGATGGCTCATCAGGAAATGCAGACTACACCCCAGCTCTCTTTGTGTCACTGTCTAGTGTGAGGTGCAACCAGCCCAACTGTCAAACTAACCCAGACAGGGAATCCACAAACAGGCAGAGTCACAGAAATGGTATAAGCAAGAAAATGCTCACTTTCTATAAGTGGCATTTTAAAACACACAATATTAAAATCAACTTTACTAAAAGATGTATTTTTAAATTGTGAGCTCAGAGACCTCAAACTCCACATGTCCATCTGCTCCCAAATGGAATCTACACTTTAATCAGATTTAAAGTTAGCCCCCATGTTAACCTATGAGAGGGACAGGCCTCGCAACAGTGAAAAATGAATTTTGCAATATTTCACTGTCAGGATATATAAAACACATGACTTTATGTCCTACCTTAACCATACACTGCACCCTGCCCTTGGGGCTACCTAAAGCCTACCTTAGGGGTGTCTGACATGTAAGAAAAGGGAAGGTTTAGGCCTGGCAAGTGGGTATACTTGCCAAGTCGAATTTACAGTTAAAACTGCACACACAGACACTGCAGTGGCAGGTCTGAGACATGATTACAGAGCTACTTATGTGGGTGGCACAACCAGTGCTGAAGGCCTAATAGTAGCATTTGATTTACAGGCCCTGGCACCTCTAGTGCACTGTACTAGGGGCTTACTAATAAATCAAATATGCCAATGATGGATAAGCCAATCACATACACATTTTGTAAAGGAGCACTTGCACTTTTGCACTGGTTAGCAGTCAAGTGCCCAGAGTAACAAAAATAGCAAAATCAGAGTCCAGCACACATCAACAACCTGGGGAACAGAGGCAAAAAGTTAAGGGAGACCACGCCAAGGATGAAAAGTCTAACAGTGGGCATCTCCTTCGCCCCAGGCACCTCAGCCCCAGCCCCAGTCAGATCTGCTGCCCTCAGTGAGGAGGCTATTGACCTCCTGAGATCCATCTCTGTTGGGCAGTCAACCATATTGAATGCCATCCAGGGGCTGGCAGGGCATTTGCAACAAAAAAATGCATTACTGGAGGGAATTCACTCTGGCTTGGCGGCCCAACAGAGATCATTCCAGTTTCTGGCCAACTCCCTGATGGCAGCCATTGTCCCTGTCTCTAGCCTACCCCCTCCACCTTCCTCTACCCAGTCTCAATCCCCTCAACCCCAGCCTATCCCAAGCAAACTTTCAGACCATCATGCACCCAAATCAACACACAGAAGTGGCTCAGGCAAACAGAAGCACCACACTTCATCCCTCAGGCACTCACACAAGCATCATCCAGATGCAGACACACCAACGTCCACTGATTCCACTGTGTCCCCCTCCTCCTCCTCTTCCACCTCCCTCCCAGTAGTGTCTCCACTCACACCTGCATGCACTACATCCTCATCCACTACCTCCATCACCATCACGGTGATCACTACACGCCCCACACTGGCAGTCACCACCCCCACATCCATGCACACGTCCCCTGTGTCATCTTCCACTGTGTCTGTGTCCCCTCCTCCCAAAGTACATAAATGCACTCAGACACCCAACAGCCACCCACCTCATAACAGCATCCAGCCCATGCACCTGCAGCCAAACACTGAAGACAGACACCTCCTACAACCACTCCTTCTTCCTCCACTCCCAAACCTTCACCCTCTTCCAGCCCCAGTGTCCCTAAAAAGCTTTTCCTCTCCACCCTGGACGTATTCCTTGCCCCTCCTCCCCGTCCTTCACTTCGGGTCAGGGTGGACAGAACCCAGGCCAGCACCTCAGCCACCCAGTCCATGGCCACTGTAGTTTCTGCAGCTACTGCAGGTGTGCGAGGCTCCTAGGAGACAACCGTCAGCACTGCCAGTGTGCCTGCACCAGCTGCCAAGGGCAAGAAGGGTCCACCAGCTAGCAAGGACAAGGAGGCACCACCAGCTAGCAAGGGCAAGGAGGCACCACCAGCTAGAAAGGGCAAGGAGGCACCACCAGCTAGCAAGGGCAAAAAGGGACCACCAGCTACCAAGGGCAGGAAGGGAACACCAGCTTCCAAGGGCAAGGAAAAAGGTACAGAAGCCACAGGCAGGATGGATCTGGTGCTTGGTGCTGGAGCAGGATCTGGGCAAACAACACCAGCCATGGCTCTTCAGCCGTCCGAGGCTGCGGGGGAAGGGCTGAAGCCTCCCCCCACCACGGACAGCACCACCACCTGCACTACCAGCAAAACCACTGCCAGCAGCAGCAGCCCCAGTGGGCAGCTGTCCGTGGCTGCAGGGGAAGGGCTGGAGCCTCCCCCCACCACTGACAGCACCACCACCTGCCCCACCGCCAGCACCTCCACCTGCACCGCCACCTGCACCACTGCCAGCAGCAGCAGCCCCAGTGGGCAGTGGTACAATGCTTCGGGGGATGGGCTGGAGCATCCCCCCACCACTGACAGCACCGCCACCTGCACCACCAGCAGCACCACTGCCAACAGCCCCAGTGGGCAGCAGTCCGAGGCTGCAGTTGAAGGACTGGAGCTTCCCCCCACCACTGACAGCACCGCCACCTGCACCGCCGCCTACACTGCCACCTGCAACTGTAGGTGTGACACCCAGGTGAGAGACTGTGACCTTGTACTATCCAGGATCTGCATCGCTGGGCACAATGCCCCCTCCAGAACCAGTGAAAGAAGGCATCTATTCACCCCCTCCTTGACAGGATAAAGCACACTGGGCACAAAGTCCCTCCAGAACCAGTGGAAGAAGGCATGCACTCACCCTCTCCTTGCCAGGATGAAGCACACTGGGCACATACCCCCTCCAGAACAAGTGGAAGAAGACATCCACTCACCCTCTCCTTGCCAGGATGAAGCACACTGGGAACAAAGCCCCCCTCCAGAACCAGTGGAAGAAGGCATCCACTCACCCTCTCCTTCCCAGGATGAAGCACACTGGGAACAAAGTCCCCTCCAGAAACAGTGGAAGAAGGCATCTACGCACCCCCTCCTTGCCAGGATGAAGCACACTGGGCACAAAGCCCCCTGCAGAACCAGTGGAAGAAGGCATCCACTCACCCCCTCCTTGCCGGGATGAAGCACACAGGGCACAAAGCCCCCTCTAGAACCAGTGGAAGAAGGCATACACTCACCCCCTCCTTGCCAGGATGTAGCACACTGGGCACACTGCCCCCTCCAGAACCAGTGGAGAAGCCATCCACTTGAGAGATTATGACTTTGCACTCCCCAGGACCAAGCAGTGGGCAAACCACCCACTAGAGAGACTGTGGCTTTGCACTCCCCAGGACAAAGAGGTGGGCAAACCTCCCACTAGAGAGACTGTGGCTTTGCATTCCCTAGGACCAAGCAGTGGGCAAACCACCCACTAGAGAGACTGTGGCTTTGCACTCCCCAGGACATCGCAGAGGGCATGTAGCCCCCTCCAGGAGCAGTGGCGTTTTACCATCATCCGGCTGAGGTGCCCCCCTTCCCCTTTCCCCTGAGGTGCCTGTGTATCTTCGACCTGATGCCCCAGTAGTGCTCTCTCCGTATTGAGGCAGGAGTCAAGTGTGCCTTTCGCCAATGGGATATGGCCCTGTGGGACACTGACATTTTGGACTGGGCATTGTCCCTCCATTTGTATATATTGTAGATACTGTTTTGTGCTTTAAGGATGTATTTCTCGAAATGTATATTATTACACTGGCTTTACTCACTTCCTTTTGTCCTTGCGTTATTGCTGAGGGGTATGGGGTGGATGTGTAATGTTGTTGCATCTGTTTATTTGTATGGTGTTGGGGGTGGGGGTTTTGCGTGTTGCGTGTGTGTGCCACTCTCTTTTTCCTCCCCCCCTTGTGTGCTAGGTGCAATACTCACCGTGGTCGTCTTTGCCGGCATTCGTGTTCCTGGTGTAGGAGGAGGTATACCAACATGGGGAAGATCTGCAGTTCGGGCTCGATGGTGTTGTGGTTCGTCCTTGAGTGTTGAGAGGTGAGTCGTTTCCCTTCTGTGTACTGTTTCTGCCGTGCTTTTGATGGCGTTGGTACCACCCCAGAAAAGATGGCGGATTGGTGTGTCATAATACAGTGGGTGGTACATTATCTTCTGCCTGGCTGTTGGCGGTTACTGCTGCAGTGCTTGTTGCTACCGCTATGGCGGTCGGTGTCTTAAAGTGTCTGTCTGCGTTGGCGGTTTCCACCCTGGTCAAAATTCCATTTTTTTACCACCGGCCTGTTGGCGGTAATACCACCGCTTTATCACCGACCGCCAGGGTTATAATGAGGACCCAAGAGACCAAACTGTCGGTGAAATCAATTGTTCATGCAGTCACATATCGTACTCCCCAGTTTCAGCAAAACAGCAACTCTCCAAAGAATCAGGAATTTCTGCTAATTATACTAACTCTGCATTATATATCACAAGGCCAACAAGATATTTTAAATAGAGGCAATATCCTGAGGCTGCTAGCCGAGTTGCCGCTGCTTCAAAGTATAGAATCCACAGACCTAATATTGGTGAAATTTCTTCCAAACAGCGACCACTTGGATTTATAACAAACGCTTACTACCTGGAGATCTCGGGAAACATCTGCATTGGTTTTGGATGCCAAAAAACTATTTGAAGCATGGGGGATAGCTCTTTCAAAACCACCTTAATCACGCTATTCTTTTCCCTTATTGACCAGCGGCCAGAAGACAGTAAACCATCCTTGTGATTTCCAGGAATGCCTATCCTTTCAGGGAACACAAGTGACTGAGCCTTGGATAAGGCAGCAACAGAAGAAGAAAAGTATGTGAAAACCTGTGTACGAACCCCAACATATCCATAATTCTGCACTTACCACCCCGCAATAATTGGAGGATCCCCATGCAGAACGGAGGTGGGTCACTGCCACCTTAAATGCACCAAGAAACAGCTGACTCCAAAACCACAATGCAGTAAATGTAGAACAGTGAAAGGCCGTAAGTATCTTGTCCTGAAACATCCTGGGAGCCACAAATATCATGACAGCTTCACATTACTAACCAATGGCAACTTTGAACTAATTATATTGCAAGAAACATGGCTAATTGACCATATCCCCCTATGTGGTGTATAACCTAGGGGGTTATATACCACATCACATCAGTGCCATGAAACCAAATAGATTTAGCAGACTGAGTGGAGGCTTAGCAATCTATGTTTTCACTGCTCTATGTGTAACTACAGAGCAATTAATGTTTTCAACTGACGATCTGCAGGCCATCAAACTCAATTTTGGAGACAAGTGCCAAGCAGCACCTTTTGTTATATTCAATGTTTACGCTGATCAATGGAAGGTGCAGAAAGTTAATCTTTTAAAAGAACTATTGCATGAGGTTGTGGAAATAAGATATGCCCATCCAAATTGGGATATTCTAGTGATGAATGACTTCAATATGCATTTAATTTATACGCTGGACCATGATGAGAAGTTGGCTGCAGAAAATGCCTTATTGCAGTCCTGCCACAAGCCCCTCAACCCCAGAAGCAAGCATGGGGTGGAAACTGGTCGGTACATTACAGTATCTGGGAATGGGGGTTCTTAATGGGAGAACCATAGACGATATGCCACCAAGCTATACCCATTATGGCTCGAAGGTGGGTTTAATAATAGACTACACCACTGTCAACCTTTCTTTGTGGTCTCGGGTAAGGAAGTTAATAATCGAAACCACCCCACAAATTGATCACTTATTTAAACATGCAGAGCTGAATCAGAATGCCCCAAGATATACCCCAGTCTTGGTAGATCACAGTAGACTTGAATCTATCAATTTAAAGCGTCTGAACTGGTCACCGAAATCACTACCCAAGATAAGTACCGAGGCAAAAGCCCTGTATCAATCCACAATATTTTTGCACACGTCAGCAATGGAAGTGTGGACCACCTAACCACATTATCCTCGTTTAGTACCACACTGTGACTTACACAGATGCAAATGCCACTAGTATCACGAAACCTGTCAACAAAAATTTTAATGCTGAGAAGGAAGCTGTGGTATGAACTAAGAAAGATCAAAAAAACAAATATTACAGCACCCATGTGTGAAAGAATAATAAAGCACCTAAGGAAAAACTATATATCCCAGATATGGCTTGAATGTAAAAAGGAGGACAATTTTTGGTCAAAACTTCTTTTTAATTCAATACCAGCCAATTCCAAAGCCTTTTGGGCAATGGTTCGTGGAATTAATCAGGTGTCAAGAGATATTAACTATTCGTCTATCCCAGAGAAAAAATGGGCACATCATTTGACCAACATGTTTACCAATCAAGAATCATCACTTAATGCAAACTCTACTCAAAAGTGCAAACAAGTAGACATTACGTAGGCCATAATTATACAGGTTATGACGTAGAGGCAGTAACCCTACTGATCAAGAAGGGGTGCAGTGATGGTGCGCCCGGTCCCAATGGCCCTACTCAGGCAGTTTTTAAGGCAGATCCCGGAATACTGGTCCATGCCACTTGTTATCCTCTTCACTGAAGTAGAACTATTCCAGATAGCTGAAGAGAATCTATCAACAACCCAATATTTAAAGGGGGGGATCGATCAAATCTTGGCAACTACAGACTGATCGCTCTAATTGACTCTGAAGCTAAATATTTTCCCTCTTCGATCCTAGATGATCTGCTTGACTGGTCTCATTGCAACAACCTAGTTCCTCTGAATCAAACTGGCTTCCAGAAGTGCTATGGCACCATGACAAATATACTAGCATTAGGAGAAATTGCTGATAAATCTAAATACTTAAAGAAAAAACTATATTTATTTTTTATAGATTTTAAAAGTGCTTTTGACCATGTAGACATAGCCTACATAGACATAGGGAAAGTTTCAATGCTGGGGCCTGCATTAAAGAATTTTATGAAGCAGTAAAATGCTATATGACAAAACGTGGATGCAGATTAAGTTAGCTGACGGTACAAAACTTTTGAGGAGGATTGCAACAAATATTGGTCTTAAACAAGGGTGTGTTCTGGTCTTGCACTTGTTTAATCTTTTCATGTCTAACCTCTCACCTCAGTTGAATGCAACAATTTCACACTCCCCGAAGTTGGGAAATCTGCCAATTTTACATCTCTCATACGCAGACGATATTGTCTTATTGAGCCACACAAGTGGGCCTACAGTGGTTAGTTAACACCTTGGTCAACTTTGCAACAACAAATAAATTAGAAATTAATATCAACAAGTCAAAAACCATGTCCATGTGGTACACCTTTAGCCCTGCACTCAATGTCAAATTATGTGTTAGAAAAGATCAGTCATTACAAATATTTGGGCCTCAACATAGATAATAAACTGAACTTTTCAGTGCAAAAACAACATATCGTACAGAAGTGCAAATCCTTGACATTTGCCTTTTGCACCCTGGCCAGAAAGTTGAATGGGCCTTCTTACAAATCCCTACTGACCGTCATGTCTGCAAAACTCTTAACAGCCTTAACGTATGGAAGTGTGGCACTATGCGGGAAAGACTCATTAACTTTGGATCACCAAAAAATTAAAATTTATAAACAAGTCTTTTGTCCCTCCCGCATCCCTTCCCCCTCACAAGTTAGGCTAGAATTCGGTCTTAAACAACAGCAGTTAGTAAGAAAATTTCATACGATTAAGACCTGGTACAAAATTAAGGGAAATAAAACATGCCCGTTAGTTGCAACATCATGAAACTCTGTGGCCAAAGATCCAAAGTCAGTATATAATGGGTATCTTTAATGCTCCCTGCAAGAGACATGAACGACGCACCTATTGGACTCTATTATGTCATACTCCCCCTACTGCTGTGTAGTAAATAAAGAGGTTAGTTTGCAATCCTTACGTGATGACAAACGTAAATTTGTGGGCTGATCGAATACCTGGATCATTATGCACAAATATAGCAGACTAGTGCCAGCAGAGTATTTCATTTCAACATACCCAGTGCATTTGAAACGTCAGTTGCTTGCTACACGATTAGGTTCTCTGCTGTCTCTAGTGGATCAACCAATATGGAAGAACAGTGGTGAGACATTATGCAGCCTAAGTGGTGCCAGAACTGAGGATGTGATTCATCTGATTTGCATCTGTCCGGCCCTAAGGGAAGCTCGTTGTCAATTGCTAAAACCTGTTTTTTTAAAGAGTGAGGTCCACTCTTGTCGTCCGGCAGTAATGAAAGTGTTTGACCCTTCCAAACCACAAATAAACTGCAGATTGGCGAAAATGTTTACCCTGCATGCTAAATATCTAACAGGCTGTTTATGATTTTCCTATAATGCCTCTTTTAGATAGGTTAAGGTTTTATTGTAAAGGTAAGGTCTATCATAGAAGTTCTGTACAACTGTGCAAGCACAATCTAACTATTAAGGTGCATTGTCTTTGACCCTCCAATGAGCTCTTTCTCGCTAGATATTGAAGGTACATTGTGTTGAAGACGGCCAGAAAGGATTGTGTTTCCAATAATTTTAATCACATTGAATTGGAAAGCATTTTTAGTATACCCTGAGGACTAAACAATCCCTTCTATACAAATTGTACTATTTTAGTAGCGTCACTTGTATTTTACATCTTAATGGATTTAAATCTTAATAGGGATTTTATAAGCACAACAGCTCTTATGGATTTGTGTAAAGCATCAAGTATGTGTGCTGAAATTCAGTGGGCTTGACTATAATTATGCACCTTGAAGAGTTTAGGAATTCCTGTGTTTTCTTCATTAGCACTTTATTTTATATTCCGATGGATTTAAATCTCATAGCACAATTAAAGGGATTTTATACTCACAATAGTTTTAACGGATTTACGTAATGCGTTATGTAAAGAGTTTACATATTCCTGTTCTCCCTTCATTTGCACTTTATATCTTACTGGATTTAAATCTCATAACACTTTCAAGGGATTTTATACTCACAATAATTTTAACAGATTTATGTAAAGCATCAAGTACATGTGTTGAAACTCAGGGATTGATCTTGAGTATGTTTTCTGAAGAGTCTATGGCCCTCATTTTGACTTTGGTGGTCTTCTCTTAAGATTGCCGAAGCCACTGGTGCCAGAAGACCCGCCACATAATGGGTACTGCTGGGTTTCCGTCACACTGTGGTTGGATATCCAGCAGTAGCCATGCTGTCGGAAGGTGGCGTTCTGTCATTGCTATCAATGCACCGCCCCGCCAGAAGGACGCTGCCAGCCGAATTAAGACCATTAATACAGCCTGGTGGTGTCCTGCTGGTGGGGTGCTGCCAGCGGTAGCAGCGCCCATTCTCGTTCCTTGATAGATTACCTCCTCGCTGGATGAGGTAAGTGGGGCGTCCGACAGGGCAGGGGGTGTGTTGTGTGTAGTGTCTGCTTGTGTTTATGAATGTATTTGTACGTGTGTGAATGCGCCTGAGTATTGTGGTGTAAGTATAGTTGTATGCATTTGAGTGAATGTATGAATGTTGCAGTGAGTGCGTATCTGCATGTCAGTGTGTATGCATGTGAGTATGTTTGTGCGGATTCATGTAGGGATGAGTGTGAGTGAATGTGTATATGGATGAGTGTGAGTGGATGCATGTCTGAAAGTGGAGGTGAATGGGTGTATGCGTGGTGCATGTGTGTGCATGTATGCAGGGGGGCACTTTGTGTGTAGGGGCGCTATGTGTGTAGGGGATAAGGGGATCAGGTGCTTGCTGGGGAGGCGGGGGAGCCGTCTACCGGTTACAGGGAAGGAATTCCCCTTCACCGGATATCCCTACTGACATGGTTTTCGTGGCAGTGCTACCGCCGCAAAAACCATGGCAGTAGGCTGGCTCATAATGCCACCAGCGGTCTTCTGTGGACAGCCCGGTCGGAGATAAACATCTCCGGCCCGGTGGTTCATACTGCCATGGCAGCATGAGTGGAGATGTGGCGGATTTGCAGTATAAGGTGGCGGTATACACCGCCAGTCTGTTGGCTGTGATACCGCCTCATTAATCCTGGTGGTCAAAACATCGCCAGGGTCTTAATGTGGGCCTATGTATTCTGATTGCTTTCCTGTTCTCCCCTTCCTTTTTTTGCTAAGAGTTTAATTAATCATGCAAATATAGATTATTCAAATTAACTAGTTCAATCAGCTCTTCCTCTAGGGCAACCAATGTTATGAGATTAAATGAAGGTAAAGAGTACCTCTGTGATTGACCCGTGGCCATCAGTGAACCACGACCACCATTTCCCTACTACCACATGTCTGTACCTGCTGAAGTGAGCCAATATCAGAAGCCCCAATGAGCATAGTGTTTGGACATGATTATTTGGGAGTTTTACTGATTTTGGATTTCAAGTACTACTTCATTCAGGTAAAAATTAATCTGGTGAATGGAGTTTTAAAAGAATGGAAGAGACACTAATCATTGGAGATCTGAGCTCTATGTGAATTAAATCATCTACTATAGCATGGCTTACAAATCCCACACAATACAGTCAGATCTGCTATACTTGTTCACATACCTTGTTGCAACAACAATAGCTTTCCGTATCTCAGATCTGCATTTGAGGACATGTCGGAGCCAGTGGATTATTCCATTAATCAATAACTCACAGCTTTTTTAGTGAGCAGACAGAGGTTTAAGAACATTTGTCATGAACACTTTTCTGCTCAGTTGCCTACCAAGCAGGCTATCTCTAGAGCTGAAGGAATGCTGGAGAAAAGTTGTTGTCAACGAGGGTGCAGAGCACTGTTACTAGAAATCCACCTTCTATTAGGAGGGATTTCTGGAATTCTAAAATTGGAAACAAAACGTTCTCTCATATTACCTTTTCCAGAGGTTAAATCCACATTATAGCCCATCATAGTGGAGGTCCTCTGGCTCATTTCACTCTTCTCCACTGAGGTGGTGCCTCTGGGCCATGGGCAAGCTTGATTGTCCATTTTGGGAAGAGTTGAAGGTGGGGTTTCGAGATGACTAGAGCTTCATTTCTGCCCTCTCTTTGCTAGAGTCTCAAGTCAAGAAGCTAACCCAACCTCAGTACTTTCCCATTTAATCAGTACATATAGGTGAATTATTTTGTACATATATCACATGCTAATAAAACAAAATGTCATTTAGGTGTGTTTAGGACTGTCCATTAAAATCACACAACACATTCTCAGGATAATTAACAATTTTGTTGGCAGAATTTCTATCTGCTAATAATGTGGAATCTGAACATGTACTAAAGAGGTTTAGATAAACTTTGCAATCTATAGCTATAGAACATTTGCTGGAAGGTATTTCTCCATGACAATGTCAATAATGAACTTTGGGAACAGTCACTTTCAGTTCAAATCCTCATATTCTATTAGTACAACTCACTGCTAGTTTAATTTCCATGTCAATTCGTGAGCACTGAAAATGTACACCTAAAGCTGGTCACATCATTAGTGTTTATGTTTGTTCCATAGTATCGTAAGAAGTGTGGTTCCAGAAAGACAGAGGTACCATGCATCTTTTAGTGAGTGCCGGAAGCCATATCTGTGTTGGTCTTTCATTGAGTTAAGTCCACCACACTTGAGTTTAGAATAACAAACATTTTGCACTTGGTTTTCACAACAAAAGTGACGCAAGCCTACTCAATTTTTTATTTTTTTTATTTACTTTCTCTAAAAACTTGTTATGGGCTGAAAAGTTCTCTCAAAGTAAGGCAAGCCTGCTTTGCATTACTCTGCATCAAGGTGGCATTCCATGAGCAGTACATGGGTTTTCCATGCCATCCGCGGCGGATGCGAGGGATGGCGGCGAGTGCGAGGTTGGCGGAGCGAAGTTAACGGGTGGGCGTGTAGAAACTGAGGCGACAGTTGAGGTATTCGGGTCCCTTGTTGTGGAGGGCTTTGTGTGCGTGAGTGAGGAGCCAGAAGGTGATCCTTTTGTTGACGGGAAGCCAGTGCAGGTGTCTCAGATGGGCGGAGATGTGGCTGTTGCAGGGTATGTCGAGGACGAGGCGGGCGGAGGCGTTTTGAATTCGCTGCAGACGTTTCTGGAGTTTAGCGGTGGTTTCTGTGTATAGGGTGTTGCCATAGTCCAGGCGGCTCGTGACGAGGGCGTGGGTCACGGTCTTTCTGGTGTCGGCGGGGATCCAACGGAAGATCTTTCGGAGCATGCGGAGGTTGAGGAAGCAGGAGGATAATACGGCGTTGACTTGTTTGGTCATGGTGAGAAGTGGGTCCAGGATGAATCCGAGGTTGCGTGCGTGGTCTGAAGGGGGTTGGGGCGGTCCAAGGGCCGTGGGCCACCAGGAGTCGTCCCAGGCGGACAGGGTGTTTCCGAGGATGAGGACTTCCATTTTGTCTGAGTTCAGTTTCAGACGGCTGAGTTTCATCCATTCTGCGACGTCTTTAATTCCATCTTGCAGGTTGGTCTTGGCGCTGGTGGGGTCCTTGGTGAGGGAAAGTATCAGCTGAGTGTCGTTGGCGTAGGAGGTGATGTTGATGTTGTGTTTGCGTACGATGATCTGAGCGAGGAGCCTTGCGGGACACCGCAGATGATCTCGGTGGGGTCTGAGCGGAAAGGTGGGAGGTAGACTCTTTGGGAGTGGTTGGTTGGAGAGGAAGGAGGTGATCCAGTCCAGGGCCTGTCCTTGGATCCCGGTGGAGCGGAGGCGGGATATTAGGGTTCGGTGGCAGACGGTGTCGAAGGCAGCCGAGAGGTCGAGGAGGATGAGGGCGACTGTTTCTCCATTGTCCATCAGAGTTCTGATGTCGTCTGTGACTGAAATGAGGGCGGTTTCTGTGCTGTGATTGGCTCGGAATCCGGACTGAGAGGGGTCGAGTAGGTTGTTGTCTTCAAGGAAGTTGGTAAGTTGCTTGTTGACGGTCTTCTCTATGACTTTGGCAGGGAAGGGGAGGAGCGAGATGGGGCAGAAGTTCTTCAGGTCGCTGGGGTCTGCTGTAAGTTTCTTCAGTAGGGCGTTGACTTCTGGGTGTTTCCAGCTCTCTGGGAAGGTGGCAGAAGCAAACGAGCTGTTGATGATGGTCTGGAGATGCGGAGCGATGATGTAGTTGGCTTTGTTGAAGTGTAGGCAGGGGTCCGAGGGGGCACCGGAGTGGATGGAGTTCATGGTGGCTTTGGTCTCTTCTGTGTTGATTTGAGTCCAGGCGTTGAGGGTGATGGCTGGGGTTGTAGGTTCTGTGGTGGTTGGCTGGGTCTGGTGTCCGAAGCTGTCGTGTAGGTCGGTGAGGGGCTTCTGGGAGGGCGGTGCTGGTGGGGGGGTTCCGGCTGTACCTGTAGTTGGGGTTGGCTCAGAGGTGTCTGCCACCGCCAGGGAGCTTCCATCGGAGCAGGTGTCACTGTCAAACTGTCCCCTCCTTTCTCCATCGTGGTGCTCTCCTCGCCCTCCGTCCCACTGGTGCCCTCACCGTTGGTGGATTCGGTCTACAACCAGATGATGCTAATGCACACAAGGGCACAGTGACAAAACAAAAAGCGGGGGGGGGAGAGACAGAGGATACACTTGGTCAATGCCAGCAACAACACTAACATTGGTGTACACAACTCACAGGGGACAGCCCTATGCACTAGGGCATGAAATACCAGTTACAATGCTAGTCACCAGGCCATGGGGTACAATGCCTAACACCATTAGCTGTACATCTGAAACCCACAGGACCCTGTCTTGTAGTAGATGCCCACTAGCATTATTGCAGTTGGAGTGCATCTGAGCTAGCCCATCATGGAACCTACTCTGCCATGTTCTCCCTGGCCTAGGGGCACCCACAAGCTCACATCCCCCACCCATGTAACACCTCAACCCACTCAACTTCATGATTCTGAATCTGTACTCACCCCCTTGTGGCTGCTGTGATGCCTTCAAGCGTCCATCCAACTCCGGATAGGCCACCACCAGGATGCAGAACATCAGGGGGGTCAGGGTACGAGGGGCACCTCTTCCTTGTTGGGAGGCCATCCCCAGCTGGGCCTCCACCATCTTCCTTGCCCAGCAGTGCAGGTCCTCCCACCGTTTTCGACAGTGGGTGGTCCGCCTGTCAAAGACCCCCCAGGGTCCGCACCTTTTTGGCGATGGCACGCCAAATACCCTTTTTCTGATGGGCGCTGACCTGCAGAAAATGATACAGAAGAAAAGGTATTAGTTATACCATCTGGACTGTTACACTCATGGCCCACCATATCCCTCCCATCCCCTTACACACAGACATTGCCCACCAAACATGCAGCACACTGCCCAGGACCCCTCAGCCCCCCGACATGAGGCTTACACACACTGCACTCCATACATTCATGCCCCACGCATCGTGCTCACAGTGTACTCACCTGTTTGTCTGGATGACCATAAAGTAAAGGTTACTGGGGTAGGGCCCCATCCACTAGTATCTCCAACTCCTCAGAAGTGAAGGCAGGGGCCCTTTCCCCAGACACTCGAGCCATGGTCGCTTCCAGACACAGGTCACAGCAACAGTTGCAGTGTAGGTCCTCTCCTGTTGAAGGTCAGGTAGCAAGTGAGTGAACAGATAGAAAATGGCGATCACGTCCACAGCAGTGCGCACCGTCACCGCTGGCTTACATCATCATTCGCTCCTGGAACCCTTAGGCCCCAATGATAACAATGATGTGTTGCACGGCGTTTGTTGACCGCCTCCCGCAACGGTGCACAACGTCAGTGGAATTACCTCATTTCCACTTGTCCCTCCTCACAAGTCAGGTGGCTACCATTTCAGGGGGGGCACAGGCCGTTTCACCTAACTGCGTCACAGCAGACACAGACACCTCAATGGACCTACACGTTCACATGCTGTTTCTGTAAAAACATGCGAGGCATATTAATTTGAGTATATGTTTGAATATGACCATCTGCTCACTGTTTTTCACCCTAGAATTCAACCGGTGAGGAGGAATAGTAGATGGAGACATACCCTGTGTACAGACCCTTGGTGGACCTGCCAACAATGGAGGACAGGCACATTATCCTAACCTACTGACTTGGTAGGGCCACAATCCATGAGCTGTGTGCACAATTTGAGCTAGATCTGATCTCAGCTGTCTGCCACCCCACTGGTATCCCCCCTCTTTTGCAGGTCCTGTCAGTGCTCCATTTCTTGGCAAGTGGGCCCTTCCAAGTGACAATGGCCATGGAAGCAGGGATGTCACAGCCTATGTTCTCAAACGTGCTGGGCAGAGTATTGTCTGCCCTGATAAAACACATGCGCAGCTACATCGTATTCCCCCAGGTGGAGGATTTGGCCACAATGAAGGCTGACTTCTATGGACTGGGACATATCCCCAACATCATTGGTGCTATTGATGGTACACATATTGCCTTGTGTCCCCCCCCCCCGGGGAAATGCACAGGTGTTCACAAATCGAAAGAGCTTTCACTCTCTGAGTGTGCCTGGAGGACCAGTACATCTCCCATGTCAATGCAAAGTTTCCTGGCTCTGTGCATGATGCCTTCATCTTGAGTAATAGTAGCATCCCATATTTGATGTCTCAACTCCAGAAGCACAGGGTGTGGCTAATAGGTGAGCCCATGGCCCCCACCCAGTGTCTGTTGGTATATGGGTGTGGGTTTGGACCTAAGGGTGAGTGTCTGGCTAACAGGTATCCCTCAATATTTACAGGTGACTCTGGTTACTCCAACCTCTCATGGGTACTGACCTTAGTGAGGAATGCCAGGACAAGGGCAGAGGAACATTACAATGAGGCACATGGCCGAACAAGGAGTATCATTGAGCTCACCTTTGGCCTCCTGAAGGCCAGATTCAGGTGCCTCCATCTGACAGGTGGATCGCTGTGCTACTCACCCAAGAAGGTGTGCCAGATCATCGTTGCATGTTGCATGTTGCATGTTGCACAACCTAGCCTTGTGACACCAGGTGCCTTTTCTGCAGGATGATGAGGCCTGAGATGGTCATGTGGCAATGGTGGAGCCTGTGGACAATGACAAAGAGGAGGCAGAGGAAGAGGATGTGGACAACAGAACAATTATAATTCAACAGTACTTCCAGTGACACACAGGTAAGACACTGTAACTTCACCTTCCATTGCAGTTTTGTGTTGGACATTGTACATGGCAGCCTGATTTTCCAAATTCAATTGCCACTTACTGTACCCTTTGGCATCTCTATTTTCAGATATCTGTGCCCTACTCTGGCTCTGGTGTGTTTACTGCTGCCCACTACAGGTCATACTTATGTATATATAACTGTACATATGAATTGCAATGTTTATTTGTTAAACTAATACACATTTCAATCAATTGAAAGACTCCATACTTGTATTAGTTCCAAGGGTGTTTATTTATGTGCTAATAAGTGTAGGGGGTATTGCAATGGGCTGGGTTGATGATGGAGGAATGTCCAGGATAGAGTCCAGTCTATTGGTATCACAGATGCATTGTCCAAGGGGACATAGGGAGTGGGGCAATGGCAGTTCAAGGTGGACAGGGTGACATAGTGGGACACAAAGGTGACATTCACAGGAGTCTTATTTCCTGGCGGGGGTCTTGGCAATGTTCTCTGGCTTCTGCCTGGATCACAAAGACCTTTTGCGTGGTGCTTCTCCTTCTGCAGGGGGAGGGGTGCTGGTGGCCTGTTGGTCCTGTGGTGGGACCTCTTGGCCACTAGCCTCAGCAGAGGTGGAGGGCTTTTCATCGGTGTGGCTAGTGTCAGGGGCCCGTTGGTGTGCCACTGCCTCCCTCATGGTGTTGGCTATGTCTGCCAGCACCCCTGTAATGGCGACCAGGGTGGTGTGGATGTCCCTCAGGTCCTCCCTGATCCCCAGGTACTGTCCCTCCTGCAGCCGTGGTGTCTCCTGCAACTCGACCAATATCTGGCCCATCAATCAATCAATCATTTGTTAAGAGTGCTACTCACCCAATAGGATCTCCAGGCGTTGGGGGGAGGAGGGGAGGTGCTAATGCTCGAATAGCCAGGTCTTGAGGCACTTCCTGAA
This sequence comes from Pleurodeles waltl, assembly GCF_031143425.1. Lineage (NCBI taxonomy): Eukaryota > Metazoa > Chordata > Amphibia > Caudata > Salamandridae > Pleurodeles > Pleurodeles waltl. The sequence continues at coordinate 136,094,763 of NC_090451.1, forward strand.
GGTCAGGAAGTCCTTGGTCAGACGTAGGTTGACGGGGAGGGAGTTCCAAGTCTTGGCGGCGAGGTGGGAGAAGGATCTGCCGCCGGTTGTGGTATGGTGAATGTGGGGTCGGTGGCGAGGGTGAGGCTGGCAGTGCGGAGTTGGCGTGTTGGACGTGGAAGTTGAGACGCTCGTTGAGGTAGGCAGGGCCGGCGTTGTAGAGAGCCTTGTGAGTGTGGATCAGGAGTTTTAAGATGATCCTTTTGTTGATGGGGAGCCAGTGAAGGTCTCTGAGGTGGGCTGAGATGTGTTTGTGGTGACGGAGGTTGAAAATGAGTCGGGCTGAGGCGCTCTGAATGTGCTGAAGTTTCTTCTGGAGCTTGACCGTTGTTCCTGCGTAGAGTGTGTTGCTGTAGTCCAGTCTACTGCTAAGGAGGGCGTGGGGGGCCGTTCTTCTGGTTTCAATGGGATCCATCTGAAGGTCTTTCGAAGCATGCTGAGAGTGTTGAAACATGAGGATGAGATGGCATTGACTTGCTGGGTAATAGTGAGCGATAAGTCCAGTATGAAGCCGAGGTTGCATGCATAGGTGGTGGGAGTTGGAACGGCTCCTAGAGTGGCAGGCCACCAGGAGTCATCCCATGCTGACTTTGAGTTGAGCATGACGATCTTGGTCTTATCCAAGTTCAGTATGAGGTGGCTTACCTCCATCCTGTTGGCGATGGCGTGAACTCTGTTGTGGAGGTTGGTCTTGGCGGTGGCGGGGTCCTTCTTGAGTGAGAGAATCAGTTGTGTGTCATCCGCGAAGGAGGCGATGTTAAGGCCGTGGGATCGGATGATGTTGGCCAGTGGTGCCATGTAGATGTTGAAAAGAGTGGGGCTGAGAGAGGATCCTTGGGGTACTCCGCAGATGGTCTTGGTGGCTTTTGAAAAGGAACGGACGGAGGTGGACTCTCTGAGTTCTGATGGAGAGGAAGGAAGGATGTGATCCAATCCAGGGCCTTGTGGCAGATTCCAGCGTTGTGGAGGTGTGTGCGAAGTGTGTGGTGACAGACGATGTCGAAGGCTGCTGAGAGGTAAAGGAGGATGAGGGTCACGGTTTCACCTTTGTCAAGCATGAGCCTGATGTTGTCGGTAGCGGCAATGAGAGCGGTCTAGTGCTGTGGTTCTTGTGGAAGCCGGATTGGGAGATGTTGAGCAGGCTGTTGTCCTCCAGGAAGCGTGATAGCTGGCTGTTGACTATCTTCTCGATGACCTTCGCTGGGAAAGGGAGTAGGGAGATCAGTTGGTTTCCAGCTCTACGGGAAGATGGCGGTCTCGAAGGAGCTGTTGATGATGGTACAGAGCTGGGGGTGATGATTTGTTGGCTTTATTGAAGACATGGTGAGGGCAAGGGTCAGTTGGAGATCTGAAGTGGATGGTACTCATGGTCTTGGTGGTGTCCTCGTTGGTGTGGGCCCAGTCACTCAGGAGGTTGGTGTGGTTGGGTGCGTTGGGGTTAGCGTTGGCAGCGGTGATTGTGGGGATCAGGGAGGCAAAGCTGCCATGGATGTCCGTGATCTTGCAGTGAAAAAAGGTGGCGAGGGAGTCGCAGAGGACTTGCGACCGGTGGGGGGGTCGGCGGAGCAGCACTTGGGGTTGGTGAGTTCTTTGATGATGCTGAAGAGCTCCTTGCTGTCATGTGCATTGCCCATCATCTCCTGGGAATGGTGGTGTGCTCCCAAGATATTGGTGAGTGCCTTGTGGAGAGTCAGTTCCCTGGGCCTGTCCCCCTCCTGTCGCACAGCAGTCCTCCAGCTTCCCTGTTGTCCTGTGCCTCTGTCCCCTAAACCGTGTGCCCACTGCCACTGACCCCAGGTCTCTGATCGTCCTCTGTTTGTGGGGTTGCCTGGGGTCCCTGTAGTGGTGGATACACTGCTGATTGATGTGTCCTGGGGACAGAGGGATGGGCCCGGTGGGTGGGTGCTGTGGTGGTGTTTCCTGATGGGGGAGGCTCTGTGGTGGTATGGGACTGTGCCTGGGTAACCGACTGTCCAGAGGTCCCTGATGGGCCAGGTTGGTCATCCTGATCCAGGCGTGCAGAGCTGCTGTCATCACTGTGGACCTCTTCGGGGGGGACTGGATGTGGCTGGCACCTCCTCTCCGGTGACATTGTGTGGGGTTCCTGTGGGATGTAAATGCAGTGTTATTGTTCTGTGTGTGACATCTTGTGCATGGGTATGTTCCCCTCTATGGTTGTTATTACCAAGGCAGCTTTGGCTTGTGTGAGTTGTGATTTGGTTGGCTAAGTGATTGTCACTAGTGTGCATGCTGTGGTGATGGGGTTCCTTGCAGGTTTGTGATGGGGGTCCATGCATTAGTGTTGCATGCAGGGCTTGGTATTGGGATGGGTGGGTTGTGATGATGGGGTATATATGAGGTGGTGGAGAAATGGGGGTGAGGATAGGGGTGGGAGTTTGTGATAACATGCAGGTAGGGGGTGAAAGTAGTAAAGATTTGACTTTCCAGAGTCCAGTCCTCCTGCTAGGCCCTCAGGATGCATGATTGCCAAGACTTGCTCCTCCCATGTTGGTAGTTGTGGGGGAGGAGGTGGGGGTCTTGCCACCACAGAACGCACCTTCCCACGTAGGTCGTTCCACCTCTTCCTGATGTCATCCCTTGTTCTGGGGTGCTGTCCCATGGCGTTAACCCTGTCTACAACTCTCCGCCATAGCTCCATCTTCCTAGCAATGGATGTCTGCTGCACCTGTGATCCGAATAGCTGTGGCCCTACCTGGATGATTTCCTCCACCACAACCCTTAGGTCCTTTTCTGAAAACCTGGGGTGTCTTTGTGGTGCCATGGGTTTAGTGTGAGTGGTGTGTGTGTGTGGGGTGATGTGTTGTGGTGTGTGCTGTGAGGTGCGTGGATGGTGTGTGAGTGATGGTGTTCTGTGGCTCTGATTCTGTGGGTGCTCCTGACGTGTCTCTCTCTCTGTTGTAACTTGTTTGTAGTGGTAAAGGGTTATGGGTAATGTGGGTGTGTGGTTTATAGTGTTGTGGGTGTGTGGGTATGGTGTGTGTATGTCTGTCAGCTGTGTGTAGTTTGAATTGCCCAATGTGGTGTTGTTTTGTATGTGTGTGTGTATTTTGAGCGCGGCGGTATGTACCCCCAATGGTTTACTGCGGTTGAATTTCCGCGGCGTTGATTTGTGAGTCATAATGCTGTGGGTGTGTTTCTATTGGCGTAACAGTGTGGTTTTTGGTACCGCCAGTTTATCACTGACCTTTGGTGTGGCAGACTTGTGTGTGTGTGTCTGTATAGTGGCGGATTTCTATGTGTGGGTCATAATACGCGTAGCAGTATACCACCGCAGTCACGGTAGGTTGGCGGCAGTCAGCATGGCGGTAAGCGCCACTTACCGCCAATGTCATAATGAGGGCCATTGAGTTTATCATGCACATAAAGAACTCCAAGCTTGATAACTTCCCTATAATGTAGGGCCCTATACTCCAATCACTGCTTTCCCTTCTGGTGTTCCCTGAAAATTGCTGAGCACTACAGTGAATGCAACTATTTAAGTGCTACTGCAAAGAAGAGTAGATGCCAAGCTATGAGTCCTAGGATTCACTTCCTGACTGCCAAATAAGTACACCTTGTTTTTCTCAACACTCATTGCCTTAAGTAAGTTCCCCGGGCATATGAATCACTAAGGGTAGCCGCCCGCCAGGCGGTAACCGCCGTGCGGCCCCAATGCGGCCGCACTCACGCGGCCCCCATTATGACATTCCCGCTGGGCCGGCGGGCGCAATCCAAGTTTGCGCCCTCCGGCCCAGCGGGGTTGAGGCCGCAACATAGGAGCCGGCTCCTAATGGAGCCGGCGGTGTTGCGGCCATGCGACGGGTGCAGTTGCACCCGTCACGCTTTTCACTGTCTGCTATGCAGACAGTGAAAAGCTGGCCGGGGCCCTGTTAGGGGGCCCCTGCACTGCCCATGCCAGTGGCATGGGCAGTGCAGGGGCCCCAGGACACCCCTTACCGCCAGCTTCTTCTTGGTGGTGCAAACCGCCAGAAACAGGCTGGCGGTAAAGGGTGTCATAATCCCCAGGGCAGCGCTGCCCTGGCGGATTATCACCGCCGGGGCTAAAATGGCAGGAAACCGTCGGCCCCGGCGGTGCGACCGCGGCGCTTCCGCCACGGTCGTAATAGGGCTAGAAGCACCGCCAGCCTGTTGGCGGTGCTTCCGTCCTTTTAGCCCTGGCGGTCTCGGACCGCCAGGGTCAAAATGACCCCCATAATGCCAGAGATGCAACTGGAGAATCTGACTGTTCAAGTGTAGATTCTTTTATAGTCCTCTTTTTAATCAGGCTATTTTCGTGGAATATTTTGCTTAAAAGTCAGAAAAAGACCGAATCAATATCTACTAGTTTTGTTGCTTACAGTCCCCAATTATAAAAATCTCACTGGCTTATGGAACTGTATACTTTTCCAGTAGAGCTACTACTGAAAGTTTCAAATGTATTCTTTTCTTTATTCAAAAAGTCATATTTAGTTGCATCTGCAAAGAATGGTTTAATGGATGGGATGGGAAGTCAGAGTGGTGACATTTTCTGTACCTCCACAGTTATGCCATATTTCAATCATGGGTGAGTTTTTTGATGGTATATCATCTTTGATGAAAACAAGCTCCTTTGTTCTGTCTCTTCCGTTTGCAGAATGGAAAGATCTTCATTGTGGATTATAAGATACTGGAAGGCCTTCCTAAAAGTGTTTTGGACAGCCGTCAGCAGTACATGGCTGCTCCTTTGTGTCTTTTCTACCTCACACCCCAGGATGAAATGGTACCCATAGCAATCCAGGTAAGGTGTTGACTTTGATGAGCTATCCTGCCTGGCATGAATTTTCATTGAGACAATCCCTCTCCAGCTGCAAAGGTTTGCTGTTAAGACAATGGAAGGTGCTTGTTACTATGGAGCTGGTCTATACAATTTAAGGACTTTTAGTATCTGTAGTTTTATGTTCGCTTCACTCAGAAAACTCAGAGGGATTTTGTCAGGCTTTCACTGAAGTTCAGGCCAGGGATTCCAGTGCTAACCGTACTCCTTTCCCTTTCAGCCAAATAGGATCTGTAATGATCTCCAGAATATGAAATGACTGCAAAGAAGGAAAAAGGGAAAGGGAAAGAAAACAACCACTCAGTTCAATGTCTTGGTCTACTGACCTGAGGAGTGTGAGTTTGTAAAAGGCATGCAACATGGACCTTTAGTATGCAAAGAACTGAATGGTATTATCCGTAATCCTGAAAGAAAGGGTACCATTACTCTAAATATACTTGTGCACAACAGGATACAGTGTCATAAGATTACCAGGGTATGGAAGAGAAAGGCAGTGACTAGTACCCAGACAACCAAAACACATCCGGGAAAATTAATATAAAGATCCGCCTCCAATAGTAGAGAGACCTGGAGTCAGTCACTTAATCCTCGATTATTAAGAGTAAATCAATCTACTCATTGCCAAAACACCTCTTGAAATAGTTCCTATACAATTATAACAAGACCTTTGTGTGACTTGCATGTCCCAGTGGTGCTTGCATATCATCTTTGGGTCACAAGGCTCCAAGTATTGTCCATACGCGATTATACAGTGGCCTAATTTTAGCAGTTCTTTTGGCAAGAACTAACAGGTTTTCAGAGACTTTGGCCCTCATTCTGACCCTGGCGGTTCCCTACCGCCAGGGCCAACGGGGGCGGGAGCACCGCCGACAGGCCGGCGGAGCTCCCTTGGTCATTCTGACCGCGGCGCTTTGGTCGTGGTCAGAACGGGAAAACCGGCGGTCTCCCGCCGGTTTTCCACTGACCCTTAGAATCCTCCAAGGCGGCGCAGCTCGCTGCGCCGCCGAGGAGATTCTGACCACCCCTACCGCCATCCTGTTCATGGCGGGAAAGCCGGCATGAACAGGATGGCGGTAGGGGGGGTCGCGGGGCCCCTGGGGGCCCCTGCCGTGCCCATGCCCATGGCATGGGCACGGCAGGGGCCCCCTAACAGGGCCCAACTAGGCTTTTCAGTGTCTGCGATGCAGACACTGAAAAGCGCGACGGGTGCTGCTGCACCCGTCGCACGCCTTCCACTCCGCCGGCTCGATTCCGAGCCGGCTTCCTTGTGGAAGGCGCTTTCCCGCTGGGCCGGCGGGCGATCTGAATCAGATCGCCCGCCGGCCCAGCGGGAAAGTCAGAATACCCCTCGCGGTCAATTGACCGCGGGGCGGTATTCAGGCGGATTCCGACGGGCGGGCGGCAACCGCCGCCCGCCTAGGTCGGAATGACCACCTTTATGTTGTTGTAGGTTTAGCATTATCATCTCACATTAGGCTCACATTATATGTTAACTCTGCCATTTTCTTACAGTGAGATTCCTGACAATTATAGAATGTGAAATGCTAGAAACTTTGCAGTGAAATTCTGTTACAGCAAACATCATCAAAATACCATCTAAGTTAAATGTGTTGTGCTGTTGAATTGTGTTATGACAACAGCTCCTTGTTCAGTAACCACTATAGTCTAGTAACTTGTTCTTTCTGCATCTTCTTCTGCAGATAAATCAGACTCCGGGTCCAGATAATCCCATCTTCCTGCCAAATGATAATGAGTGGGACTGGTTGCTTGCCAAGATGTGGGTGAGGAACTCCAATTTTCTGTCCCACCAGGCTCTTTCCCACTTGCTGCGGACGCACTTCTTTGCAGAGGTGTTTTGCATTGCTACATTAAGACAGCTGCCAATGGCCCATCCTCTGTTTAAGGTAAGAAAGATCAATTAAATGGTGCAAAGAGACAATGTTAATTCAAAACTCAGTAAATTGGTTCTCCATACGGATGGAACTTACCATTAAGGTGTTCATGCAGCCCAAACAATGTCTGGCAAAAAACATCATGGATATCCTGAATGGCTGAGATTCCTGGAGGACTGACAATGACTAACAATTAACATAAGAGTATAAACTAGATTCCACAGAAGTGCTGAGATAGTGCTAATACAAGATCTGTTTGAAGCACCCTCTGTACCTGGGTCTCTAATAACTAGTATCTGTTTGTGTCTTTTCAGCTCCTGATCCCCCACCTTCGCTATACTTTGCAAATTAATATGCATCTCAGAGGACTCCTTATGAATCTCTCAGATACTTTGGGCAAGGTAAGATGGGGGCTCCTTTTTTCAGGCCAACTCAGTTGTTGGTATCTAAAAGAGGCCTTAAAATATATTGATATGATAACAAACAATATGTAAAGTGCAAGTTCACCCTTCAGCCTCTTGGGGATAAAATAACTGATTTTTATGGTTACTCAAGTCAGTAGCATTTCTTTTATCAACCTCAGAATGTTGAAAGGTGAAATTGTCAGGATTCAAACCTGTTACCATATGGTCAAACATGTCCCTGGAGTACATACAATAGTCTACTGAGCCACCAGGCCCACCTTGATAAAGTGGATGAAATATGAGCAATGATCTCATCCTGGGGTGCACATCTTCTGGAAAACAAAAATGAACGGGACCTGCTAGGAATACTTATCTGGCCATATTAAACATAATTTCACATTGCATCCATCTGCAGCCTTTTCTCACAGGCTAGTTATGTAATTTGCTTTAGCAACAAAGCTATTTTGTTGGCTCAGTTTTCTAAGTGACAGCCCACAAATGAATCTTCCCAGTACATGTTAGATGTATACATATCCTACATAAATGATGCAGGACAAGGGATTCTTGATTGTTCTTTCACAAGCCTCACAGCCCCTGAGCACAGATAGGTGTTTATACTAGAAGAAAAGATCCTTAACATATATCCCCTGCAATGCTTTTGTCTCATCACTCACTTCTCATAATGTATTTGAGGACTCCCATGCAGTGGATTGAAGTTTGTGTGCTTCAGATGCAACAGGTTGAGGTTATTGATTCTCAAACGAGAGAAGATTCTCAGCAGTCATGACATGGATACTGGACGCTTTGTCATTCACACCTCTACCTGTAGAAGAACAACATATACGCCCAGAAAATAAACTATTTATACCTGTAGGATAACCATGCACAGCCTGAAAACAAACTATTCATACCCTGTTCTTTAAATCGATACCTCTTAACCTAGGGGGGAACCAGACTAGGACTCATCTGTAGAGCCTACATGTGAGCACCCCAATGTGTAATTGAGCCACTCTTGCCTTGCTTATAGAGCCTAGTCTACGGTCAGTTGGATTGGCCTTGCTCGATAACCAAGCACTTTGATCACTGGATTAAGACCTTCATCAAACCTACCTTTTTCTAAACAGGTACAGGCCTAAAGTTCCTTTACACATGGGAGGTGGGTGACGTTCTTGCATCATCCATTACAGTATACCATGTATTGATTATCACGCGGCTCTGATCACCATAACTGCCATTTGTTCTCATACTCATACATTCAACAGAGCATAACATTTCCATATTGATTCCCTAAAGTTATGCTACACTGAAGCACAACATATAATATATGGGATAAAGTATACACTGTCATATTTTATGGGAATTCTGCAGTTTGCTGAGGTATGCTATGACCATATAGAGGAATGAGGTTGAAGGCTGAGTTCCTTGATAAGGGTCTGGCACTCCAAGGTGACTTGCAGTATCTTTTTCATGTGGGTACTTTATCCCATTTAATACCTGGTCACACCATTATCTTTCCCACAAACCACTTAAATCTTTGGTGCATAGCTCTTTCATATGAAAGAGAAAGCATGTTTACAAATATGAAGAATAAAAATAAAATCTCTAGAGAAAAATTAAAAACATCTTTGATGCAAACAAAATATTAGAAGATGTTTAATATAAGACAGTGTTCTTTAGAAAGAAACACAGCTGTGGTACTTTGGAATGTGTAGAAACATTAAGAAAATCTAACATTTCCATGATTACCTAAGGTGTGCAAAAAATAAACATGCCATGAATATTTTCTTTCTTCTGAATGTGTAAGTTTGAAAAATAGAGCAGAAGACAGAGAAGCAACATTTTTTTGTTTTTAAACAGCTGTTCTAAATATTTTCGGTTGCACCTCAGCTGCAGGCTATGGCACCAGGCACTGTGACCTCAGAACTCAACTCTAAATTATTACAGTTATGATCTTACGTCATTTCATTATAATAGGTGACTGGGTGCATCACAAGTCGCCTGTTATAAAGAAATGAGAGACAGGTTTGATACAAGAATTGCAGAATCACAGGTATTATGTTAATATGTTGCTAACTCTAAACTGGAGATGCAGCATTTCTCATGTAGCCAGTGTATTATAGAAAATCCTCAGCGTAGCTACGTAGTGCACTAACCATTAGCAGAAAATAGACAAAAACAACCAAATACTTTAGACACCCCTCCACATACCAATTACTGACACTTGGATGCCTGACACACCCTCCATGCCACTGTGTCACAAAGAACACATTAAGTAGAACTAAGGTCATGCTCAAACAATCAAGTAAGGCACATCACTTGTAACCCAAATCTCAGTCTATCTTTAACCATCTGGTAGCTGGAGTTTTACTGTCCAATGAAATGAGTTAGTAATTGGGTAATTCCTTCAGCAACACCTCTAGGACACATTATAATATACCCAAAACCACATAAGTAAAACATTGGCACCCAACATAGTTACAGAGAAGAAAGCAATAAGCAAAACTTATAAACTGGTAACTTAAGTCTATGAATAAAGTTGCCATGAGCAGAATAAAAAAAGGAATGCACTAGAAAGTGCAATCTTTATCCACAGAACAATGTAATTGGGAGAGCAGATTATATTGCGCTGATATCAAGAGACATGGAGTCTGTGACTTACACATCCATGTGCATCGCTGATGACCTCAAATCCCGTGGGATCGACTCCTTGCCCAACTTCTACTACAGAGATGATGGGTTGAAGATGTGGTCAGCAATTGAGAGGTAAGACATGACTCTGTCTCTGATGTTGGGTTGTTTATTGCTTTCAGTGTTGGGTTATATATCTCCATTTTCTTTTCTTTTTATGTAATGCTTCAATCCAAAGTGGCATATGTGCCGATGTAAATTGGTAAGTGTTCATATGGAAATGAAAACAAACATTTATGATGTACTGGTTACCAAAATTCAAATGAGCCACAACAACAAAATAGCTAAGAGGTAGAAAAAGACAAGAAACATAAAGATGTCTTCTAAAAGGTTTTTGACCTATGTTAGCATGGTAGAGAGATGGTGAGCGCTTGACTAAGCCTTGCATAGATGTGGGGCAAGTTCTGACAATAATCTAGATCTAGAGAAGGGGCGTGAAGAATTTGGCATAAAGCTGTTAGCTTGCTCCATTTTATTGATGTTGTGTCCCATGATTTTATTTTAGAGATCATTGACATCAGGTGTGTTAGTCCAGATGGTTAAATATTAATAAATTAAAAATGCCTGGGACTCGGGCTAGAACTGGGGTTCAGGGTCTTTAACAATCGCAATAGCTCTCAGAAGCTTGCTATAAGATATGTCTTCCAACCTACACAACACTGAAAAAGTGGTTAGGGTGTCTATTCTTTAGGAAAACAAACATAAGTGAAATATTAGGATTCATTTTTAGTTTCAGGTTTTTAGGAGATGTTGGAACCCTAATAGTCTTTTCCCTCTTTTCGTTTATTACATCTGGCTACAAATAGCATTCTCCATTGGTGGAGGGATTCCTTGTAACCAGTTTTTAAAAAGTAATAAACTGATAGAAGTATAAAAAGTGTGGTCTTCTGGGCAGCCCCATTTAGCAGTTGTCTTGTTGACATAAACCCCCTTCAGGCATAGGCTCATTCTGGGAGTTGGTTTGGGAGAGGGGGTTCCAGAGAGGTAACTTGACTCCAATTGTAACAACTGGAAACTTTAACCTCTGTAGCCCTGGGGCCATCTTTCGTTTGGACATCGAATACTCCCCTTCAGCACTTGATGCTAAGTGAAGCTAGGCTAAGTTATACAAGGCTCACTAAGGCCTGGAGAAGACTTAGCTCAATAGTAGACCATAATGTCAGCATCCAACCAGTACTTTGTCTTATAAAGAAGAAATATGTTTATACTACACATATTAAACATAAACATACCTAGGAGGAAACAACATGAACAGAAATTAGGTAAACAATGTTTTCAGGATGTAAAAGTCAATCTCAAAAAGTCCCATCCTTAGCAACAGAACTATCTGATCTCTTTACTGAGGCCAGTGACTTTGGACAAAACTTACCTAGGTTATTAGGGTATTCCTGCAAGCCTTCATCTGATAGAATTGTTACATAGATGGATGTAGAGCATTGTAAAATGGGAGAGCACTCTGTCGCCCTGGGTGGGAAGGAGGGTCATTAAAGGTCAATAACAGAAGCTGCCTGCTCACAAAAGTTTAGACTGTAGATGCTTGGCAATGTTTTGTTTCCCACTCCACTCTCTGGACCTTAGGCCACCCACCCAAACCATGTCTCAAATCTACTCTGGCACACCAGATGCTGACCATAAAGAAAGGGAGATGGATATGCTCAATGAGGGAGTATATTTAGGGGTGACTGAAGATGGTTAGTGTTGACCAAGCACCAAGATGATGAAAGTGTAGCTGAAGTCATGCAGTGAACAGTGCATGAAAGCTGCTGCAGTTGATGGGGTCTGAAGTCTTCCTGAGGTCCAGCTTAATTCTTAAGTATGCACAATTATGGGAATGTTCTTTGGGATTGCCTCATTTTTAGGCCAATATCAAGTGACCTTCCAAATGTTTCCATTTTTACTGCATCAGTGGGTCACACACAGCCACAAAGACTGTGGTCTGTGACACTTAGGCTTTTTGAATTGGGTCTTAAAGTGTGCACTTTTCATCTGCTACATAGTTGTGAATGTGATTTGCAGATTATAATTCCTTAACTCAGTCTAGCAACCCTGATAACTCCTTGGCCACGTAGGCAGTTGTGCGGGCTTGATGTCAAGTGGGGCAACTAGGGCTGAAAGCTGGGATTGACCGGGTCCTCACCAAGATCATCTCAGTCCTGCTATTTCTGGCCTACTAATGTTATTGTGGATTGTTTTCTGAATGCCACTGCACAGCTTCCGCCGTTAACAGATCTCAGATTTGTACAAATAGAAAATGTAACTCCTCCAAAAAGTAATGCTTTCCTTGCTGTTGCATAGACTGAAGTGAGAATAGTAAATCTAACTTGTCCAAAATCCCCTACTGTTGCACTGTTTGGAGTGGGAATAATAAACTTAACCCCTCCAAAGTCCAACAGTTCCCTACTGTTGAGCTGACTGGAGTAGAACTAGTAAAATAGTAAATGTAACCCATCCAAAGTCTAACGCTTTCCCTATGGTTGCTTTGACTGAAGTGGGAATAGTGTATTTAACCCTACTGAATCAACACTTTGGTGGCCATTACGAGTTTGGCAGTCTCAAGACCGCCATGTTGGTGGTAGCGGTCATACTGCCAACGACCTGGCGGTGTAGACCGCCATATTATGACCATGACGGTCTTCCCAACTGAATACAGCCAATACACTGCCAGCAATGCCAAAGCGGTCTGACCATCACAGGCGGTGGTAGTCACCTTCAGACCGGCAAGGAGCATGTTTCCCCGGACGTATTAGAAGGCTGCACACTGCCAGGGTTTCCACTGCAGTCGTAAATGGATCATACAAAAAGAAATACACACCTTCAGGAACACAGAGCTGACCGGAGCTTCCATGGAACCTGAACTTGAAGCCCTCTCACTGCTCCTGTTTGTACAACGACGCCAGATCCAGTGATGAAGACAACTGTAAGTACACACCTAGCACACACTGGAGGGAAAGGCATTAGCACACACCCACACACAACACACATACCCAGGACGCCTTGTGACGGCCACACATACACATATCACTACACACATACAAACATACACATACATCTACATATACTCAAGCACACAAATACTACACACACACAAACTACACATACCACAGCCAACCCACATGTGACATACACACACCAACCCACACACAACACCACCACTGTTAAACACATTTATACACAACACCACCGATTCACACAACCAAACCACAATTGAAACTACACAGACATTTTGCCAACCACTCTCCCTGCACACATCGATATCGCAACACATACACACACAACATGCAACAACACCACACAACCAACACTAACAAACACCCATACAACTAACACCCACAACACACACAATGCATAGGACATAGCCAACACCACAGACACGAACACACACACACAACAACCACACAGTGGCACACAACACACCACATTGCACCACAAACAATACACAATATAGCTACACACATGCATGTGACTACACAATCATATCAAACACACAATACACACCCATCACAGCGGGACTGATGCCAGGGCCTCACACACACCTGCAGGCCATGCATTACAGAATGCAAAACTAACACACACATGCCACACACACACACTAAGGATCTCAAACACAAATCTGACATGGAGAAAGAAAGGTAGGACAAATAGTGTTTGATGGATGCCCACATCTAGTTTTGAGTAAACAAAATAAATACAAATAAATTACTATGTAAAAAGAAATTGATGTTTGAGGAAGCAAAACAAACATTAGGCACCCTACTGTGCCCCAACTTGACTCCTGGCAGCAAAATGACCTCTACAGGGTAGGGGCATCAAGGTGCAGGCAGGCACCACAGTGGTGAGGGGTAGATGGGGGTTTGAGCTTGGTACTGGTGTCCTTGGGTTTGAGCCTGGGAGGGGGCTCCTTGTCTTTTGGTTTGGGCAGGGGGGTCCTTTTGGACGGTTGACTTTTTTGCAGGGGGGCAGGGGCAATAGCAGGGATGGTAGGGGAGGACTTTGAGGTGGAAGGGATGGACATAGGGAGGGACACAGAGGGGTCCGGGGACTCAGAGGATGGGGAGGAGTAGGGAACAGTGAAAACTCATATAGGAAATGTTTTTTTAGGTACACAGGTGCGGTCATGGGAAAAAGCTTTGGGAGTGGAGGGAGAGGGAATGGTTGTAAGATGTGTCTTTGTGGTTGTCTTGGGTGCAGGTGCGTGGGTGGAATGCTTGTGTGTGCTGGGTGTCTGTTGGGTGGGTGAGTGCGTGTATTTAGGTGTCTTGGGCGGGGGGAGAAGGTGCTGGGAGAAGCCATGAAGGATGGGTGACTATCTGTCAGGGTGGTGTCTGTAGGTATGGTACATTTGCTGCATGTTGGGGTGTTGGTGGTTGTGGTGAACACAGATGTGGTGAATGGGGTGGATGTCTGAGGGCCTGATATTGTGGTGACTATGGGTAAGATGGGACTAGTGGCTGGATCTGCAACTGATGATGTGCTGCCTGCAGGAGTGTCAGGTGTAGTGTCTGTGAAGGAGGGGGTGGTGAGGGAGTCTGTGCAGGGAGTGGATGTTATTGTATTTGCAGGTGTGTGTTGTCTGTTTGCATGCTAGTGAAGTGGTCTTGTGGTGCTTGTGTTTGTCAATGCCAATTGTGTCTGTTGAGGTGGATGCATGCCTGTGTGTATGTGTGCTCTGGATGGGTGTGGGGAGAGGGGTTTAGGATTGGAAAGAGGTAGGTGGAGGGGAGATGATAGACAAAGGGACACTGGCCGTCGTTGGTGAGGTGTCCAGAGCCTGAAAGGATATCTGGAGGCCAGCCATGGCACCGTGAATGCTTTCCAGGAACACATTGCTCTGTTGTACCTGAGCTGCCAATCCCGCAATGGCGTTCACAATGGTTGACTGACCAACATTGATATACCTTAGGAGGTCAATAACCTCCTCACTGAGGGCAGCAGGGCTGACTAGGACAGGTGCAGAGGTGCCCGTGGCGAAGGAGACACCCACCCTCCTAGGTGAGTAGGCACTGGCAACTGGATAGGGAGCAACTGGGAGGGTGGTGCTCGTAAGGGGGGTGGCAGACAGCGGTGGTGCTGGGGTGGTCCCTGACGGGTCCGCCACTAACAGGGAGTGTTCACTGGAGGAAGATTCCAAAGATTATGTGTTGGATCTGCTCTCCCCTGTGGCACTCCCTCCTTCCCACTGGGTGCCTTGGTGTCAGTAGTGCTACATTCCTGGCTCCCATGGGCTGCTTTTTCCCCACTCGCCTGTGCTTCTACTCCACCAGACGATGCTGATGTACACAATGAGAGAGAGAGGGAATGAGAGAGAGAGAGAGGGAAGGTGGGAGAGAGAGAGATGGGGGCAAAATGGTTAACATACACCTCCCATTGACACAGCTA
The DNA here is from genome assembly GCF_031143425.1 of Pleurodeles waltl. Classification (NCBI taxonomy): domain Eukaryota; kingdom Metazoa; phylum Chordata; class Amphibia; order Caudata; family Salamandridae; genus Pleurodeles; species Pleurodeles waltl. The sequence continues at coordinate 136,109,975 of NC_090451.1, forward strand.
ATCATCTTCATCTGTCACTATACATATCATGGCTAGGCAATCTAATTTGCAACGGCACATTACCTACATCATGTCATGACATGGAACTACTTCCCACAACTGCCTGGCAACCCGCAGACCTACAACAATACTTAAGTTGGAGAGCCCTACTAGACTCATACCCATGATGCCAACCTTTGTCCTTTTAAGCTAGCACAGCATGCCCTGGATGCATTATAAATACCATGCATGATTGCACATCTTACTTCACCATACCCCTATCACCCATTGGATGTGCAGATTACACAACAATACCCTGTAGTCCCCTACAGTGACAACACCTGAGTAGTCCATGTCCACTGTCAAATGTCCATCACAGTGCAGTCAACTCCAAACAAAAACACTTACCTATCATTACGCATAGTTGCCCTCTCAGTATAGTGAGGCCGTCATGGAGAACAACTCAGATTTGGCCAATACCAGTCAGACACCTAGACACTTCACATCAGATGTGTAATGCAATACCCAAACCACTCCCAATCTGCCCCAACCTATTAGCCAAGCCAAGCTGTGAGAGTCACAGGCCATCACAAGTGCCCCCAACTATCTATGTCAACATGACATAGGCAGTCAGTCAGCAATGCAGCAGAGGACAAGCTAGGACTTTGTTATGCATGCCATATACACACCATGGTATCACATCTGGGATCTCTGAGGGCACTTATCACCACGACTACCAACCCATACTTAGGAAGGCCACATCCACACAAGAATAGCCCCCAGAAATATTAGAACTGTGCAATGATACCTCATCAGATCCTCATGTATCAGTGTTCCAGGTTGCTTACCTACACATACAGTACAGTCAGCACATAACCTATATATGCCTAGTCAACTCTCAGGGCAGTACTCCTGTCTCATGAAGGGAAGTGCAGAGGTGGGACTGTAATGCCAGCCCCACAATCTATCTATACCAGTTACAGTACATGATCTACACAGTCCCAGGGATGGAAGGAGAGTCGCACAGTCGCATGTACAGTTTGCCTACACAGATGGGAGTGACACCTCTGAGACACTGATGCAGATGGCTGGATCTGGTCATACACAATGCTTAGGATACTACTGACACTTACATCCATCGTAGGGCCAGGATGGAGTCACACATGTGCCCATGTCATTTGTGCATTTACACATTACAGACTTTGAGAGGTGAAAATCCACTGACAGTAGAGGACGGGGACACAACTACTTAAGATACTCAGCAATGGTGCCTATTGCCCATTTCCAAAAGTTGATGCACATGTAGCATTAACTGCAATGCCACGTTGGAAGCACTTAGGCACCCAATCCAAGTAATGGCCAGCAAAGTCCCAGGATACAGTTAGTACTCACTCCCTTGTCGCTGCTGGCTGCCCTCAAATGCCCATCCACATCAGGGTAGGCCACCACCAAAATGCTGGCCATTGAGGGGTCTGGGTCTGATGTGCACCCCTCCCTCATTGGGAGGACATCCCCAGCTGGGCCTCCGCGGTCTTCCTTGCCCAGTGTCTCATGTCCTACCACCACTTGCGACAGTGGATGCTCCGTCGGGCATGGGCGCCCAGGGTCCGTCCTTGCTTGGCGATGGCACCATACCAACAGCAGAGAATTATAAACATCAGACCCACAAAATGCCCACTCATACCCATTCTCATGGTTCAGAAGCCTATACTCTATTCCCCCTGCATGCATGTACTCCTTGACTGACACATGTACGCCATTCACCCTCACACACACCCCTATCACACATGGCTAGGGCATTGGGCTCACCTGCTTCTCTGGTGCCCCATAAAGCTGTTCATACAGGGGTAGGACCTCATCCACCAGCCTCTCTAGTTCTTCGAGGGTGAAGGCGGGGGCCCTATCACTTTTAGGACGTTGCATGACGGCTCCCAGAGACAGTACACAACAGCTCACGTAGTGGAGGTCTTGCTTTCTATTGTGTCAGGAGTCAAGTGAGCGAGGCAGCAGAAAATGGTGGTCACAGCCGCCACATACAGGACCGTCATTGCCAGCGGTGATCACCATTGGCCTCAGTCTCCCATTGGCAGCAATGTTACCCAATGAGAAGTTGCACAGCGATTGTGACCGCCTACCTCCATGATGACATACACTGGTGGAATTAGGCCACTACCACCTGTCGAGTACTGCAGGTCAGGTGGCTGCCATTTTAGGCACATATCATGCCATTATGCAGTAAAATAAGTGTGCCATACACCTTAAACGGCAGATAGCAGGGTAGGCCTAAGTGGTACAATCATGTTGTGGCACATGCCTGTGATATGTATGACACAGTGATCATATGTGGGTGGGTGTCTGATCACCAGCATGTCCATATACGTATCGGCTAGTTGGCAGGGTCACCGTATGGGTATATGGCATGACTACATACAGGCTCAGTGCAGGACAAGTCAGTAAACCTCATATGGAACTTGAAACATGTGACATATGTCAGGCACTATTGATCAGGGGCAGCAATGTGCATCAAGGGAGAAGTCCATGCTGCTTCAGCATGCCTAATATGGTATGTCCCAGCAGTGTGCTCCATGTGGACAGTGTTATTTGTGTGCAAGTTAGATATGTTGTGCCAACATGTGTGGTGTACATTTCACATTGTGCTATTTCTCCTCTCCATCCTAGATACCCTGACCTGAGGCGAATGTGACATGTACTAGTGTACCATCCGCTAGTGGACCTGGCAACCCTGGAGGAGAGGCACATAATTCAGACCTATCATCTGAATTGTCAGACCACCAAGGAACTATGTTCCCAGTTGGAGCCAGATCTATTGCCTGCCATATGTAATCCTTATGCCATCCCTCCTGCAGTTCAAGTTCTGTCAGTGTGTTGTAATTTAGTAGAGATTAGATTAAGCATTAGCAGAAGACATCTTGTATTTAGCAACTATTGTGAACATTTCGCGGAATCCATTTGTATTCATGGCAGCCATTATCTTTGCCACATGCTGCCATGTGCTCGCCATGTGCTCTGTCCTACCTTCCTGTTAACTACTCTTGAAAATCTGTCTAGTGACAAGTTATATTTAGCATCTCCCACTTTGCACATGCCCAGTAAGGTCTGCAGCTGTTAGTAATTAGTAACCGACAGTAATGTGTCTACTAGTCCTTTAAAACTGTTAGCCCCTCCTACCTGTCGACTGTGCATTTCCATATGACCTTATATGTATATAAGTCTTGCTTCTATAATTGTACCACCTTCTTTTAGCCCCTGTGTGGGTATAAAAGGACCATGCTCTCTTAGTTCAGTGTGCTGCTCCAAACATTACCGAAGGGTGCTCTTTGAACTGTAGCACCACCTCATGCGGTTTAATAAACTTTGTCTTTTATTTCAGTTTCTGTGCCAACTTCTTCCTATATGGTTTGAGGACTTTGTGCAGAGAAGCGCGAACCACTTGCACTAGTAGGCCTTGCTGAGGCTTACTTCGACAAGTGTTACACTTTCTTGCCACAGGAAAGTCAGATGACATTGGGCTTGTCAGCAGGGATGTCACAGCCCATGTTCAGTCTTGTGTTGAAGGATGTACTGTGTGCTTTTTTTAATCACCTGGACAGCTACATCAGGTTCCCCCAAAGAGGTGATCTGGCCCATGTGAAGGCAGACTTCTATGATGTGGGGAAACATCCCTCATGTGATAGATACCATAGATGGCACCCATATACCCTTGTCCCTCCCAGAGCCAATAAACAGGTATATAGGAACAGGAAAAACCACCACTCCATCAATGTGAAGGTGGTGTGTGTGGCAGACCAATACATCTTACAAGTGACAGCCAAGTTTCCTGTATCTGTGCACGACTCCTACATTCTGAGGAACAGCAATGTCCCACACATGATGACAAGTCTACAGAGGGAGAGGGTTTGGCTCATATGTATGTAAGCATCTGGTTGTATGTCCCTGTTATGGCACCTGTCATCCCAATGTTCCCTGTGGCTGTACCCATCCTGTATTGGGTCCTACCTTGGTGGACACAGGTGCCTCTGGCTATACTAACCTTCCCTGGCTGGCAGTGAGGTGTCAAACCATTTCAGTGAGGCCCACAGAAGGACGAGCCGTGTAATTGAAAGGACATTTGACCTCCTGAAGACCAAGATTCAGGTGTCGGCACGTCTCTGGAGGTGCCCTCCTATCCACTCCCCAAAAGGTATGCCAGATCATAGTGGCCTGCTGCATGCTCCACAATCTAGCCCTGAGACATGAGATACCCTTACTAGCTGATGAAGAGGAGGCAGCTGGACCTGTGGCAGGTGATGCAGAAATGAAAAGTGATGAGGAGGCACATGAGGAAGGTGGAGTGGAGTCAAGGGCTGAGCTCATCATTCATTGCTTCTAGTAACTAAGAGATATTTTGTCTGTGTATTTGCATGTGTGGCATTTCAACATTGGTTTTTCATCTGTAAGGTTGTAATGTTTTCTCTCTCACATGTGTACTCTCTGCAGTTTGGATACATCCCATCTCTCATGGACAGGCCAGTATTGTGCAATGTGTCCTGCATACTCCTGTTCTCATGTCATTCCAGCTACTGACTGTGCACTGTTTATCTTTGACACTCATAACTATTGCTTGAGGCTTGCATGTTCTGTATACCTTGGTTACTTTGCACATTGTGGATTTTAGCACATGAGAGGTGTCATGTTCAGTGGTTGATGATTTATTTTCTACGACTGGTGCTGTAGAGGTGTTATATGTTATGCCCTGTTTAGTTGTCAGGTACACTGGGCACGTCCACTATGGACTACATAAGTGCTTTAGCTGTCACCATGCTTTTTATCCTCATTGTGATCTCTGTATTGCTCTTTGTGCAGGGTGGATGTGTAGATATACTCTGGTGTGTGGCAGGACTAGTGGCTACCTTACATCAGCCCTGGCACATATCTTTTATACTGTGTCTGCTGCAGAGGATACCTCCCTCTGTAGTCCTTTGTATGCCTGTTGGATTGGGGCCCATTCCACTTTGATAGCTAGGTAAACCTACTTGTGTTACTGTACAAATAAATACACATATGTAGTGGCTGTGATCAATGGTGTTTATTGTGACTTGCGTGACATACAGGTAATGAGTGGGGTCATGGAAGAAGAAATTCTGAGAGTTGGTGGCACAGTTGTATGTAGCACAGGTCCTATGTCCATGAGCCATGGGAAAATGTACTTTAGGTATTGAACAGTCAACAGGGTGCCTCAGTGGCACACAAGGGAGAGCTATCAGGTGAAAGTTCTGGCAGTGGTTTTGGTCTTAGCATCTGCTCCAGCCAGATGTCTGGATGGATGTCCACATTTGCCGGGGAGGGTCTCCAGCTACAGAGGGAGGAGTACCTGATGCCTGTGCCTCCTCTGGCAGGGCCTCCATTCCACTAGCAACCGTAGATGTAGAAGGCTCAACTGTGATGTGGGCAGTGGAAGGGGTCTGCTGGTTGGTAGAGGAGACACTCATGATGTGGATGAGGTCCCTGAATACCGCTTAAATGGAGGCCATGGTGGCATTATGGGCCTGCCACTGCTCTTTGGCCTCTGCAGCCTGCAGTGTGTATTGTTGTCTGTTAGTCTGATGCATACAGTGGCTTGGCTTGATTCCCAGCAATGGCATTGACAAGTGCAGCACTGCTAACACTGTTTGTCGATGGTGGATTCTGACATGTGTACCATGCGCCTTGGGATTGTTTGCGTCAGGCCTGGTCACTTGGGATGGGTTGGTTGAGTTCCTTTGTGATGGGTCACATGACAGGTTTGCCCTATTAGCTGATAGGCATTCTGGCCTGCTAGGTATGTGTGTGGGAAATGCTGTACATTGCAGTATGGTGTACAAATCGGAGGTGGTTATGTGTGTATGCAAGGTGGTTTGTCCTGTCTGTGCCTGTTGTGCATGGAGTATAGCTCCTTACTGTCATGGGCAGATTTGATCCATTTCAGAGTAGTGTGTCTGTAGTAGTGTCCCTTTGGATTGGTGACAGTGCTGTGTCTGGGTTAGTTTACCATTGTGTAGTGCCATTGCATTGCAGTCATTGCTATGTAGTGGTCCTCAGTCGGGCATCCAGCTGCTGTAGCTAGTGCAATTATCATTCATGCAAGAGGTGTGATGTGACGTCCATAATGCAGGTTTTGTGGTGGGTGGGCTAGTGCATTTGGGAGTCATAGTGATTGTTATTCGCAGTGCTATCCATACACTTGGCAAGGAGTGTATAGGCATTGGGGGTGGGTGGAAGTGTGTCATTCAGGAAAGGGGCATTAGGTGAGTAGGCGGGAGTTGTAACATGAGATGTTGTGATTTGGGGAGTGATTTGGTGATGAGGAAGCATGCTGGACAGGAAGACTTACTGACAGGGGAGTGTTGATTACTCACCAGAGTCCTGTCTTTCAGATATTCCAGCCAGGCCCTTAGGATGCAGGATGTCCAAGAACCTCTCCTCCCACGATGTGAACTCTGGGGGAGAAGGTAGGGACCCACCACCAGTCTCTTCATTACCTCCAGATGTTGCCTGGATGAAATGGAAAGTCCCTTCCTCCTAAGGTCATTCCACTTCTTCATGATGTACTCCCTTGTGCGTGGATGGGTGCCCACTAAGTTGACCCCATCGACTATTCTCTGCCACAACTCAATTTTCCTGGCTATGGAGGTCTTCTGTACCTGTGCTCCAAAGAGTTGTGGCTCTATCCTGAGAATTTCATTGAGCATGACACAAAACTCCTCATCAGTGAAGCGTGGGTGCTTTTGGCGTGACATGGTGGTTGTGTTGGGGTGGGTGGTGTGTGTGGGGCACAGTGTAAGGAGCTTGGTGGGGTGGGGTGTTTGGCAGTAAGTGGTGATAGGTGGTGGTGTTTGTGTTTATTTGTGATGTGTTTATAGTGTTGGTGGTCCTGTGGTGATGTGTGTGGTGGTTGTGAAGTGTATGAGTGCCTATGGTGTATATGTGCTTTATGTTTGAACTGTGGCTTCTTAGGATCTGTGTAATTTGTTACTTGCACAAAGGATTGTGGGGTGTGTGGGGGTGTGTTATATAGTGCTGTGAGAAGGTGTACATGGTGTGTGACTATGTGTTCGGTGTGGGGGTTTCGAACTGTCCAATGTGGTGTTGTGTTCTGACAGGAGTGTGTTTTGAGCGCAGCAGTTCAGACCGCCAATGGTTTTCCACCATGGAAGGACCACTGTGCTGATTTGTGGGTCGTCATCTGGTGGGTGGAAAGTTGTCGGCGTGGCGGTGCAGGTGGTGCAACTGCCTCCTTCCTGCCCTCCTCTGTCCTGGCTGTGTCTGATTTGTGGCTGTTTTTGGGTGGAATATTTTGTGGACTTCTAATACGGCGGATAGGATACCGCCATCACTGGCAGACACCACTGCAGCGATCTTGCTAAAATACCACCAACTCATAATGAGGGCCTTTATCTACTTTTGTGCTAACTAGAGAATAAATAGTAAATCTAACTCCTCTAAGTTCCATCAATTTGCCTACTATTGCGCTGTTTGAGGTGGGAACAGTAAATCTATCCCCTCCATAGTGCAGCACTTTCCTTATTGCTGTGCTGTAGGAGTGGGAATATTTAACCTCTCCGAATTTGGAGAGGGAATAGTATATCTAATACTCCCTGACTTAAGTATTTTTCCTGTTAATGGCTACATATATTTTTTGTTTATTTTTTCATTGTATAATATTTCTTTACATTTAAACATTTTTATAATATTTTTTGCAATTGGGTGTATTTTGTAATTTAATTAATATTTAAAAATTATATATGTATACATGTATATATATATATATATATATATATATATATATATATATACACATATATATATATATACATATAAACACATATGTTAGTGTTAAGTAGCAGAGGAATGTATTTAATTTACATTATATGAATGTTATATACTAAAATAGTTAAGATTTATTCAAACTTCAAACTGTATATATATATATATATATATATATATATATATATATATATATATATATTGTATTCCAATGCTCCTTCTATATTCAAAAGAGGACCAGGACACCTCAGTCTGCAATATTACCAGAGTTTATTCACAAAATCCAACGCGTTTCGGCACTCAGCCTTGATCACGGATGGAGCAACATTTCCTCCTCTCATTCAAATATCCTAATCTAATAACACAAAGGACTAGCGTGATCCATATCAATAGCTGCCATCTTGCCTGTATAGCACCTTCATTTGTACAATTCAACTTTATATTATAAATATTTTGCCAGTTGGTAAAAATTACATTCCAACATCATACTAAAGCCCCAGCGAGCAAAATTACTTAACCATATCACTACTTGTTGTTAATAATTGTACACCCTATTCACCTTCCTCAATTTCTGGATCTAATCTCCTCCCATACACTATAAACCATAAAGAAAAGAAAATATATATAAAAATAATTTTTGTACTTGAAAAGAAAACATGTGAATCTCAACCAACATCAAAAATTCCAAATTCAAGTTAGATGCCCCTACACCATGTCAATATTCATCCCAAATGTATACTCAATTCTTCATTAGAGTTTAGTCCCATAGGGTCCAATGTCTCGAAGTCAATGATATAACGTGACTCCATAATCCTCAGCATACGTTCTCTGTTGCCTCCCCGTTTAGTTTGTTTCACCTGGTCAATAACCACAAACCTTAACAGATTCTCATTTCCTTCATGGTAGCCCTTAAAATGTTCCACCACGGCATAACTCTTGTTGTTTATGATTGCCCTCCTGTCCTCTAAAACTCGCTTTTTAGCTGTATGTATTGTACTTCCTACGTACAGTTTATTACAAGGGCATATGAGGAAGTACACACAACATGTCGTCCTGCAACTGTAACTTCCTTTAATAGTAAACACCTCTTCTCTCCCTGGTATTCTCAACCATTTACAGCTGTTACTCGTCTTACAAGCTTTACACTTCATACAACCTGAAAATCCATTTCCTGGGTTGGCCCTAGTATCATTTTCTCTTGATATTTCACTTCTACATAAGTCATCCCTAAGTGACCTACTTCTCCTAAAAGTTATTTGAGGTCTTCCTTCTATGCATTTTTCCAGTAGTGGATCAGTTTGCAAAATATGCCAACACTTGTTGAATATCCTCTGGACATCATAAGCTAAGATGCTGAATGTTGTTACCAGTCTAAGCTTGTCCTCACCTCTATTTTTATTTTTATCCTTCTCAATATGATAAAGTAAATTATCACTCTTTAATTTCATCACTTTACATCTAGCTTGTTCTATGGTCCTAGCCCCTTAGCCCCTCTCTTTGAATCTCTTACACATTTTATCACATTCTTGATGAAAATCTGACTCACTGACACAATTTCTCTGAGTTCTTAATAGCTCCCCATAAGGGAAACTGTGTATCAAGCTCCTTGGATGTGCACTACGTGCATCTAGCAAACTATTGCCAGCTGTCTCTTTCCTATGCAGTTTTGAGATTAAGCCATCCGTGGTTGCTGTAATTTCCACATGTAAAAACGTCGCTTGTCTAGGGTGTAAATGCTTGGTAAAGCTCAAATTATATTAATTTTAATTCAATTTATGTACAAAGTGCACAGCTGAGTCCTCATTACCCTTCCAAATCACAAAGATGTCATCTATAAATCGACACCATAAAATTACATTGTTGTCAAATTCTATCATGTTTTCTGATACTTGTTCCTCCCAACAGCCCATAAATAAATGAGCGTAGCTGGGGGCAAAACAAGTACCCATAGCTGTGCCTTGCAACTGCTTGTACAGTTTGTTGTCAGATATAAATATGTTGTTCCTGAGACAGAACTTCATCATGTCATACAACATTTCCGAATGGAAAAACAATGACAATGACCTTGCCCTTAAAAAATGTCTAGTAGCATTCACCCCTGGATCATGATCAATACAAGTGTATAAGGTGGTAACATCTAGAGTTAGAAGGAGGTAATCATCCTCCCACTGGATGCCCTCAATAATCTTCAAGAAATGTGTTGTGTCTTTCAAATAAGATAGTAATGCTTCAACAAAGGGAAGTAAAAAGCAGTCTATATATTTTGATGTGTTTTCCAAAAGAGAGCCCATGGCCGACACTATCGGTCTCCCTGGCAGATTAGTCCTATTTTTCTGAACCTTAGGTAAGATATATAATATTGGGATTTTAGGATGATCACATTTGAGGAAAAATAATTTATTCCAATCCAATAAACCTTTCTCTCTCCAGTCAACCAGCATGCCATAATATTCATCATTCATCAATGTATTGTCCTCATGACCGATTTGTTTATAACACTCCCTGGAGCTCAACTGTCTCAGCCCTTCAGCTACATATTTGCTAACATTCTGAACCACTACATTACCGCCCTTATCCGACTGTCTGATAACAATAGTACAGTCACTTTTTAGATCTTGGAGAGCTTTCCACTGTGTCTTGGGTAAATTCATCCTACCATTTTTACCTTTATGTCTCAATTTTTTTAGATGTTTGATGACCTCACGTTCAAATACATTAATGGCATCACATTGAATAACCGGTAGGAATGTAGACTTAGGTTTCAAGTTACTGGGGCATGGATCATCTAAAGAAATACCTAGTCCCTCCAAATTCAAAATTGCATCTTCATGTGCCGATAGCCCATCATATAAATCTGCCAGTGTATGTAAATTCTCAATATCTGAAATACATAAATTGCTATATTCGCAACATACTGCTCTTTTATTCACATTGCTAACTTTAGTCTGATACCATTTCTTTAACTTTAGCTTTCAAATAAATTTGAAGGTATCTATTCGGGTTTGTACATAATTAAAGCAGCCTGTTGGGCAGAAAGAATGGCCCAGGGCCAAGAGGCTCTTTTCATCTTTAGATAATAACCTACTGGACAAATTGATAACATCCATATTATTTACTTTTGAGCGCGGGTAACCACTCCCACCGATCTTGAATTTCCTTCTCCTTCTTCTGTTCTTGGCCTGCCTGTTCCTCTTCTTTTTCCTCTGGGCCCACCCCCTCTGCCTCTCTGCGACTGAAAATCTTTGTATTGATCCGTCCGTCCCTGATTCAAAAGTCGAAATTGTTTTAAAAAATTAGATCTTTCCTTTCCCATATCCACTACCACACCCTTCGACAGTGTTGTATCCGATACATCTGACAAATTTCCGTCTGAAACATCACTCTCAACGAGTTCTTCTGTGGATACCTCTGTGGTTTCCAGGTTCTTCAACCTTAATTCAGATACCTCTTCCTTATACATGTGGTCGTACTTCCGATGAAATATATATGTATATTTATATATATTAAAAAATGATAATTTTGTATGTTTTTGGATGACATTAGTGTTGAGCAAAATATTTAGATATTTTTTACACTTACCATCACAAGCATTTGGACACAATACAATATTTTTGACACTATATTTGTGTCAAACAATATTGTTTACCTCAATATTGTGTCAGTGATTCCTTTCCCAAAACCTTTTGCCTTCACCTCTCATGTTTTCTGAATTTCATCATCATTGACATTAGGGACTCTGTACACTTTACATCTGCTAACCAGTACTAAAGTGCTTGTGCTCTCTACCTAAAACATGATACAACTGGCTTACACCTGATTGGCATATTTAATGTTGTCATGATTTCATAGAATATGGCACTACATGTACCCAGGGCCTGTAAATTAAATGTTACTAGTGGGCCTGGTCATACACCAGTGAATGCCTTAATTTGTCACTGGGGATACACAATAATACTAAATTAATTTATTATACTTCATACAGTTAGCACAGTAGTCTAGAGTTAAAGTAAATTAAGCATCAAACATATAGAAACATCAGTCTGTTTCAGAAAAAACATCTAACACACATTAATAAATGAACAACACCGACAGAGAAGTTTGTTTACAGTTGAAGCTCATTGTAATCATACTCCAGTCATCCTTATGATCCAAGTTGGTGTGGTTAGGATCTTCAGTCTATAAAACAATCCACATAGGAGAACACATTAGGTACTTCTGTCCATTTTGTGTTAAGAGGTGTATTCTTCAAGTCCTTTTAGAAATTATTCATGGTTCAAGCAACCCCTCCAATACAAAAGGTCGATGCGATTTCAGCCCCTAGTAAATGCGGGCCTCCTCAGGACCATTGAAGAGAGAAGTACCTGTGACTTGGAAACCAAAAAATTGCTATTAACCACAGGCAGAGGGAAGCAAACTAGCAGAACGCATAGAAATATCCCATGCAGCGCAAAGCGACACCAGCTTGTATCAGCTTGAAAACGGAGTCCAATCTCAGACTGACCATTTGCTGAAACAGTCATCTGCTGAACGAAGACTCCAGAGACAAAGGAATGAATTATCAGTCTGGGCTGGCCGTGCTAGAAAAATCAGGCATCTATTCATGTCGGAGTCCAGGAAATGAGTCTTCTGCTATCATACGACCATTGCTTTTTTTGCATAAAATTTGATTTACCCAGTTTTAGTGGGGTCACTAGGGTAAACCCCCTTACTCTTTGCATTCTAGTGGATCTCAGGCACTCATTTTGTCCCCCACTTACTTGGCATTTTAAAACATGTCTTGGGCTTGCCGTTGAAGCGTGTAATGTAGTTTTAAAACTGCCAATTTGAGCTGGCAAAATGAACCTTTTTCCAGGCCTAAACTTTCCTTTTTAGAAACACATGTCACCCCTCATGCAAGCCCTAAACAGCCAATGGGCAAGGCGCATTGAGTGCTCTCTCTAAGCACAATTTCTCACAGAGGGTCTATGCTGCTGCAGATAGTGCCTCACTCAAAGTCATGATGTTAATGCAGTGTCCAGTTACACAATAATGGGAAATGCCCATTTGTTGGCGTGTTGTAAGTAGAACCTTTTGTTTTTCTTATAAAATATATTCCACATGAAGTAGTCTTTCATTCAGCTTCCTTCAGATAGTGGCTTTTTTGGATCAGGACCTTTTGGACATTGTCAATTACATCTTAGAATAGGACTCAGTAGTTTTTTGTCTTATCTTATTTCTGTTAGCTGGGTGTGTGCATCCTTATGCCTGTTATTGTGATTGAAGGAAATTGGGTCATTGATTGTGGAGGGTGATAACCCTACTCAAGTAACAACCTCAGTCCTTATCAGGATGAATCATAAAAATCACAAAATTCAATAAATTAAGGACAGAGAAGGCAGGAGAACAGAGCAGACTAACTCCTTAGAATGCTGTGGGAGTATGAGGAGACGCAGTGGGAGTCAATCAATCAGGATTCATAGAGCACTGCTAATCACCTGCAAGGGTATCAAGGCAGTCAGTACAGAGCTGTTAAGGGGTTCAGTTGAACAGCTAGGTTCCATGACAGAGGATGAGGACCGTAAGTGAAGGGTGACAATGTTCCAGGATTTCATCATTAGGTAGGATAAGGACAATGCTCTAATGATGCTTCAGTGGATGCGGGGTGTGTGTGTGTGTGTATGTGTGAGGGAGAGGAAATCGGAGCGCAGGTGTCTGGAGGTTTGGTGGAAGTTCAGGCAATGGTTGATGTATGCTGGTCCTTGTTTGTGAAGAGGCTTTAAGGTGTGAATTGGCATGTTGAATTGACATCTCTTCTAAATGGGATGCCAGTGGAGCTTCTTGAGGTGAGGGTTTGGAGGGTCCATTTGGGGAGGTCAAAGATGAATCTATTCGCTGAATTTGTAAGCTCTGTAGTCCCTTCAGGAGATGCGTGGTGATTCCTACATAGAGTATGTTGACGCTGGGCTTGGGAGGCGGTTAGCCCGGTGTTGATGTAGAGTCATTTGAAGATCTTGCAGAGCATGCGAAGAGTGAGGAAGCAGTCAGAAGAGACTGCATTGATTTAGTTTTTCATGGTGAGTTTGCTTTCCATGATGATGCTAAGTTTGTGTGCTCGGTTTGTCGGAGTGGGTGCTGGTCCTAGTTCAAAAGGCCACGAGGAGTCGGCCCATGAGGATGTGCTGTTCCATAAGACCAGCACTTCCATTTTGTCTGTGTTGAGTTTTAGGCAGTAGTTTTTCATCCAGTCGGCGATGTCTATCATGCACCTGAGGAAGCTGGCCCTTGCAGTGGAGTCTTCTGTGGTGGAGGATGATCTGGGTGTCATCTGCGTAGGATATGATGTTCATGCCGTGAGTTCTAACAATGTTGGCCAAGGGGGTCATATAGATGCTGAACAGTGTAGGGCTGAGAGACGAGCCTCGATAGATGCTGCAGATGATGTTCTTAGGTACCGAGGTGAATGGTGATAGGCAGATTTTCTGGGTTCTTCCGGTGAGGAAGGAGGCAACCCATTTGAGGGTGTCTCCTGGGACTCCAATGTCATGAAGCCCCTTGATAAGTGTGGGATGGGATATGTTGTTGAATGCTACTGAGAGGTTGAGGAGGATCCGGGCCACCATTGCTCCCCGGTTGAGGAGGGTTCTGCTATGATCAGTGATAGTGAACAGGGCAATTTCTGTGCTGTGGTTGTTGTGGAATATGAAGTGGGAGGGGTCCAGAAGATTGTTGATCTCCAGGTGTTCTGTGAGGGTTTCTTGAGAAAGGGTGTAACATCTGCATGTTTCCATACTTCGGGTAATGAGGCCGTGGTTATAGATGAGTTAAAAATGGTGGTGAGCCCACAGCTGATCATCTTGCTCCCGAGATTGAAAATGCTGTGGGAGCAGGGGTCTGTGGGTGCTCCTGTGTGGACGGAATATGATAGTTGGGGTGTTTTGTGTGGTGAGCAGGCATTGAGTGGGTGGTTGGAGATTGCACTGGGGTTTGCGACCATGGGAAAAAGGTGGGTGAGGGTGTCAGCGGCAGTGGGTTGGGGTCAGAAGTTTTTGTAAATTGTCTTGTCATGGAAGAGGTCTGCTGGGGTGTTGCAGAGTTCCTGAGAAGGGGTGATGGTATTTTCACTGGCTGAAGGTTTAACAAACTCCCTGACGATGTTGAAGAGTTCTTTGCTCTTGAAAGAGCTGGCTTTGATGTGGTTGGCTAGGACGCTCCTTTTTGTCCCTTTCAGTAGTTGATGGCATTGATTGAGGGGCGACTTAAATGTGTATCGGTCTGTGGGCTCCTTGCTGGTGCACCATCTCCTTTCTAGTCACTTGCATTTGCAATTCATGGTTCTCAGTTCTGTGGTGTAACAGCTAGCGTGTTTGGAGAGTCTCTTCAATTTCATGGGCTTGATGGGGTAGGGGTAGTCTCTGTTGGCGCAATTGGTGTTCCAGGCATAAAAGTTCATGACAGCCAATTCTAAGTTGCTTGCGGTGTCAGGGCAATGTCAAGGTGGGATGTGCCGGGGGTATCAGTCCATTGGCTCTCTGATAGTTTGTTCTAGCTGTGTTGTGAGGTGCTGAGAAGCTTGGTGGAGGTGCCAGGGGATGCTGTTGTGGTGAAGAGTAGAAGACGCTGTGACACAGCACAGGTTGGTGGAAAAGGATCTATACATTGAGCAGGAGCTGGGAGTTCATCACTGGAGGTCCGAAGGCTTTTTGTGGCATTCACAGTGTTTGCCTTGGCCTGCCCAGTGGTTGGTCGGTAGTCCATAGACTGGTCAGACTACTGCTGATCTCAACCTCAAGTTGTCCTTCACAGTACACTTGCTCCTAGTCTGCCCTTCGCCTACTCCTCTGCCATTGCCTGCCATTGCCCACCTTGAGGCAGTAGGCAGGGTTTGGGTGATGATTCTTGTCACTGGAGTGGCTAGGGAGATGGAAGAGCTAGAAGGGCAGGAGGATCTGGGACAGCTGAAACAGTTGCAATGACAGCAGCATTAAGAAGCATTTGGCGGCTGGTAAGCGCATTAGGTTTGATTGGCAGCCCCGTCAGGTGTGGAGGTGGCCAGCATTAGGTTGGTGTGGCTTGCACCTGGTGGGCTGTGCACCTGGCGCCCGGAGGCCTGGAGTTGCTTGGAGTTGTTACAGTCCCCTTACTTTTATACTTATAACCTGATACAGTCTTTAGTGATCGCAATTGCCACAACACTTACCTTGACAGTTTACCCACAAATGAACACGGCTTTTTGCTGCCAATGTTTGCCATCTTTGTATTTGCTTTGTTCACTCTGGCTGTTTGAAGACTGGTGGCAGCAAGTAGCAATTTGAGGGTTGGAAGGTTTGTGAAACTGTTCTAGGAGAGGCCAGGGGGGGCTTTGAGCAGAAAGAATCACAAATCAGCTTATTTAGTCTGTAACCCCCATCAAGACGTAGCTTGATTCTGTTCTGATTAGGATTCTTTAGGCAACTTAAGCCCTCCCTGATCTCAATTACAATATTGGATACTTTGTCTTGCCTTGTTTTTGTTTGTTTCACTTGTGGTTCACCTCTCACTATTTTATAGCCTTTCCACTTCTTGTTGCACTTGTGAATAAAATTGTTTAATGTGGACTTCAAATACTGGTTGCTTTTGCTAATTATGACTCATGTTTGGTAGAATGAATACTGTGTTGATGGAAATATTTATTGTATTGTTTATTTTAGCCAGGTGGGTTACCAGTAATACTATATGAATCAAACTCATTATGGTGGGCCAATGCTTTAAGCCCCTTTTTAAAATGTGTGACAAATAATTGGGTAATTCCAGATTCTTGGAGAGGTGCCACAAATAAACCTAGCTATTAGAAGGGAGCTTATGAATGACTACGCTGCAAGTTATCGGCTGATAATTTAGTCAATGTGGCTTCAAAGATCTATCCCCACGCAATACTGATTGAGCTAAAGGCCTGGGCCTTCAGTAGTGAGTGCACTCAAAAAGAGCAAGGGAGATTTAGGCTGGACTAATCCACAGTTGATCACTGCTTTTCTTTATGGGGTGCTGTGTGAAGAGCAGATGGTTCAAGAGGAAAACTATGTTGATGTCTTGTAAATGTCAGGGCAGCTTTTGATAGACTTAATCGTTGGCTCCTGTGAGATAAGTTGGCTGATTGGGGAATTGACCAAGGTCTTTTAAAATGATACTGTCACTGCATAAGAATAAGTGCTTACAGGTAAATTTGAATGGCCCAGACTCTCAAACGGAAAACATTCCGGACAATAGTGGCCCGAGGCAAGGTAGCGTGTTTTGCCCCTTGCTCTTTAGCCTTTTCATCATGGATTTTCTAAGATGATAGGCAGTCACACTCTTTCTCCACAAAAATGGGAGGGGTGTATATCCATTGTTTGATGTATGCAGACGACTTGGTGCTCATGGGCTATACGTGGTAAATGCACTGAGAAGATTTGATCTAAGGTACAGTAGTCTCTCAGTTGAGCCTTTGAAGAAGGTGGTTGTAATTAAAACACCGGGCTCTTTATGGAGCAGAGTTATTGGCTTTGGATCGTTGTGTTCACTGGGTCTTGCTAGAGGGCGCTTGGCCTTCTTGGGACTCCCAGGGAGTATGATGATACAGACACCCAGGCTGAAGATTTCTTTTACCACCTGGGCTTTGCTGGCCAGATCACATGCAGTTATATTTGTGACCTGCCTAATGCATGAGGGCACCAATGATACACTTTCCTATGCAATGATTCAAGACACTGGGAGGTCCACCGCCCAGTTTTTGAGAACCTTCATAGTGTCAGTGGGCAAAATAGGGGAGAGCCTCGGTACAGCCTTGTTTGCAAATAGAGCAATGCCATACCGGCTTCCGAAATAGCTGATAGACTCTATCTAGCATCCAAAAGCTCAGTTGCCCACTTTTTGGAGTTCCAACGAACAAAGCCTTCATTCTCATATTTGTTCCAGGTTCTAGAAAGTCAGTTGAGATATATTGTGCTTTGACTTCAAGTAGGAATTGTCCTTGGCTGGAGAATAGCTGGTTTAGTTTGGGGTAATAATGGCTACTGTAGAAACAGTAAAGAATCCTAATCAGGGCAGAAACAGTAAATTAAATATTTTAAAAATGAAGTATTCTGTTGTCCATTTTTTTGTTAGATTCTACCCTCTTTCTAAAATAAAGCAAAAAGTTTGTACACCTGTATTTTTAAGGCATGGATTTAAATCACATAAGAAAGCACTTTGCACTTTACTTTAGTTGCAATGAACCAATTTAATTTTGCATACATTCTTCAAGCCCACAGTATAAACCTTAGCTTATTTCAATGTGACTGCTAGTGCACTCCTAAGTCAGTAGACACATTTCCCATGGAACATATACATTTTTTTAAATATTTCCTATTCATCAAGAGATTTGCATTTGATGTATGTTGAAATACCAATAAAGAAATATGTTGACCCACTGAGCCACCTCTATTGATAGCATTTATATTTTTAATTAGTCAGTGTGGCTCACTGATTAAAATAACCCATAGAATCCTACCTAGTTTATTTTAGTTTCCACGATTCACATACTCACTATCTTTTCACATCAGTCTACACAATCAGCACCACACACACTTCACATATGACATCAGAGAAAAGATCTCCAGCAAAGAGCCTCCTTGAGGGTGCCAATCGAGCATTGCAGTGGCGGCCTGATGAGGAGCAGTCTTATGAGGATGACACCCTTTTGGGTGTGTGAGGGCACTTGCTCCTGAGGTGCGAGACTCCTGCGGACACCTTGGTCACAACAGTAACTTTTTTTACATTATGTTTTTCTCACTCCTTCTATAAAAAGAACTGCATATTTGATTGTAATAGTTACGATTTAGGAGCACACATGCTGGATCTTGATGCACTTCTGGTCCCTCCTTTTTGTATTAATTGTCCTTGCAGACTCTCCAAGGTAAATTGTTTAAACTGGAGAATCTTCTCTAGTTAGCCCATGAACTAGGAGATTTGTCAACCAGGCCTCCTTCTTGTGGTCTGAGTCTGCCAAATTTTCAAAGATGCGCTGAAGAAAGTAGTCACATGCTACTACTGTCACAGTGTGCTCCGAAAGGTTGCCTTGGCTCAGAGTTTGATATACTCTTCCTGTCTGTGAGAAGAACCATTTCATTGTCACTCAAGGCCCACACAATCATCTGCAGTTACAAAGTAATATGGCTTGGTGAACCTTTGATAGATGTTATAAAGAATGATGGTGCCACCAATGACTGTTTTGGGAGAAAGTCCAACCATGAACATTTATGTGGGGGTCTGTTTAAGACCTGTCTGGCAATGTATGCCCATAGTACTATAGAATAGCAAGAATACCTTTAATACCTTACACATTTATCATGTACATTAACATTCTCTTCTAGTCCTTGATTGCAAGTGGTATTCCCATTCTCAAGAGCGCACCATGAGTCCACACACTAGAAATTGTTGGAGGTTCCAACTGTTGGGATACATATGTTTTTCTATGGAGCAAGAAGCTACTCAATCAGCTCATTGCAATATTACTTGATAGGATGAGGCCAGTTGCATGGCAGCAGATATTGTAATACAGAACTCTTGAACCTGGGTAGATCAGAATACTGAGTTTTCTGAAGTTAGTAAACAGATGACAGCAAACTGATGTGCAGGGAAGGGTTTAGGCATGGCTTTGGTGGGTCCAGATCGAGGGTGCTTGGATTCAGAGGGAGAAGCAGCGAGGTGCTGCTAGCACCTGTTGATTGCTTTCCACCTATCCATAAGTTTTCAGGCTAGAGTTTCCCTCTGCTTATCTTTCTCCCCATACTCTTTTCTTCTCCCTCACATCTGGCTATGCTCCCTGACCTAGCCCCCCACTACCAATTAGGCCCTGATGTAAAGGACCTCAAGATTGGCATAGGTGATTGAGGAAAGTGGGAAATATGTGATCACAGGCATGCCACTGCTCTGAGGTAAGCAACCTCTCCAAGCATATGACAGTTTTTGTAATTATAGAGGGTGTTTCGGTGGAAACCAAAGCATTTAGGGCGCACTAGTACTTCCACGGTATTTCAGCACATAATGAATAATTCTTCAGAGGGGATGTAAGATTTAAGGCTCCATTACCTCACAGTGATATCTTTGTAATTGATGAAAATGAAGAAACAAGATTGAATTCTGGAAAGAGTTCTGCAGGCATTGTCAGGGAGAGGTTTGACTTTAAAATTCAAGAAATGTAAATTCACAGTGTCCAATGTGGAGTTGTGCAGTCATACCATCTCTAAGAGAGGGATCAAACCCAAGGACTGTCATGTTTGAGAGATACTGGAAGCACCAGAGTCTATGATGAGGGTGCAACTGATGTCTTTTATAGGTCTTACAGACTTTATGATACATTTGGAGAGGGCTCTTCTGTAAAGATTGAACCACTCAGAGCATTGCTTAGAAAGTATGTATACATTTTATGGAGCATAGATCAGAGAAGCGTATTCAATGTGGTCAAAATAATTCATGTTTATACAACTTGTCTCAAACTGTACAAGGTGCAGTGGAGGTCATTGCAGTGTTGAATGAAGTACTGAGAGTGACAGGGCATCGATGTGGAATTAGAGTAGAGTGCTGCTGTGCAGCAATCATCAAGAGGACAAACTGCCTTTATCTTGTGTGAAGACTGGTGTGCAGGAAGTAGGGACCTTGGTTTGGGAAATTCTTCCTCAGAAGGGACAGAGGTTAAAGTGAACAGCAGAATGAAATATCTTCTGGTGCATTGACTCACCATGGGGTAGTATGTGTTTAAAATGAGGAGCGGAGAAAGTGCCCTAGAACTATGGCTAGGACATGCTGTTGTAGGCCTAAGAGAATGTGTACCTTTGTCCTGTGTGTTATGCTTTCACTTTGTGTTTCTAGCTTTCTTCCATGTTTTTAGAAGGGGAAAGGTGTGTGGCACCTGGAAGCAGTGCATCGTATTGGAGTTATGGATGAACCAACAGTAGGTCATACTGATCTAAGTGGATGAAAGAATGTTGGAAGTGGAATGGAATGCTTTGTGGGAATGTGAAGGTTTGGATTTGAACAGGGACAGCTGGAATGAGTTGTTTGTTAAGACTGTAGCACTTTATCTAAGCTGTGGTGTACATGTTGTTCCTTATGCTGTGAAGAATCAATTTAAAGAATACATTTACCGAGATTGACCTTTGATCTTGAGTCTCCATGGATTTCCTCTCTCTACCAGTAGGCTCCTGTATCTGAGAGTGAATGTGAGAGAAACTTGGAGGTGGTGAGGCAAGAGATTGTACTGTGACCCAACTCAGACTATTGCTATACCACTGACATAAATGCATGCTGAATAAATCTTAGATGAACACTGATTGCTTTTCCTGAAGTAAGAGTTACAGCTTCATCTTCCTTGGCCTGGAAGTGTTCCATGTGGTGTCCTCCTATTAACATTTCTGTTGTTCTTAGCTATGTGTCTGGTATTGTTGACTGCTACTATAGGAGCAACAAGAGCATCCAGACGGACCCAGAGCTTCAAGCGTGGGTGTCAGAGATCTTCAAAGAAGGCTTCATGGAAAGGAAATCCTCAGGTATGATTGACTGAATTTGTTATTCAGTATCTCCATGCACATTCTTCTAAAGGATTGTGACTTGATAACCGAACCACAAAACATTGTACCAGTCCAGAAATTATAAAAACTTACATGCTTGAATTACCATATGAGGTTGCTAAATTAATTTTTTTTTACTTTGTTTGGCATTTAGACTCAACCTGGAAATTTTCCTCATATACTGCCTTTGTTTAAACAGAGCAATAAAATGCAAATGTGTGTATTAGAACTCAAGCTTCTGTATACTGATGTACAATTTTTCAGAGCATTAGAGCTCAGTAAGACATGTCGGACGGTTCCAGGAATGAACTTAAAATGTAGCATCCTATAGTGAATCTGGCGAAGCTTGGCCAGAAATTAATAATCCACAGGCATACCTTTGCAAGCACGCAATTGCATGCCTAGTATTATTCCCTTGGTCTTTCTCTGAAGCATACACATCTGTTTTTCATGTGACATAGGTTCGGATACAGTGAAACATGTTACGAGTGGTCATACATTTTTTAGGTCGAGCATTAGCATTCGGCCTGCTGTATACTAAAGTATACAATAGAGTGAGTTTCAGAGTTCTGATTTGTTAGTTGCAGTGTCCTTCAAAAATCCATGCTTGCTAGTGGTCAGTTCTGCCTCTTTGTCCTGCCTTTTTTCACTTTGGGAGCACCTCAAAGTACTGTGTAATTACGCTATGTCCTGTTTATCTTTTCTGTAAGGGACAGTTTTTTTGGCATTTGCCTGTTTCACTTCAGCAGTGTGGGTGCTTGTTCAGCCCCCTCCTCCCCACCAACTCCTTCTGTAAACATAAACCAACAGCAGAGGAGGGCTTTTCCAGGGCCAGCTCACCCTCACTCTCTTCCTTTTGTTAGTTTCAGTCTGTCTGGCAATAAAAGTCCAGTCAGTATTTTACAATGCTATGAGCTCTAAATTGTTTAAATCAGTTGTGATTTCAGCAGCAAGGAAGCACGCCACCGATTTCGGAAAGATATTGTTCCTTTTGTGGGTTCATTTAATTAAAGGGTGTGTGCACGGTTTGGCCGTTCGCTGATATTGCAGTTCCCCTTTAAGAAGGCTGAGCCGGCTGCACTCTTGAGAAGGGATTAGCATGGCAGCCATGCTCTCTACTGGAGCAGCGCATGGTTATCCTCCTCCAGTCAGCTGGTGGCCTCCAACTTCAGGGCCCTGTCCGGAGACTGCAGCTTCCGGCGCTGCGAGCATTAGTGCAGTGTTTGAGGATGAAATACCGAGTGCCACATGGACTGGCGAAAGAGGACCCGATTGCGTCGTACTGGCTGGGCACCACCCTTCCAGGTCAAACATATCAGGTGACGGCAGGGACATAATAAAGAAAATTTATCATCACCTGGCCGTTGTAGCTCAGTTGCTGAGTTTTCATATTGCTTACGCGTGACATCTCCACTTTGTATTATGACTATGCGTGGCATTCCAGTGCCTTTTGTGTGGCAGGTTGAGGCACGTTTCACTCCAACCTCGGAAAATGGCAGCTTTGTAATGTTAATTTCAGCATCCACTTGTTCCTTGCCACACATGACCCTGTTACATAGTTACATAGCTAATTGAACTTTTGCCGGTTAAGTAGATAATTGCACTTTTGCCGGTTACATGGATATTTGCACTTTTGCTGATAGGTTTCACTACGAGTGAACTTTTAGTTCCGTTTGTGTGTCTGCTTTGCACTGATGGCAGCCGTCCGCTCTTTTATGTGAAACTTTTACTTTTCAGTTTATATGGCAAGAAAAGTCCAGTTAGTTATGTGAAACTGTTTTATTTTTATTTTCAACTTATGTGGTAAGAAAAGCCCGGTTAGGAGTTTACAATGCTAATTGCTCTAGCTCAAGCAAACGCGAGACCGGTTGCATTGTAAATGCTTGTCTTGTATTGTTCTTACAGGAGTGCCATCTTCGCTGCAGACCCGCGCTGAACTAGTCAAGTATTTGACTATGGCTATTTTCACATGTTCTGCTCAGCATGCTGCTTTCAACAATGGACAGGTAATTGTGAATGTGCTTCTAGTACTGCAGATGGTGAACAAAAATATTCAAGGGAAGGGTGGAGTCTACAAAACTCATCTGTACCACCAACACCTTAAGAAGGTGTGAGTGATAACAAGCATGGACAGGGTATTCTGCTGCCATAAGCTAGGGTTTGTGCTATATAAATAGTACATACATACGTTGGTACAAAGGGATGAGGTAATCACATTGTGAATTGAATTTGTGGCCTTAGAAATTACATGAAGAGGCCTAAATGTTTACCCGAGGGCAGTGCTCTAGGTGGACTGTCTCAGGTTCTTCATTGACTGCAAATCTTCGCTTATCAGCCTGGTGCACTTTTGGATAGTCAGAGCCCAAATCTGAATTGAGGTAGGTAGAGCAGCCATCACACTTGAGAAGGTGGTTTTCCCCACTGAACCCCAGCAGCCAAGTACTACTTTGAACACTATCTTAATAGCGGCTGAGAAAAGATGTCTCAAGCAGGCCATTCATTTTCCTTAAATTTTTTATATACCCCTTGCTTTGTGAATATTGCCAATATCCTTGATTTACGAATTGGACAGAAACTCCATCTGAAATTCTGCCTCCTGTCTGAAACACATAATGCTCCAACCTTATCTCCAATGGTGACTTTATAACTAATAAACAATATTTCTTGATATAGCATCTATTGCCTTTTCAAGGCAATTGTTTTTCCTAAAGGTCAGTGACTTCCTTTGTTCTGTTGGAGCTATATAAAAATATACAGTAGAATAATTACAACTTTGAACTGTTGCTTGTTCTTTCCTTTTGGGCTGGGGCTACTGCAGGTTGATTTTTTCTCCTGGATGCTGACCAGCCCCTGCACTATGCACCAACCTCCTCCCAAGGCTAAAGGCACAGTAACACTGGAAAATATCCTTGAGTCCCTGCCCGAGGTGGGCACTACCTCCACCGCAATGATAACTGTCAGGCTACAGAGTAGCAAGCCTGGGGACAAGGTAAGTATTCTATTCGCTCATTATGTATGGGTTGGGTGACCACATATTTACGGTGCGAAACTGGGACAGGCTACTGACAAAGAAGTAGGACAAACATTTGATAGCTATCAGAGTCAGATTTGTGAAAATAATTATCTGCATCCACTTACATAGAACAAAAGAGAAAGCATTCGGGGCCCAATTTAAAAACATTTTATCAAGCACACTTTTATTAAAAACTATCAGATAAAAAATGCTTCAAAACAATGCTTTCATGAAATAACTGTCGTCTTGCCCATGCCCAAACTCTTCCTAAGCTCACGAAGGCCAGCAAACCTGAACCTTGCCTGAGGGCATCCTTGTGTGCTGATGATCCCGCTATATCCCTCTATAAATCCTTCTGTGCTTCATGAATGGTACGGGGGATTCTTAATCTCGCTGCAATGAAGGACTGGTGGAGACATGCATGAGACCATTTACTAATGTACTCACAAACAATTTTTGTAGGTTTCGCCTGCACAGTGCGTGTGCTGTGCTTGTGAAATCTATTGAATTAAATATATCTTAAAAGGGGCTTAAATCCTGACTTCCCTTCTTACTGGTCTGCGTGCATGTCAATTTTGTTTTCCTCCTTTGTATTCGATTGTAGGCATTCTTTTCCTGTTGTTCCTTGTGTGTTTTTCTCTTACCAGGCTCCCAGGACCCAGGTACTCATTCTCATCCCCCGCTAGTTACTTTGATGGGTGGAACTTCTTTAATTTGCTTGCTGCACAGCCTTTATTGCTTAGCTTTTATGAGCTTCCCCAAATGAACATATTCCTGGCTGAACGCATTTAAAGCATATTTTTAAATAGCATTTTCTTTGATTTGTTGGATGACTGCATGCATTTAAAGCATCCTTTATCACAGCATTTTGTTGCCTTTCACCAACGACGATTGCACACATTTAAAGTGTGATTTCACACAGTTGTAGCATACTCTTTTGAACTAATGGTTGTCTGCTTTTTTTTAAGCTAGTCCTTTTAAATAATGTTTGCATACTTGCATGCATTTAAAGGGTACTTTTGTTTCAGCAACAATTTCTTCTATCTAATTTTATCCTCTCAGCACGCATTGTGAATGTTTTTTGGAGCTCTATTATTTATTTACTTTATGGGGCACACTCATTGGTCACAGTGGGAGGGATCAAATTAGCACGACGTGACCACACTTTTTTAATTTAAGGAAATCAGTTCCCCTACTTTCTATGAAAAGATAGCCATCCTGGGACAGTTAATTCCAAAAGGTGAAATGCTTCAGCTGAAGTGTACAGCAGGGAGTCTCCTGTGCTGTGAAACCAAAGGCGAACAGACATGTTAACAGTCCTTCTTCCCAGAGCGCCTGCTTGCCTGAAAGTAGGGTAAATGTGCGCTACGGGTTAATCTGCAAATGTAAAAGGAGATTGTAAGCTGGTACTGACTTAAATGAATGGTTTCACTTGAAGCTTTCTGATGACACATTTTTTTTTAGTTATATTGGAAAGGAGTTACCAGTTTAGCTGTGAAGTGTATGCTTTTTAAAGGGGCTTCAGGGGCTTACGTTACACTCCTAACTATTCTCCAGTGTTCCAATCAAGATTCAATTCCTGCCTCTCTGGTTACAGACACAAACCTCTGCAGTTCTTTTTACTAATAGAGGGACCGTAAAGTACACTACTGCATTTCCCACTAATTAACTTAATTTAGGTCAAATATATTGAATTACAACAAAACATAATTATTAAAAATTACATAAGTGAAACTAAATGCATTTACCAGTGCTTATTTTTCAAAACCGGGACACATATTTACTTTAATGAACAATCTTGAGATGCCAAGACTGACCCTGAAAAACCAGGCCTGAGTAGGCAAATCCAGGATGTCTATTCCAGCTATATTTGGAGGAATCCTCCTTGTGTATTATTTTCTTAAGAAGAAGCAGCATGGCATTTTGATCAGAAGTTGGATTGTGGTACATAGCTAATTAGATAGGATGGTATTAATGAATGAGAGGGATGATTTAAGTTTCAAACAAATGAGCTGCTTTATCATGAAGAGATTGCAACACACCAACAGAGAAGACGAGATTCCAGAGATGGGGTCTAGAAGGTGGAGAAATTGGAATCAAGAATGATGCCCATCTAATTCCAAATTTGTGAAAACTGGAAAATAATTGAGCACTTTTGATCTGACCAGTGGCTACTGGCAGATTGCCTTAGCATCAGGTGCTAAGGAGAAGAATGCATTTTCCTTGCCATGGAGTCTGTATCCATTTAAGATGCTGCCTTTTGGGTTGAAAAATGCTCCTGCCACTTTTCAGCACCTTGAGAACCATGTTCTCACAGGGATGGAGGACCTCTGTGTGACCTACCTGAATGATACTGCTGTGTTTAGCAATTCATGGCGGGACCATCTAGGATAAGGGAGGTGAAACTGACCATCAAGACGATCAAGTGGCAGGTGGGGCAGTCCTCTGCTGTAAATTTTGGGCATGAGGTGGGTAATGCGAAGATTCACCTGTTGGATGCTGGTATTCAGTTTGTAATGGAGTGGGAAGTGTCTTTTACCTAGACTGAAGTGAGGGCCATTTCAGGAATCACCGGGTGTTACTTTGTGGTGAACTATGGAAGTATAGGTGCCCTGCCTTCTACTTTGTCCTCCAGGAAGCAGCCCAGAAAGGTGACCTAGTCTCAAGAGTGTCAAAAGGCATTTGAGGAAATGAAGAAGGGTCAATGCAATGCACCTGTTCTAAAACAGCTGACAACAACCGACCTTTCATTGTACTATGACAAGGGAGTTGTATCAGTGTTAGCCCAACTGGATGGCAAACGTAGAGAGCATCTAGTAGCCTTTTTAGCAGGGAGTTACTATCCAGTGAACAGAACTACTGTTAAAAAGAACTGCTTTGCCATAGTGTGGGCATCCACCCTTACTAATTTGACACTAGGTTTACAGTGCAAACAGATCAGAAGTCATTAAAGTGGTTGATGGCTATGAAAGGAGAGACTCCCAAGTTGTCAAGATGGTCTTTTTTTTTCTTCAAGGGTCAGATATTTTATGGAGCACAGAGTGGATTGAGCCATGTGAATGCAGGTGGATTGTCCCATCAGTTTTGCGGAATCGACGACCCATCATCTCTGGGTTAGGAATTGGTTCTGGGTAGTCTGATCTGGGGTGTGTGTATTGGGATGGAAATGTGCATTGTATGGTAACAGACATGGACCCCTTCTCTGAGTCAGCAGCAATATCTGGGTCCTTGGTACAGCCAATTTTTTCTTCATCGGCGAACATTGACCATGCATCTGAACCATGATGTAGGCCTGACTTATGGATTGTGGTCCTATTAAACCAAAATGGGTACACAAAGTGTTATAAAGGGCTACTGCCCTTATCCAGAGTTAAGGAGCATGAGCATAATCATAGCAGGACATTTAGCCTCAGGGGGGTCTTGCTCAGACTAACAGTGCTACTACATTAGGACACTTTTGACTTTTTAAGAAGCCATTATGGAACTTATAAGACTTAAACTTTCTAGCGGGACCTAACATCAATGATTCAATTACATGAATGGGAAGTAACCATTGTCTTTTGATAAGGGACTGCAGCTCAGCGACCCAACCAGACAAAACTTGAGTCTTGGCCTTATGAAGACTGTGTGGATTATTTGTTTTGTGCTTTATTACGCTTTGTTTGTATATATAACTTCCACTTTTCTACTTTTGCTACTTATCTGGCTGAATATTCCAATTCTGGGGGTCCCAAACATGTTTTGTTTTGTAAGTATGTGTACACCTTGTATCTACCTCCCCCCTGCGAGAAGCCTTGAACTGCTCGTCCTGTGCTACTACTGATAGTCAAGCGGTGAATATATAGTACTTTGCCCTGTTAGAAGTCATAGTTGGTCAGGCCCTAGGACAGCTTTAGTGAAAGGCCACAACCCCCATGTTTGGGCTTAGTTGCTCCTGCTTGTTCCATAGACCTCTGAAAGGGGTTCTGACATCCATGCTGTGTGCTTTTGGTTTGGGTGTAACCAGGAGCTAGTACTCTGTGGATTATAACTTACTGGAAGTATTATTTAAGGTCAGCATATTGGGCATGTAGTCTGGTGAGGTACTGTACACTATGGCAGTACTGTACACTGTGGCTGAAGCCAAACCGCCAATGTACCACACTGACTGCCATGGCGGAAATGGCTGCCGGGCTGGAGATATCAATCTCCAGCCCGATGGCCTCACTGTACTGCCTGCGGGATAATGACCCTTCCTATCTACATGGTTTCCGTGGCTCCCTTACCACCACAAAAACCATAGCGGTAGGCACTATCAGTGACAGGGAATACCTTCCCTGTCACTGATAGAGGTCTTCCCCACCCAACTCCCATCCCCAGATTTCCCCCACCCCCCTTCCTTTCCAAACTCCCCTACATTCACGCCCCCTTCACACACACACACGCATTCACACACCCATTCCCACATTCATCCATGCATGCATACATAAATTCATTGCACATATCCACACACACTTTCATACATAAACGCAGACACGCATTCACAGAACACAACATACACTCACTCACACCTCCGTACATGCACACATTCAACACAGAACACACACCTGCATACACGCACACACAAACATTCACACCCCCCACACACACACATACAACACCCCTCACAACCTCCCCTGTCGGAGCACCCACTTACCTGTGTTTAGGGGGTCCTCCGGCAGGAGACGGGACAGGGTGCTGCTGCCACCAGCAGCGTCCGCCAGCAGAACACTGCCAGGCCATATTATGGGTCATAATATGGCTGGCGGCAGCCTTCTGGCATGGCGCTGCTGGTGGCAGCAGCGCCACCTTGCCGCCATCCACTGGCATGGCCACCGCCAGATTTCCGCCATCCTTCTGGCAGAAATCCGGCTGTGGTGATAATATGGCAGACGGCTGGTAGCTGCAGGGACGGTCTTTTGGCGGCCGCTGCCACGGCGCTAGGCAGTTTTTACAGCCAATGACATAATGAGGGTCTATGTTTTTTACGAATGTCAATTGTAGGAAAGGACAATCTTTTCATGTTGTACCCCCAGATTTTTATCTTATCTGTTTTTGCTGGCTGCAGAACTCGGTACACTTTACCTCAGCTAACCATTAGTAAAGTTCCCGTGCTCCCACATTTTTAAGATGGTCAAATGGTCAATGGTCAATTTGGTATAACTCTAAATAGAATTCTAACTTTCCTATATATCTTCTTAGTAAACACTAAAAAGTGCACGCACAACCTGTAAGTTAAAAGCCACCAGTGGACTGCAGCAACTGCAATGACAGTGAAAGCAAGATGTTGGGATTGATCATTTTGTGCATGGTGTACCCCCAGTTTTTCTTCTTGACTGTTTTTGCTTGCTGCAGAACTCTTTGTGTTTTACCACTGCTAACTAGTAATACAATTCAATGTTTTCCCCTCTTTTCAACATGGTAAAATTGGCATACGTGTACTTGGCATATTTAATTTACCCATTGTACCATCCATTACAGTGACAGCATGAACATGACTGCAGTCCTATGCTTGTTATATGTTTCCTGCAAATTCAATAGGACTGTGTATTTGGTCAACAAACGTCTGGATACACAGACTTAGCCCAGCTGTACAATTTGGAAATGTTGACACGATTACTGGCTAGCTCACAGTGCCCTGTCTGAACCTCTAAACATACTTGAGTACCAGATGGTGTCTGAAACCTCAAATATCGCTCATGTAACGCCGCGCTCTGATGCGGCGTCTCTTTCTGTCCTCTCCGGTGGAACGCGCTACCGATATTCGGAGCGCCGTTCCCCGCGTTTTTTGACTATGCTTTCTGGGAAGCATATATTTCGCTCCCGGTCGGGCTACATTTACTTGTAGCCTTTTTTCTTCTTTTGTTGGTGGTGGGTTCTTTGTTGGTCCTTTTGCCTGTCTCTATCCATGTTGTATCCATCTTGTCTTCTTCATGTTTTTGTCCCAGCATGCTCCGTTTCTCTGTTATACTACTTTCTATTTCCTTTACTGGCCTATGGGCTTTTCCCAATCCAAGATGGTGTTACTTCCCTTTCCTGTGATGTCACTTCCCTTTTCTCAGTATATAAGTCAGTCAGTCTTGCTCCTCCTGTTCTTTGTTCCTGCTTTTTGCCTTGGAAGATTTTTGCCTGTTCTTTGTTCCTGCTTTTGCCTTGGGAGATTTTTGCCTGTTCTTTGTTCCTGCTTTTGCCTTGGGATATTTTTGCGTGTTCCTTTTTTCCTGCCTTTTACCCTGGATATTGCCTATTTTTGTTTCCTGTTGTCAAGTCCTGTTTTTTCTTGTTTTCCTTCAGGAGTTCCTGTTAGAGGTTTTTTCCCAGTGCTGGGGTTTTTTCCCTCTGGGACTCCTTCTGGAGGGTACGGTCTGCTTTGGCGTAGCCTGTCAAGCGGCACCGTGGCTACTAGAAGGGGTCGCCCTTATCTGGGAGTATCCAGGACCTGTAGAAGACTTGGTGTATTCGCCAATCCGAAATCCAGAGGTGAGAAGTCCAGCGTAGTACGTGACAGCTAATCGGATTCCCAAAGAAATTGTGGAAACAAATCAACCCTTTTGTTGTTAATTTGCACACCCAAAGCAGGAAACAAGAAAGTTACAAATTGTCTTTGAAAACGTTTATTGCAGTAATCTTATTTTTATATAAAAAGTATGAGCTATGATTAATAGGCAGCTGAAAAAAGCATCATAACCAGCATTACACAACAGGTGAAAAAGATAAACAATTCAACCATGTAAGTATTATTGTGTTGGTTTACCCCTATCTGATAATACCTACACTTTCAAGAGCATAGTGGGAGGGTCCTCTGCACGGTCAATTGGGATAGCCTAACCCCCATACCTGGGTAAGATGTACTAAGGAGTCTGCCTGGCGTAGTGCATGCCACCATCCCTTGCAGGATGCAGGATAGAAGTCAGAGTCAGCAGGGCTGCATCTCAAACACAGGGCACTGCGTCCCAGAGCAATCCAGCAGAAGTGCTCCTCTGCCAAATGTAACACAAAGGTGGTTTATATAATGAAGCCTCGCACTGTGTTAGAGGTACACTACTGATGTGATGATATGTCTGTGGCTTCGGAGCTGTCTCCAATGGACAATCCTATGCAAGCCCATTGCATTCTTTGTGTGCCTACTCTTGGACGGAGTGTACAGACTGCATGGCAGCAGTGCATACATGGAATAGGCCTTAAGTACAGTACCTTTGCAGTACATTATCGCATGTCTGTAAAATCATGCAAAGAATCACATCAGATGGCAAGCTAGAAAGGGGAATTCTAAAAAGGAAGCTTACCATAGTCTGGCTGTGAAGAATTAAACTGCAAAGTAGGCCTGTCAAACCCCATTTAACAGACCTAAACCTATCTTTTAATTATTAATAAGTCTCCCCCAATTGTGCCTTACTGTCAGAACATTTGGGTGCTTGGTATTTAAAACTAAGACATGCAGAAGTATGCTATTAAGCACGACTATACAATGAAAAGGCCCCACAAGCTATTTTCATTGCAGTAGGTTTGGCTGCTCCATATGAAAGAATTGAGATCCAACATTAAATTTACTGATGTTGTCTCTGACTAGGATACCTTTACAAAATTCCTTCTTGAACTATTTTAAATATTTATTACAAGTCCAATTCCCAAGTGCAGTTGGATTTGTAAGACATATTTTGGAAAAGGTACTTTTAGGAAGTTACCTTCCCTTGTTTGAAGCCTCTGGAGACTAATTTGAATGGGCTTTAACTGTCACCTGGCAGCTGAATACTCCCCTTGCTGAGGTGTAAAGCTGCTCCCAGTGGAGGGACAAAGGGCCTTGGATTTGGGGAGCTGATGGTATTTTTTTACAATATGGCCAGTGGGCTATGCCCAAAGACTTCATTAACTTCAAAGAGGACTACCTTATCATATCCAAATGTTAGTTGGGTTCTCCTTTGTGCTCCCAGACTGGCAAGCACTGATCCTAGTGGTAGAGAAGCTGCCCCCAGAACTGGTTTAGAGTAACCACAGAGGAAGGGTATCTAATTTCCATGGACACACCTCTGGGTGGCTTCAGGAGCTCTGCAGAGGGAAAGGAACGTTCTGGCTGCTGGGTTTTAGGTAGAGAGGGACACGGGGGATTGTTTGTAGTATGGCACACATGAAGTACTGCAAAAGTGAATAGGGCTGCCCCAGGGAACTTTCAACCTATTGATTAGGGAGGGGCCTGAAGTCATCCCTACCCACAGGCTGGTGCCAGACATAAATATGACACCCACAGTGCCCTCCTCAGAACATTTTCTGTACCTCTGGAAGAACAGAAGACACTCATGCTGAAATCTCTCACAAAGACCATGAGGCCAGCACAGACAAGGATCCTTGGCCTAAAACAAGAATCTTTTATTTTTAATACGTTCTGCTGATCCCTACCAGGAACCTTCAAACCGAGGGTAATGGAATGTGTTTTGAAACACAAGCTAGGCTGGATACTGAAGTGTAAAAATCAATCTCTGTGTGTGTTTTATGTTCCTTTTGGTGCCTTACAAATTGCCAGGATGTAGAGTTATATGTTAAGCCCTCTCCTGGCTACTCACAAACCAAGCCAGCCCAATAAAAACCTTTTGGGTTTTGTCAACCTTTGACTGTTCCTTTACATCCATCACACACTATTTCCATTTACTTTTTGAGGGCTTGCCACCTTCTGCAGTAGATCAAGTGATCATGGTGACTGTAGACCTCTTTTACAATTTTTCCTTATTCCAGAAACTTCCATCTGCCAGCATGATGGCAATGAGATTTCAAGATGCAATATGCTGGCTTCATGAGATCATAATTTCAGACACGGACTCTCAATACATTTCCAGATTTTGGCTCCCAATTTCTCCTACCCTGGGAATCCATCAAGCTCTGTCTTCAGGTTACTGTCAACAATCCGATGGACAGACTGAAAGAGTCGAGCAGACCAGAGTCTTGAATAGTATCTAAGGTATTTATGTAATGCCACTCAGAACAACAGGGCAGAATACTTACCTTTGGCAGAGTTCTCATATAACAACTCTGTTCACTCTGATAATAAGGGGGTCATTCTGACCCCGGCGGTCCGAGTCCGCCAGGGCAAAAATGACTAAAACACCGCCAACAGGCTGGCGGTGCTTTATTCCCTATTCTGACCACGGCGGTACCCGCCGTTCATGCCCCGGCGGTGATAATCCGCCAGGGCAGCGCTGCAAGCAGCGCTGCCCTGGGGATTATGACCCCCTTACCGCCAGCCTGTTTCTGGCGGTTTGCACCGCCAGGAAGAGGCTGGTGGTAAGGGGTGTCATGGGGCCCCTGGGGGCCCCTGCACTGCCCATGCCACTGGCATGGGCAGTGCAGGGGCCCCCTAACAGGGCCCCGGCCAGCTTTTCACTGTCTGCATAGCAGACAGTGAAAAGCGTGACGGGTGCAACTGCACCCGTCGCACGGCCGCAACACCGCCGGCTCCATTAGGAGCCGGCTCCTGTGTTGCGGCCTCATTCCCGCTGGGCCAGCGGGCGCAAACTTGGTTTGCGCCTGCCGGCCCAGCCGGAATGTCGGAATGGGGGCCACGTGAATGCGCCGCCACCCGCCAAGGTCGGAATGACCCCCTAAGTTTTTCCATTAACTGCATCTGTTTCAATCCTTGTTTCTTTCTTGTTTCATCTCTTTCCACGCCTCTTGAATCTGCTGCCTCTGATTTTTGAGAAAGCCTAGATTCTGAGAGGCAAGTGATTGCCCAAACATTACAAGATTCTTAAAATGCTATGAAGGCTGGTACTGACAAATTAAGAAGACTAGCCCTAAATGTTAATGTGGGAGAATAGGTTTGGTTGTCTTCAAGTTCATACCCATTCCAAATGATCAGTCTGGTTTCATTCTTGATATTTATGTCCTTTTGTGATGACCAAACAGATTTATTCTGTTGACTTTACGCTCAGTCTTCCTAATTCTTGGGAGATCCACCCCACTTTTTATGTCTCCCAGCTGAAACATTTAGGGGGTTATTCCAACTTTGGAGGAGGTGGTAATCCGTCCCAAATGTGACGGATTTACCACCAGCCGTATTACGAGTTCCATAGGATATAATGGACTCGTAATACGGCTGGTGGTATATCCGTCACTTTACCGTCACTTTTGGGACGGATTACCACTTCCTCCAAAGTTGGAATAACCCCCTTAGTGCCTAACATTTTTCACTGTGAGTTCTGCTGCTCCTCCTGTTATGATGGAGCCAGAATGCAAGTTCAGTGAGAAATGTGATTCCTGGATTTACAGAGGTCAATTACATTTCTTTGTGTACAGGATGGGATATCCTGCTAATTAACTTTTTGGGGTTTTTGCCTCTTCAGTCTATGCCTGTAGATTGATTAGTCAACAATCTCAAACCGTTCCTGAAATGTCTGGGGTCTCGCAAAGGGTGGAAAGATACATGCAACTTTGGAATCTCAGCATCCTCAGCACCCAAGATCTGTGATACTTTGCATGGTCCTTTTGTTCTGAGGCCTCAGAAAATGCTGAAAGAAGTCCGCAGCTGCAGGCTGTGAATCACATTCACTTAGGGCTCAATTCCCTTTTGTTCCTGGGTTCCTGCCTGCTTCTCCTTGCTCCTCCAGCTCCAAAATGACCTATCACCTGCCTGAGGATTTACGGCTGCCTTTTGAAGCTACACATAAATAATCAAAGGGATGGAGAAAAGATCAGTTTGGATCCCCCAATTCCCCTGAAATAACTGTATATAAATCAAAATAAGGGGTCCAGTACTTTTGGGCAGTACTGGCACATGAGTGATTTTTACTATAACACTCTCACTCTTCAGGAAATCCTGAAGGCATACTTTATTGTAGAATTATTCACTAAGGGGTCTACTACTTCTAGTGTGAGCTTCAACCTGATCTCTTTCAGAGGACACTTATAGATTTCAAGGGAAACTAGCAGTAAATGGTGGTGGTTGGCTACAGGGCCAACCCCCTATAAGCTCCCAAACTTGCACCGTGCACGGCCTTCACCTGGCATGCAGCCAGACCCTGCGGCCAGTCCAACCACACAACCCCACACTGTACATGGCCCTTTGGCCATGCACAGTGGGTGTTGACTGCAGCCTGTCTCTCTGGGTATGAGAACAGGTGTAAGAGGGTGTATCCCGGGATGAGAGTAGCTGTGAGAGTCTCTGTCTCTATAGTAAGATTACCTTTCAGTCTGAGCCTTAAAGGTTTGCAGGTGAAAAAAAGTAAAGGTGGGAAATGACTCCAGATACACCCAGAGTCGAACCCTGAACTGTCAGGGTTACCTTCACCGTTACACTATATTTTTTTTTAATTATTATTTTCTTTGCCTTTTACGGGCTATCTGGGACCGCGGAGGGAGCCTCAAGGCCTCCCCCATGGTTCCACCCCATTTATTAATTAAAAAAAAATGTGGTGGCCCTTTACGGCCTATCTTGGACCACAGGTTGAGCCTCAAGGCCTCTCCCGTGGTCCCTCTTGATTGTTTTCATACTTTATTTATTTGCAGCCCTTTACGAACTATCTAGGACTGCTGGGGAAGCCTGAAGGCTTCACCCACGGTCCCAGACGGGTCCTCCAGCATGAGCCTACATTTGCTCCAGCAACCAAAGAGCTGCTTTAAGCAGCAGCCTCAAGCTTGCTGGAGCAAAGCTTTCATCTCTGTTCCCTGCATGCATATTTGCATGCAGGGAACAGAGACGAAAACTTTGCTTTGTGACAGCTGGACCTGTTTGACATGTCCTGCTGTCAGAAAGTGGAGTGCTTGTTGTGACTTGGCTGCAGCTGTCAAAGCTGCAGCCAAGCCACAGCAACCAGCTATATCATAGGAGAGGGCATCCCGGGACATAGCAGGAGCCGGCCCTGGGGGGGGTAATGGTCACCAGGGCCATCAATGACTCCTCGAGAGGGGCTGCATGCCTCTCTCAATTTTGGAGATAGCCCCAGGGAGGTGATGGTCCCCAGGGCAGCAGGGGGGTCCAAAACAGACCACCTTTTTATTTTTTTCAAGTTGGGTGCTCCCCAAGGCTATGGGGTGAGGGGTGCCACGCTACCCTCGCATAATATTTGTGTAGCACCCCAGGGAGGTGGTGGTCCACAGGGGAGTGGAGGGGATGCTCCCTTGCATAATATTTATATACAGCCCTGGGGAGGTGATGGTCACCATAGCAATGGGGGGCACATGGCACCCTGTATATTACTTATGAGTCCCGGGGAGGTGGCGGTCCCCCGGGCAGTGGGAGGGGGCCAGACACCCCCTCCCCCACATTTTGAGAAAAATTTCCCCAGGATTTGGCCCTTCCTGGGGCTTACAAAAAACAAAGTGCAGGAGCCAACACTTTTTTTTTTTTTTTTATTTACACCATATCCATGGATTCACCGTGACTGGCACCATAAATTTAAATGCTTTTTAGCCCTCACCACCTGAGCTAAGGGGTCAGGGTGTCCCTACCCTGGCCCCTTATCTTTTTTTAAAATCTTATTTAGTGGGACTCGACTGAAGCAGAGTTCCAAGATGACTGCCAACACTTCTTAGTTGAAATGTTGGCAGCCAATCATATTGAAGCACAAGATTGGAAGGGCTCACAAATTCTTTGCGTACCGATATATACAAATTTGGATTTCCTATAATTTCTCAAAAACTACTAGACAGATTTACACCAAATGACAAAAAGGGCTCTCTCTGGATCAAGAGCTTCCTTTCTGAAAAATTTGGTGTCATTTCATTTAGTGGTTTTGGTGCTATCGCTTTCCTGTGGGAAGTAACATTAGAATGGCTCTAAATATCACCCCCCTTGTGTGTGTGTGTGTCCAAACAGTGTTTCTACTCCTTCCTTAGACCTGTGGTGGCTCGTTTACCGGGCATCAAAAAACCTGTAATCCATTTTGAAACACAACAGCATTTGCAATATATAAAACACCAAACACGAGCCTTGCTGGTGATTTGTTAGCTGTAGCACAGATTGCCCAATGCATTTATGCATATATACATATATATTACCTACTGGTGGTCACCACTAGGTAATTATAGGTAGGACCTAGTTTCTATATAAAAAGTGTCTTTTTACTTGCCTATATCTTTGTCACTGCTGGACGAATCTTCATGAAACCTTCCAAACAAAATTGCCATTCACGTCAGCTACTATCTCGAGGGTTTCGGGGTGATCTGTCCATGGGGGCTAGAAGAAGGGAGGGGTCCCAAAACACTTTTTCCCACTAATTTTTCCACAGGTATTTTGAACACTGATAGCACCAA
This sequence comes from Pleurodeles waltl, assembly GCF_031143425.1. Lineage (NCBI taxonomy): Eukaryota > Metazoa > Chordata > Amphibia > Caudata > Salamandridae > Pleurodeles > Pleurodeles waltl. The sequence goes on from NC_090451.1 coordinate 136,147,568, forward strand.
AACTACTGGACGGAATTACACCAAATTAAGCAGAAAGGTAGGTCTTGGTCCTGAAAACAACTTTTTTTTTGTTTGATGTAAATCCATTCAGTAGTTTTTGAGAAATTAAGGGGAAAATATGTATATATATGTAGGGACGCAAAGGATTTGCGACCCCTTCCGATCTCGTGTCGAGATCTGTCTGGCTGTGAACACTTCAACCAGGAAGTGCTAGTAGCCATCTTGGGACTCGGCAGTCAAGTCCCAGAAGAAATTGTAAAAAAAAAAGAAGAAAATGAACCAGAGTACAGACACCCTCACCCTCAAGCTCTGGCCTCCCCGACAGCCCTGCAGAAGACTTCCCCAGGGCTTTAATCAAATAAGAAATACCATAGAACAAGTAGGGGGGCCAGATTCCCCCCACTGCCGCGGGGACCACCACCTCCCCAGGACTTTATGAAATAAAAAGAGGAGGTGCCTGGCCTCCCACCACGTGGACTGCCATGTCCCTGGGACTTCATTGGTATTCAGTACAGGGGGGGTAAGAGGCAACCCCACTGCACCTGGGACCACCACCTCCCCAGGGCAAAGATGAAAAAAACAGTGAAAGGAGGTCCATTTTGGACCACGCCTTAGTCCCCGGTGACCACCACCTGCCTGGGGCTATAATTGTAGAGAGGGGTCCAAGCAGCCTCTCTCAATAAGCTAATGATGGCCCTGGGTACTGCCACCTCCCAGGGCCAGCTCCTGCTATGTCCCGGGGTGCCCATCCTGGTACATAGCTGTTTGCTGTGGCTTGGCTGCTGGCTTTGATAGCTGCTGGCAAGTTACAGCAAACACTCCAGTTTCTGGTTACATTGGAGACCTTGAGGCTCCCTCCTGTGGTACCAGATAACCCATAAAGGGCTAAAAAGATATATTAAAAAGACCTTCACACAGAACGTTGAGGGTTCGAGTCCATCCGTAGTCCTTTCCCTCCTTTTATAAAAAAAAAAGTATTTTTTAAGGCACATACTGAAAGGTGATCTTACTGTTTTGATTTGACAAATATATATATTTTGCAATTTGTGCAGAAATATCTAATTCTAAGTATATCATCAACCAAAGCCTAAAAACTGTTAATCTCTAACTCTTTCTTGCTCTCTCTCTTTTAATCTCTTTCTCCCACTCACATCCTTTCTCACCCACTCACAGACCCACTCGGACACTTGCGCACCCAGGTACAGACCCACTCAGACCCTAGAGCACGCACTCACAACCCTACTCAGACCCTCACCCTCCCACTCACAGACCCACTGAGACACTTACGCACCAACGCACAGACCCACTCAAAATCTCACAGACCCACTCACAGATCCACTGACACCCTCTTGTAACCACTCACAGATCTGCGCAGACAATGACACGCCCACTAAGACATTGATGCGTGAACTCTCACACCCAGACAGAGACTTTCACAGCCACTCTCAACCCCAGGTACACCCTCCTACATCTGTTCTCAAACCCAGAGGGATAGGCTGCGGCCAACTGCCGCCGCTCGCGGCCAAAGGGCCATGTGCAGAGTAGGGTGGTGTGGTTAGAGGGGTTGACTTCAGGGACTGGCTGCAGGCCAGCCCTTGCAGGCAACCCATAATGTGCACAAGTGAAGGCCGTTTTCGGTACAAGGTTGGGCTCAGGGCCAGGCCGCAGGCTATGCCCAGTGGCCAACTGGCACCGCACACAGCTGAGTGCCGTGTGCGGTGGTGACTGGAATAACATATAGTAAAATGAAAATTACTATACTTTAAAAAAAACATACAAATTCACTGGAAAAAAAAAACAAAGATTCCAGGGGTGTTATAGTTAGGGAATAGAATTTAAAAACCCCCATAGAAATTCACCTAAAAAAACAAAGGTTACAGGGACGTTACAGTTAGGCTCACATTTTAAATGTACGAAACCAGAGAAATTCACCAGTTACAGTTAGCGTCACCTCAAGTAACTATAACTTGTGCCCTAAGGTAACTATTATTTGGTGTATATATATATACATGTGTATATATATATATATATATATATATATATATATATATATATATATATATATAATTCCTAGTTTTGGATCTCAAAATCATGAATATGTGAAATCTACATTTGTAAAGGAGGTTTACAGGATTGTAAGGTTTTATCAAACCTTTTCATGCAGATTCAGATTCTGAAAAAGGTGAGAGGTAAGGTCAGATGAAGTTTGACCCAGTAATGCTTTTTAATCTCTCTCTCATGGTGCCTCTGTAATTATCCTGCTGTTTTTCAGTGGTCACAATGGTGACAGATATCTGCTAAAATCTAAATCCCATTATGTTCTATGGGATTTAGATTTCAGCGGAAGGGATATCTGTTACCGTTTTGACGGAATAACCTGCCCTCTGAGTTCTAAATCAGGCACATAGTCTCAAAAATTGTGAATGAAAAGAGCTGGGTGTAAATATTGGAAAGAATTACCCCTCCTGGAGTAACCCTTGTATTTAGTTTGTGTGCTTTCTTTTAAATTAGATACACACCCTCTGCTCAGCCAAGTCTTCACTGGCTTATCCAGCTCATTGTCCATATTCAGTGCTCTGGGATGAGGCCTGCAGGAAAAAGGCTGGGTTTGGATTGTCAATGGGAGGATGCAATTTGTCCAGTCCGAACACACCCTCCTAGTCGTTTCCTTTTAAACATCTTACAAAGTTTACTAGATGGACTCAATAAAAGGTGGAGGCATGTTCCAATAATTTGGTAGTGTGCGAGTCAACTGTGAGCAAAAAAGTACAGGGGATGCTACGCGTGAGCAGCATTTCCCTCTTCATTTGCCATCTATAATCCTGCGTCTGTCATGCGGACTCATCTCCCTAAGTGAGGGTGTACCAGAGTTCAGATTCTGTCCATTCTGTCCTTCAAATCGTACTTTCAGGGACCTCACCTTATAGAAATGATCGTGTAATGCTCTACATGTAAATGTGGTCTCCGTAATCAGACCAGTAGTGTGAACTTGGAATGGGAAAACATCCTCTGTAAGTTATATTTTTAGAAATAATACCAATTCATGTTACGGCCCATCTAAGCTCACCGGTACACTTAGAAAGCATTCCCAGACTTTTCTATGGTGCTGATCTAATCTACTTTCTTGATTTGTGAGATAGTAACTTTTTCATTCATTATGTTTTTAAAGAGGCCTTTAGGCACATTCCTTGATGAATATTTTACGGAGGAAGAACCCAAACAATGCATCAAGGCTTTCCAGGAACGCCTGTCTCAGATATCTGCCGAGATTGAAAGCAGAAACGAGTCCTTGCCCGTCAAATACAACTTCCTGCACCCCAAAGTGATTGAGAACAGCGTGAGCGTGTAACTGCAACTAGCCAGCCAGCAAGACCATCCCACGCTTCCTTCCGCAGCCTGACAACTAGCCACTAAAGTGCATAATTCTTGGCCAACACCATACATTGTTTCAGAATCTGACCAGTCAAGTATCAGCATTACATGGTCGTGGTCTGGGGGTCACTTCAACAGAAGTTCGAAGGGCTCCAGTGTTCCATGTGTTAAGAAACGGAAAATAGACTGTTGCTGCAATGGGTCAAGCCTGACAAGAGAAAAGTCAGACAGAGTGATAATGCACTCACAGAAAGCAAGGCATTTTTATTACAAATAAAAACTGATTGACATCTGCCATCTTCCAAACATCTGCCTTAGAAGATCTTAAAATATGAAGAAACCAAAGATTTCCATGTAGTTCCTCCACAAGGATTAGACAACATTGATTCGCTGAAGGTGATGAATTAAAGTGATGCTGACCTGTCACCATTTCACCAAATAACCAAACAAAACCTATTGCGAATGGAAATGTATGCACACTAACGTTCATTTGTCTTTTATTTTTAAAACATTAATAAACAAGCCTTGCAAATTAGAGACGTTCTAATAAAAAGTGTCCTCTTTTCTTACAACTATTCAGAAATGTGTAATTGTGCTCCCTTTCCTCTGCTTTTGTAGACCATTGATGGAGTAAATGTTATTTAAGTTCGGTACCTATTATTGAGGTGAGAGTCATAAGAAAAAAAACTAGGTTCATTTCAATGTAACTAACGCACTGTGAGAAAGTAGCCTCTTTCTAGCCTTGTTACCGCCACTTTTGGCCTGTTTGTGAGTGTATGTCAGGGTGTTTTCACTGTCTCACTGGGATCCTGCTAGCCAGGGCCCAGTGCTCATAGTGAAAACCCTATGTTTTCAGTATGTTTGTTATGTGTCACTGGGACCCTGCTAGTCAGGACCCCAGTGCTCATAAGTTTGTGGCCTATATGTATGTGTTCCCTGTGTGGTGCCTAACTGTCTCACTGAGGCTCTGCTAATCAGAACCTCAGTGGTTATGCTCTCTCTGTACAAATTGTCACTGTCACGCTAGTGACCAATTTTACCAATTTACATTGGCTTACTGGAACACCCTTATAATTCCCTAGTATATGGTACTGAGGTACCCAGGGTATTGGGGTTCCAAGAGATCCCTATGGGCTGCAGCATTTATTTTGCCACCCATAGGGAGCTCTGACAATTCTTATACAGGCCTGCCACTGCAGCCTGAGTGAAATAACATCCACGTTATTTCACAGCCATTTTACACTGCACTTAAGTAACTTATAAGTCACCTATATGTCTAACCTTTACCTGGTAAAGGTTAGGTGCAAAGTTACTTAGTGTGAGGGCACCCTGGCACTAGCCAAAGTGCCCCCACATTGTTCAGAGCCAATTCTCTGAACTTTGTGAGTGCGGGGACACCATTACACGCGTGCACTACATATAGGTCACTACCTATATGTAGCTTCACAATGGTAACTCCGAATATGGCCATGTAACATGTCTATGATCATGGAATTGCCCCCTCTATGCCATCCTGGCATAGTTGGCACAATCCCATGATCCCAGTGGTCTGTAGCACAGACCCTGGTACTGCCAAACTGCCTTTCCTGGGGTTTCACTGCAGCTGCTGCTGCTGCCAACACCTCAGACAGGTTTCTGCCCCCCTGGGGTCAAGCCAGGCTTGTCCCAGGATGGCAGAACAAAGGACTTCCTCTGAGAGAGGGTGTTACACCCTCTCCCTTTGGAAAATGATGTGAAGGCAGGGGAGGAGTAGCCTCCCCCAGCCTCTGGAAATGCTTTGTTGGGCACAGATGTGCCCAATTCTGCATAAGCCAGTCTACACCGGTTCAGGGGACCCCTTAGCCCTGCTCTGGCGCGAAACTGGACAAAGGAAAGGGGAGTGACCCCCCCCCCGGCCTTGCACCTCCCCTGGGAGGTGTCCAGAGCTCCTCCAGTGTTCTCCAGACCTCTGCCATCTTGGAAACAGAGGTGCTGCTGGCACACTGGACTGCTCTGAGTGGCCAGTGCCACCAGGTGACGTCAGAGACTCCTTGTGATAGGCTCCTTCAGGTGTTGCTAGCCTATCCTCTCTCCTAGGTAGCCAAACCCTCTTTTCTGGCTATTTAGGGTCTCTGTCTCTGGGGAAACTTTAGATAACGAATGCAAGAGCTCATCCGAGTTCCTCTGCATCTCTCTCTTCACCTTCTGCCAAGGAATCGACTGCTGACCGCGCTGGAAGCCTGCAAACCTGCAACATAGTAGCAAAGACAACTACTGCAACTCTGTAACGCTGATCCTGCCGCCTTCTCGACTGTTTTCCTGCTTGTGCATGCTGTGGGGGTAGTCTGCCTCCTCTCTGCACCAGAAGCTCCGAAGAAATCTCCCGTGGGTCGACGGAATCTTCCCCCTGCAACCGCAGGCACCAAAAAGCTGCATTACCGGTCCATTGGGTCTCCTCTCAGCACGACGAGCAAGGTCCCTCGAATCCAGCGACTCTGTCCAAGTGACCCCCACAGTCCAGTGACTCTTCAGTCCAAGTTTGGTGGAGGTAAGTCCTTGCCTCACCTCGCTGGGCTGCATTGCTGGGAACCGTGACTTTTGCAGCTACTCCGGCGCCTGTGCACTTCCGGCGGAAATCCTTTGTGCACAGCCAAGCCTGGGTCCACGGCACTCTAACCTGCATTGCACGACGTTCTAAGTTGGTCTCCGGCGACGTGGGACTCCTTTGTGCGACTTTGGGTGAGCACCGTTTCACGCATTTTCGTAGTGCCTGTTTCTGGCACTGTTCCGGGTGCTATCTGCTGCTGAGAGGGCTCCTTGTCTTGCTCGACGTCCCCTCTCTCTCCTGGTCCAATTTGCGACCTCCTGGGCCACAGCAGCGTCCAAAAACGCTAACCGCACGATTTGCAGCTAGCAAGGCTTGTTGGCGTTCTTTCGGCGGAAAAACACTTCTGCACGACTCTCCACGGCGAGCGGGATCCGTCCACCAAATGGAAGTCTCTAGCCCTTTCCGTTCCTGCAGAAACCTCAGCTTCTTCTGTCCAGTAGAAGCTTCTTTGCACCCGCAGCTGGCATTTCCTGGTCATCTGCCCATCTCCGACTTGCTTGTGACTTTTGGACTTGGTCCCCTTGTTCCACAGGTACCCTAGATTGGAAATCCACAGTTGATGCATTGTTGGTTTGTGTCTTTCCTGCATTATTCCTCTAACACGACTTCTTTGTCTTTAGGGGAACTTTTGTGCACTTTGCACTCACTTTTCAGGGTCTTGGGGAGGGTTATTTTTCTAACTCTCACTATTTTCTAATAGTCCCAGCGACCCTCTACAAGGTCACATAGGTTTGGGGTCCATTCGTGGTTCGCATTCCACTTTTGGAGTATATGGTTTGTGTTGCCCCTATCCCTATGTTTCCCCATTGCATCCTATTGTAACTATACATTGTTTGCACTGTTTTCTAAGACTATACTGCATATTTTTGCTATTGTGTATATATATCTTGTGTATATTTCCTATCCTCTCACTGAGGGTACACTCTAAGATACTTTGGCATATTGTCATAAAAATAAAGTACCTTTATTTTTAGTATAACTGTGTATTGTGTTTTCTTATGATATTGTGCATATGACACTAAGTGGTACTGTAGTAGCTTCACACGTCTCCTAGTTCAGCCTAAGCTGCTCTGCTAAGCTACCATTATCTATCAGCCTAAGCTGCTAGACACCCTATACACTAATAAGGGATAACTGGGCCTGGTGCAAGGTGCAAGTACCCCTTGGTACTCACTACAAGCCAGTCCAGCCTCCTACATTGGTTGTGCAGCGGTGGGATAAGTGCTTTGAGACTACTTACCACTCTTGTCATTGTACTTTTCATAAGAGAAAAATATACAAAACAAGGTCAGTGTATATACACATAGCCAAAATGTTTTGCATTTCCTCTTTTCACTCTTTTCTAAGTGCTGAAAAGTGCTTCTAACTTTCTAAAAAGTTCTAAAAAGTTTAAAAAGTTTTTTTCTCTGTCTTTCTAAAAGCTCTGACAAACTTTTTTCTCTTTTTCTATCACTTTAACTCTCTCTAAAATGTCTGGCACAGGCCAAAATGTTGACCTGTCTAAGATTGCATATGATCACCTTAGCTGGAAAGGAGCAAGGAGTCTCTGCATAGAGAGAGGTTTGAGTGTAGGTGTTAGAAATGGGGTTTTTGGTTGGCAGTCAGGTTACCCTCTGTCCAAGCAAAAGCCCTCACTCTAGTCAGGGTAAGTCACACACTATCCAAGATTATCCTGTGCCCACCCTCTGGTAGCTTGGCACGAGCAGTCAGGCTTAACTTAGAAGGCAATGTGTAAAGTATTTGTGCAATAAATCATACAATACCACCATATAGCACCACAAAAATACACCACACAGTGTTTAGAAAAATATATAATATTTATCAGGATAATTGTAGGTCAAAAAGAATAAAGATGCAATGGAAAATTGTAGAAATATCACAGGAAAGTGATATAAAGTGTCTTAAGTCTTTAGAATGTAACAAAAGTCTCTTTCAAGCACAAGTACCTGGTTCGGAGTGGAAAATCTCCTCAGAGGGCCACAGGAGAAGAGATGCGTGGAAAAAGGGTGTGTGCGTCGATTTCTCCTCAGCACACAAAGACTTGCGTCGTTCTTTTCCACGCGGGGAAGTCGGGCGTCATTTTCCGGCGCGCAGACAGTCTCTTTTCGTGGATCGCGGGGATTACCAGATGTCCCGGGTCTGTGCGTGGATTCTCCGACTTGTTTTCCGGCTGCGCGTCGTTCTGCGGGGCTGCGCGTCGAAGTTTCGATCTCACGGTAGGCGTCGCGTCGATTTCTCCTTGGAAGTCGGGCGGCGTTGTCCTTGCGAGGCCGTGCGTCGAAATTGTGGTCTCACGGCAGGCGTCGCGTCGATTTCTCCTCGGAAGTCGTGCGGCGTTGTCCTTGCGAGGCCGTGCGTCAAAGTTTCGCACTCACGGTAGGTGTCGCGTCGATTTCACCTGGAAAGTCGGGCGGCGTTGTCCTTGCGAGGTTGTGCGTCGAAGTCTCGATCGTCCCGAGGGCGTCGCGTTGATCAGCGTCGGTGTGCGGCGTTTTTCTCGCCGCGAAACAAGCTGTGCGTCGAAATTTTCGGCGCACGGAGCGTCCAAGTGAAAGGAGGAAGTCTTTTTGGTCCTGAGACTTCAAGGAACAGGAGGCAAGCTCTATCCAAGCCCTTGGAGAGCACTTTCACAGCCAGACAAGAGTTCAGCAAGGCAGCAGGGCAACAGCAAGGCAGCAGTCCTCTGTAGAAAGCAGACAGGTAAGTTCCTTTGAGCAACCAGGCAGTTCTTCTTGGCAGGATGTCGTTTCTGGTTCAGGTTTCTTCTCCAGCAAGTGTCTGATGAGGTAGGGCAGAGGCCCTGTTTTATACCCAAATGTGCCTTTGAAGTGGGGGAGACTTCAAAGAGTGGCTAAGAAGTGCACCAGGTCCCCTTTCAGTTTACTCCTGTCTGCCAGGGTCCCAGTAGGGGGTGTGGCAGTCCTTTGTGTGAGAGCAGGCCCTCCACCCTCCCAGCCCAGGAAGACCCATTCAAAATGCAGATGTATGCAAGTGAGGCTGAGTACCCTGTGTTTGGGGTGTGTCTGAGTGAATGCACAAGGAGCTGTCAACCAAGCCCAGCCAGACGTGGATTGTAAGGCACAGAAGGATTTAAGTGCAAAGAAATGCTCACTTTCTAAAAGTGGCATTTCTAGAATAGTAATATTAAATCCGACTTCACCAGTCAGTAGGACTTTGTATTACCATTCTGGCCATACTAAATATGACCTCCCTGCTCCTTTCAGATCAGCAGCTGCCACTTCAACAGTGTATGAGGGCAGCCCTAATGTTAGCCTATGAAGGGAGCAGGCCTCTCAGTAGTGTGAAAACGAATTTAGGAGTTTTACACTACCAGGACATATAACTACACAGGTACATGTCCTGCCTTTTACCTACACAGCACCCTGCCCTAGGGGTTACCTAGGGCACACCTTAAGGGTGACTTATATGTAGAAAAAGGGGAGTTCTAGGCTTGGCAAGTACTTTTAAATGCCAAGTCGAGGTGGCAGTGAAACTGCACACACAGGCCTTGCAATGGCAGGCCTGAGACAAGGAAAAAGGGGCTACTTAAGTGGGTGGCACAACCAGTGCTGCAGGCCCACTAGTAGCATTTAATTTACCAGCCCTATGCACATAAAGTGCACCTTACTAGGGACTTATAAGTAAATTAATAGTCCAATCAGGTATGATTCCAGGTTACCATGTTTTAAGGGAGAGAGCATATGCACTTTAGCACTGGTTAGCAGTGGTAAAGTGCGCAGAGTCTATAAACCAGCAAAAACAGTGTCCAAAAAAATGATGGGAGGCAGGCCAAAAGTTAGGGGTGACTACCCTAAGGCTGTCAGGTCTAACATGTGTCCCCCCCAGCTGAAAGTGGGGAGAGCTACCCGACCTCCAGGGAGCTCTCATCGCTAAGGCGGAAGTACCTGGAGAGACCATCAGCATTGGCGTGGTCAACCCCTGGGCGATGTTCCACCGTAAAGTCCATCCCCTGTAGGGAAATGGACCACCTCAAGAGTTTTGGATTCTCACCCCTCATCTGCATGAGCCATCTGAGGGGCCTGTGGTCTGTCTGAACCCGGAAGTGAGTCCCAAACAGGTAGGGTCTTAGCTTCTTCAGTGCCCAGACCACAGCAAAAGCTTCTCGTTCAATAGCACTCCACCTTTGTTCCCGTGGTAATAGCCTTCTGCTAATAAAGACTACCGGTTGATCTCTGCCCTCCTCATTCAGCTGTGCTAGGACTGCCCCTATGCCATGCTCTGAAGCGTCTGTCTGCACGATAAATTCCTGGGAGTAGTCAGGGGCCATGAGTACGGGGGCCGTGCACATGGCTTCCTTCAGGGCGTCAAAGGCTTTCTGACAAGCCTCTGTCCAATTCACCAACCTAGGTTGCTTCTTGGAAGTGAGTTCTGTCAAGGGTGTTACAATGGTACCATAGCCCTTGACAAATCGGCGGTAGTATCCTGTGAGGCCTAGAAAGGCTCTCACCTCCGTCTGTGTTCGGGGTGGTTGCCAGGCCTTGATAGTTTCAATCTTGGCCTGGAGTGGCTGCACCTTGCCACCACCCACTAGGTGTCCTAAGTACACCACGGAACCCTGCCCAATCTGGCACTTACTGGCCTTGATGGTCAGGCCTGCCTGTTGCAGGGCCTGAAGCACCTCCTTGAGGTGAAGCAGGTGTTCCTCCCAGCTGGAACTGTAGACAGCTATGTCATCCAGGTAGGCTGCACAGAAGGCATCCTTGCCAGCTAGGACCCCGTTAACCAACCGTTGGAAGGTAGCGGGGGCATTTTTCAACCCAAACGGCATCACTCGGAACTGGTAATGGCCATCCGGGGTTGAAAATGCGGATCTTTCCTTGGCCCCCTCAGTTAGGCCGATCTGCCAGTACCCTGAAGTAAGATCAAACGTACTCAGGAACTGGGCAGCGCCTAGCCTGTCCACGAGCTCATCAGCTCGGGGGATGGGGTGAGCATCCGTCCCTGTGACTGAGTTGAGACCCCGGTAGTCCACACAGAACCGGAGTTCTGGCTTCGCACCGGGGGCAGTAGCCTTAGGGACCAATACCACTGGGCTGGCCCAGGGACTACTGGATTTCTCAATGACCCCTAGAGTCAACATCTTGGAGACCTCCTCCTTGATGCTGGCCTTCACCTTATCCGACAACCTGTAAATTTTGTTTTTCACAGGGAGACTGTCACCGGTGTCAATATCATGAACACAGAGGTGGGTCAGCCCAGGAGTAAGGGAGAACAGGGGGGAGAACTGCTCCAACAGCTCATAACAGTCTCCTTTCTGATTTAGAGTCAGGGAGTCAGACAGAATGACCCCGCTTACTGACCCATCACCTTCTTGGGCAGAGAGGAGGTCGGGGAGAGGTTCACTCTCCTCTTCCGTTCCTTCATCTGTGACCAGAAGCATGTTGATCTCCGACCTCTCAAAATGAGCTTTTAGTCGGTTCACATGGAGCACCCTTAGGGGATTCCTAGGGGTTTTGAGGTCCACTAGGTAAGTGGCCTCCCCTTTCCGCTCCTTTATTTCAAATGGGCCAGACCAGCGGTCCTGGAGAGCTCTGGGCTCTACTGGCTCCATTACCCACACTTTGTCTCCAGGTTGAAACTCTACCAGGGTGGCCTTCTGGTCATACCATTGTTTCATCACCTCTTGACTGGCCTCAAGGTTATCTTGGGCTTCTTTCCAGAAGCGGGTCATCTGGTTGCGGAGGGCCAACATATAGCTGACCACATCCTGAGGGGGTGTCTTTGGAGCTTTCTCCAATCCCTCCTGGACAATGCTTAAGGGTCCCCTGACAGGGTACCCATAAAGAAGTTCAAAGGGACTGAACCCTACCCCTCTCTGGGGGACCTCTCTGTAAGCAAAGAGAAGGCATGGTAAGAGGACGTCCCACTTACGCCTCATGGCCTCGGGGAGGCCACCAATCATGCCTTTCAGGGTCTTGTTGAATCTCTCCACAAGACCATTCGACTGGGGGTGATAGGGTGTGGTGAACTTGTAAGTTACACCACACGCATCCCACAGAGACTTCATGTATGCAGACATGAAGTTAGTGCCTCTGTCAGACACTATTTCCTTGGGGAATCCCACACGGGTAAATATCCCCATCAGGGTTCTGGCCACCACCGGTGCAGTTACTGTCCTCAGAGGGATTGCCTCTGGGTAACGGGTGGCATGGTCCACCAAAACCAGGATGAACCTGTTGCCTAAGGCAGTTTTGGGGTCCAAGGGACCAACAATGTCGATGCCCACCCTTTCAAAGGGGGTGCCAACGACAGGAAGTGGAATCAGGTGGGTTTTAACCCTTTTTCCTGCTTTACCACTGGCCTGGCAGGTAGGACAGGACCTGCAGAACTTGTCTGAGTGTGTCCTCATTTTGGGCCAATAAAAGTGGGTGACAAGCCTGTTAAAGGTCTTGCCCTGCCCCAAATGTCCTGCCAGGGGAATGTCGTGAGCCAGACTCAGTAGGAAGGTTCGGTAACATTGGGGGACCACCAGCACACGTGCTGCCCCAAAGCCCGGAACCTTAGGCTCACTGTAGAGGAGATCATTCTCCCAATATAGGTGGTGATCGCCAGAGGCGTCGCCGGCTGCCTGGTTTGAGGCTTGTTTCCTCAAACCTTCTAGAGTGGGACATTCTTTCTGCGCCTTGCAGAATTCCTCCCTGGTGGGTCCACCCTCAACTTGCCAGCCAGCAAGCTCAGGTAAGTCACCTAGGGCGGCAATGTCTTCCCCAGTTGGCTCGGAAGCCTCCTCCTCAGGAGCCCCGTCAGCCACTGTGGGAACAGCTGGGGCCGGTTTCCCGCACCCCTGGTCCCTCCTCCTGGCAGCTCTCTGGGCCATCGTTCCAGGTTCCAGATGCCCTTGACTTCCCTCTCGGTCAGCCATGGACCGTGTGGTCATGCAGACCCACTCAGGTAACCCTAACATCTCCAGGTGAGACCTGAGCTCCACTTCTTTCCAAGCAGTGTGCTCAAGGTCGTTGCCTAACAGACAATCTACAGGCATGGCAGGACTCACAGCTACTTTCAGAGTACCAGAGACCCCCCCCCCACTCAAAGGGAACCAGAGCCACTGGTAGGTGACTCTCGCGATTGTCAGCGACTCTGACCTGGTGGAATGTATTAGGTACTATCTGCCCTGCTGACACCAGCTGACTCTTGATAGTAGTCATACTGGCTCCTGTGTCACGCAGAGCCTCCACCCTCTGCCCATCAATGGTGACCCACTGCCGGTACTTGGAAGTATTTCTGGGCATGTGGGCCTTGGGCACCATTTCTCCTTCTCCCAGGGACACTAGGGAAATCTCTACCTGCTCCCCAAAGCTAGTTGGGTCTATCTCCCCCCCTAGTGCTACACTAGTCAACCCAGGTGCCTGTCGGGTAGTGGACGTGCCCTCTTGGGGCACTGTGGATCGCCTTTGTAGTGACCATATTGGTAACACTCCATGCATTTGGGGCTAGATTTTCCTGACTTGTCAAATGTCCCTGGCTTTTTCCCAAATTTGGAAAAGGAAGGGTTGCCACCCCCTCCCTGGGAATTCTTTTGGGGGCCTTTAGAGAGTTCCTTATCTGTAAGTTTATCTCCCCCCTCTTTCTTCTGTTGGGAACCCTGACCACCTTTGTGGGAGTCCCCCCCAGGTACCTTTTTGGACACTCTGGTGCTAACCCAGAGGTCCGCCTCCTCAGCAAGCTTCCTGGGATCAGTCAGCTTACTATCCACTAGGTGCTGGCGCAAATCTGTATAAGTAACATTAAGCATATGCTCTCTCAGGATCAAGTCATATAAACCTTTATAATCTGCTACTTTGTTGCCCCGCACCCATCCATTCAGTGCCTTACTAGAGAAATCAAAGAAATCTACCCATGTTTGTGTGGTTTGTTTGGTGCTGTCCCTGAACCTCTGACGGTATTCCTCAGGGGTCAGCCCAAACTTGCCAAGTAAAGTGGCTTTCTGGAGTGGGTATGTGTTTTGATCCGGTGGATCCAATGTGAGAAGTGTGTCCCTCCCCAATGGCGGCACATACCCCCACATAGCTACCCCCCATTGCCCTTCAGGAACCTCATGAGCCCTTAGTGCAACTTCATAAGCAGCTAACCATTTATCTATGTCATCTCCCACCACAAAACTGGGCACCAAATTTTTGGGTATACGAACCTTCTTTTCTCCAGCAGGTCCTGTCTGCATGCTGCCACCATTATTGCTGGATTCAGACTGTCTTGCCTTGATCTCCAGCTCCTTGAGACTCAGTTCATGAGCCAACAATAGTTTCTTTTCAGCCAAAGCTCTTTCAGCTTCCACTTGTTTGGCTGCTCTTTCAGCTTCTGCTTGTTTGGCTGCCCTTTCAGCTTCTGCTTGAATCTGTTTGGCTGTTCTTTCAGCTTCAATCTGTTTGGCTTCTCTTTCTGCCCTCCTCTCCTCCTGTTGCGCCTCAATTTTCAGTTTTGCCATTTGCAATTGGAACTCCCTTTCCTCTCTCCTTTCCTCTGCGGTCAGGCTTTGCATGGAGACACTGCTCCCTGGTCTGGAAGGGTGCACAATTGCAGTGGTAACACCATCCATAGATAGTGAAAATCCTTCTGAGGGGCCATTTTCTGGCTCCCCTTCCTCATCATCCTCTAAATGGGCTTCTGCCTAGGCCCTCAGCGCCACTTGAAAGTCCTCCTTTCTGGAGGCCCCTTGGGTGGGTACCCTTAATGCCCTGCAGAATCCTCTTAGTTGTTTGACCGTGTATGTATCCAACTGGACTAGGTCAAAGTCCCCTGTCTGAGACCCAGTCAGAGACATGTTGAGTGAGGATTTAGTTTTTGAAAATTGTCAGGAAAAAAACGGATTTTCAAAAAGAGATAAAAACCAAGTTGACCTTCAACTGTGGGTAGGTAGTGAAATACTTAGCTACTGTATGTCACTGCACAAATACAAGTCCTATCCTCACCGCTGATCACCAATGTTAGAAATGGGGTTTTTGGTTGGCAGTCAGGTTACCCTCTGTCCAAGCAAAAGCCCTCACTCTAGTCAGGGTAAGTCACACACTATCCAAGATTATCCTGTGCCCACCCTCTGGTAGCTTGGCACGAGCAGTCAGGCTTAACTTAGAAGGCAATGTGTAAAGTATTTGTGCAATAAATCATACAATACCACCATATAGCACCACAAAAATACACCACACAGTGTTTAGAAAAATATATAATATTTATCAGGATAATTGTAGGTCAAAAAGAATAAAGATGCAATGGAAAATTGTAGAAATATCACAGGAAAGTGATATAAAGTGTCTTAAGTCTTTAGAATGTAACAAAAGTCTCTTTCAAGCACAAGTACCTGGTTCGGAGTGGAAAATCTCCTCAGAGGGCCACAGGAGAAGAGATGCGTGGAAAAAGGGTGTGTGCGTCGATTTCTCCTCAGCACACAAAGACTTGCGTCGTTCTTTTCCACGCGGGGAAGTCGGGCGTCGTTTTCCGGCGCGCAGACAGTCTCTTTTCGTGGATCGCGGGGATTACCAGATGTCCCGGGTCTGTGCGTGGATTCTCCGACTTGTTTTCCGGCTGCGCGTCGTTCTGCGGGGCTGCGCGTCGAAGTTTCGATCTCACGGTAGGCGTCGCGTCGATTTCTCCTTGGAAGTCGGGCGGCGTTGTCCTTGCGAGGCCGTGCGTCGAAATTGTGGTCTCACGGCAGGCGTCGCGTCGATTTCTCCTCGGAAGTCGTGCGGCGTTGTCCTTGCGAGGCCGTGCGTCAAAGTTTCGCACTCACGGTAGGCGTCGCGTCGATTTCTCCTGGAAAGTCGGGCGGCGTTGTCCTTGCGAGGTTGTGCGTCGAAGTCTCGATCGTCCCGAGGGCGTCGCGTTGATCAGCGTCGGTGTGCGGCGTTTTTCTCGCCGCGAAACAAGCTGTGCGTCGAAATTTTCGGCGCACGGAGCATCCAAGTGAAAGGAGGA
Source organism: Pleurodeles waltl (assembly GCF_031143425.1). Classification (NCBI taxonomy): domain Eukaryota; kingdom Metazoa; phylum Chordata; class Amphibia; order Caudata; family Salamandridae; genus Pleurodeles; species Pleurodeles waltl. Next base: position 136,163,457 of record NC_090451.1, read on the forward strand.
AGTCTTTTTGGTCCTGAGACTTCAAGGAACAGGAGGCAAGCTCTATCCAAGCCCTTGGAGAGCACTTTCACAGCCAGACAAGAGTTCAGCAAGGCAGCAGGGCAACAGCAAGGCAGCAGTCCTCTGTAGAAAGCAGACAGGTGAGTCCTTTGAGCAACCAGGCAGTTCTTCTTGGCAGGATGTCGTTTCTGGTTCAGGTTTCTTCTCCAGCAAGTGTCTGATGAGGTAGGGCAGAGGCCCTGTTTTATACCCAAATGTGCCTTTGAAGTGGGGGAGACTTCAAAGAGTGGCTAAGAAGTGCACCAGGTCCCCTTTCAGTTTACTCCTGTCTGCCAGGGTCCCAGTAGGGGGTGTGGCAGTCCTTTGTGTGAGAGCAGGCCCTCCACCCTCCCAGCCCAGGAAGACCCATTCAAAATGCAGATGTATGCAAGTGAGGCTGAGTACCCTGTGTTTGGGGTGTGTCTGAGTGAATGCACAAGGAGCTGTCAACCAAGCCCAGCCAGACGTAGATTGTAAGGCACAGAAGGATTTAAGTGCAAAGAAATGCTCACTTTCTAAAAGTGGCATTTCTAGAATAGTAATATTAAATCCGACTTCACCAGTCAGTAGGACTTTGTATTACCATTCTGGCCATACTAAATATGACCTCCCTGCTCCTTTCAGATCAGCAGCTGCCACTTCAACAGTGTATGAGGGCAGCCCTAATGTTAGCCTATGAAGGGAGCAGGCCTCTCAGTAGTGTGAAAACGAATTTAGGAGTTTTACACTACCAGGACATATAACTACACAGGTACATGTCCTGCCTTTTACCTACACAGCACCCTGCCCTAGGGTTTACCTAGGGCACACCTTAAGGGTGACTTATATGTAGAAAAAGGGGAGTTCTAGGCTTGGCAAGTACTTTTAAATGCCAAGTCGAGGTGGCAGTGAAACTGCACACACAGGCCTTGCAATGGCAGGCCTGAGACAAGGAAAAAGGGGCTACTTAAGTGGGTGGCACAACCAGTGCTGCAGGCCCACTAGTAGCATTTAATTTACCAGCCCTATGCACATAAAGTGCACCTTACTAGGGACATATAAGTAAATTAATAGTCCAATCAGGTATGATTCCAGGTTACCATGTTTTAAGGGAGAGAGCATATGCACTTTAGCACTGGTTAGCAGTGGTAAAGTGCGCAGAGTCTATAAACCAGCAAAAACAGTGTCCAAAAAAATGGAGGGAGGCAGGCCAAAAGTTAGGGGTGACTACCCTAAGGCTGTCAGGTCTAACAGTAGGGAAGAATCCTTCCTTGGAACTGTTACTTAATATGCTTAGAGAACAAGATAAGGCTAAAAGTGCCCCATCTGTTGAAAAAGTAGCTAATGGTTCTCAATCTGATCCAGGGACTCCCCCAGGAAAAGGTTCAGGAAAGAAACTTCTTAGCCTGCCCATTACTAGACAGTCTAGGATAGTTGGTACTGAGGTGGAGTCACATCATCCAGATGATGTGCTCTCACATTACACTGTCAGCCAAGCTGTTAGGGTGGCTTCTGTAAGGGACAGGTCTCCTTCTGTTCATTCCCATCATACCTCTGTATCTAGGAATGTCCCTCCCACCAACCCTGATGACAGAATGTTAGAGAGGGAACTCAATAAGTTGAGGGTGGAACAAACCAGACTGAAGCTTAAAAAGCAACAGCTGGATTTGGATAGACAGTCTTTTGAACTAGAGAAGGAAAGACAGAAGTTGGGTTTAGATACCCATGGTGGCAGCAGCAGTATTCCCCATAGTCATCCTGTAAAAGAGCATGATTCCAGGAATCTGCACAAGATAGTTCCCCCTTATAAGGAGGGGGATGACATTAACAAGTGGTTTGCTGCACTTGAGAGGGCCTGTGTTGTACAGGATGTCCCTCAAAGGCAGTGGGCTGCTATCCTATGGCTATCATTTAGTGGAAAAGGTAGGGATAGGCTCCTTACTGTGAAAGAAAGTGATGCCAATAATTTTACAGTTCTTAAGAATGCACTCCTGGATGGTTATGGCTTAACCACTGAACAATACAGGATAAAGTTCAGAGAGACCAAAAAGGAGTCTTCACAAGACTGGGTTGATTTCATTGACCATTCAGTGAAGGCCTTGGAGGGGTGGTTACATGGCAGTAAAGTTACTGATTATGAAAGCCTGTATAACACAATCCTGAGAGAGCATATACTTAATAATTGTGTGTCTGATTTGTTGCACCAGTACCTGGTAGACTCTGATCTGACCTCTCCCCAAGAATTGGGAAAGAAGGCAGACAAATGGGTCAGAACAAGGGTGAACAGAAAAGTTCATACAGGGGGTGACAAAGATGGCAATAAGAAGAAAGATGGTGAAAAATCTCAAGATAAGCATGGGGATAAGTGTAAAACCAAAGATCCCACTTCAAATCTTAAACACTCTTCAGAGGGTGGGGATAAAACTAATTCTTCCTCTTCTTCTCAACCTGCACACATTAAAAAGCCTTGGTGCTTTGTGTGTAAAAACAGAGGCCATAGGCCAGGGGATAAGTCCTGTCCAGGTAAACCCCGTGAGCCTACCACCACTAATACATCAAGCTCTAGTGCCCCTAGCAGTAGTGGTACTAGTGGTGGGACTGCTGGCAACAGTCAAGTTAAGGGTGTAGTTGGGTTCACTTTTGGGTCCATAGTAGAAACTGGGGTAGTCAGTCCCAAGACAGTTTCTGTCACACCTAGTGGCATTGGCCTTGCCACACTGGCTGCTTGTCCCCTTACAATGGATAAGTACAGGCAGACAGTTTCAATAAATGGTGTTGAGGCCTTGGCCTACAGGGACACAGGTGCCAGTATCACTTTGGTGACTGAAAACCTAGTGCACCCTGATCAACACATCATTGGACAACAGTATAAGATTATTGATGTCCATAACTCCACTAAGTTTCTTCCCTTAGCTATAATTCAGTTTAGTTGGGGTGGAGTTACTGGCCCTAAGCAGGTGGTGGTATCACCTAGCTTACCTGTAGACTGTCTCTTAGGTAATGACCTAGAGGCCTCAGGTTGGGCTGATGTAGAGTTTTATGCCCAAGCAGCCATGCTGGGCATCCCTGAGGAATTGTTCCCTCTCATTTCTACTGAAATGAAAAAGCAAAGGAGAGAAGGCCTGAAAACTCAGGATCCCTCTCCATCAACAGGTAAAAAGGGTATCACAGTATCCCCTAACCGCCCTACCATTCAGGATACCATTCCTGTGGTGGGAGAAACCTCTCCTGGGGTGGCACCTGTTCCAAGGGAATCATCAGCTGGCAAAGCTGGACTCCCTGAGGTAGAAGTTCCTCTCTGTGGGATAACTAACATTGGTGAGAAAAAGAGCACCATTTTAGTTAACATGGAGCATCCCTCCAACCCTCCCAGAGAAACTTTAGTGCAGAAACTCTGCACTGCCTCACAACACTTAGGACAGCATCCCTGCCCTAGTGTGGAGCTCATAGGACAGCATCCCTGCCCTGCTCCAACTCAAGAGAAACAGCATCCCTGTTCTCTCTTCCAGCCATATGGACAAAGATTTTGCCCAGCTATGGCTTTACTGAGACAGCATCCCTGTCTGGCATTTCCATCACTACAAATAGGTTCAGTGGATAATTCCCACTGCTCTAACCTAAAACTTACTGAAAGAAACTCGGAAAATACATCTTCACATTGTTGCTTAGCTAAAAAACTTCAAACAGGGTGGTTTACATCCCCACAGGGAAGTAACCATATAGTGGATGATAAAGGGAGTAACCAGTCTATTGCAGAGCTACTCTCTACTTATCACCACTTAGACAATAAAGTCTCAACTGGCCAAGGTTAGCCTTATTGTCCTTCGTTTGGGGGGGGGTTGTGTGAGAAAGTAGCCTCTTTCTAGCCTTGTTACCCCCACTTTTGGCCTGTTTGTGAGTGTATGTCAGGGTGTTTTCACTGTCTCACTGGGATCCTGCTAGCCAGGGCCCAGTGCTCATAGTGAAAACCCTATGTTTTCAGTATGTTTGTTATGTGTCACTGGGACCCTGCTAGTCAGGACCCCAGTGCTCATAAGTTTGTGGCCTATATGTATGTGTTCCCTGTGTGGTGCCTAACTGTCTCACTGAGGCTCTGCTAATCAGAACCTCAGTGGTTATGCTCTCTCTGTACAAATTGTCACTGACAGGCTAGTGACCAATTTTACCAATTTACATTGGCTTACTGGAACACCCTTATAATTCCCTAGTATATGGTACTGAGGTACCCAGGGTATTGGGGTTCCAAGAGATCCCTATGGGCTTCAGCATTTATTTTGCCACCCATAGGGAGCTCTGACAATTCTTACACAGGCCTGCCACTGCAGCCTGAGTGAAATAACGTCCACGTTATTTCACAGCCATTTTACACTGCACTTAAGTAACTTATAAGTCACCTATATGTCTAACCTTTACCTGGTAAAGGTTAGGTGCAAAGTTACTTAGTGTGAGGGCACCCTGGCACTAGCCAAGGTGCCCCCACATTGTTCAGAGCCAATTCCCTGAACTTTGTGAGTGCGGGGACACCATTACACGCGTGCACTACATATAGGTCACTACCTATATGTAGCTTCACAATGGTAACTCCGAATATGGCCATGTAACATGTCTATGATCATGGAATTGCCCCCTCTATGCCATCATGGCATAGTTGGCACAATCCCATGATCCCAGTGGTCTGTAGCACAGACCCTGGTACTGCCAAACTGCCTTTCCTGGGGTTTCACTGCAGCTGCTGCTGCTGCCAACCCCTCAGAGAGGTTTCTGCCCCCCTGGGGTCAAGCCAGGCTTGTCCCAGGATGGCAGAATAAAGGACTTCCTCTGAGAGAGGGTGTTACACCCTCTCCCTTTGGAAAATGGTGTGAAGGCAGGGGAGGAGTAGCCTCCCCCAGCCTCTGGAAATGCTTTGTTGGGCACAGATGTGCCCAATTCTGCATAAGCCAGTCTACACCGGTTCAGGGACCCCTTAGCCCCTGCTCTGGCGCGAAACTGGACAAAGGAAAGGGGAGTGACCACTCCCCTGACCTGCACCTCCCCTGGGAGGTGTCCAGAGCTCCTCCAGTGTGCTCCAGACCTCTGCCATCTTGGAAACAGAGGTGCTGCTGGCACACTGGACTGCTCTGAGTGGCCAGTGCCACCAGGTGACGTCAGAGACTCCTTGTGATAGGCTCCTTCAGGTGTTGCTAGCCTATCCTCTCTCCTAGGTAGCCAAACCCTCTTTTCTGGCTATTTAGGGTCTCTGTCTCTGGGGAAACTTTAGATAACGAATGCAAGAGCTCATCCGAGTTCCTCTGCATCTCTCTCTTCACCTTCTGCCAAGGAATCGACTGCTGACCGCGCTGGAAGCCTGCAAACCTGCAACATAGTAGCAAAGACGACTACTGCAACTCTGTAACGCTGATCCTGCCGCCTTCTCGACTGTTTTCCTGCTTGTGCATGCTGTGGGGGTAGTCTGCCTCCTCTCTGCACCAGAAGCTCCGAAGAAATCTCCCGTGGGTCGACGGAATCTTCCCCCTGCAACCGCAGGCACCAAAAAGCTGCATTACCGGTCCCTTGGGTCTCCCCTCAGCACGACGAGCGAGGTCCCTCGAATCCAGCGACTCTGCCCAAGTGACCCCCACAGTCCAGTGACTCTTCAGTCCAAGTTTGGTGGAGGTAAGTCCTTGCCTCACCTCGCTGGGCTGCATTGCTGGGAACCGCGACTTTTGCAGCTACTCCGGCCCCTGTGCACTTCCGGCGGAAATCCTTTGTGCACATCCAAGCCTGGGTCCACGGCACTCTAACCTGCATTGCACGACGTTCTAAGTTGGTCTCCGGCGACGTGGGACTCCTTTGTGCGACTTCGGGTGAGCACCGTTTCACGCATCCTCGTAGTGCCTGTTTCTGGCACTTCTCCGGGTGCTACCTGCTGCTGAGAGGGCTCCTTGTCTTGCTCGACGTCCCTTCTCTCTCCTGGTCCAATTTGCGACCTCCTGGTCCCTCCAGGGCCACAGCAGCGTCCAAAAACGCTAACTGCACGATTTGCAGCTAGCAAGGCTTGTTGGCGTTCTTTCGGCGGGAAAACACTTCTGCACGACTCTCCAAGGCGAGTGGGATCCGTCCACCAAAGGGAAAGTCTCTAGCCCTTTTCGTTCCTGCAGAAACCTCAGCTTCTTCTGTCCAGTAGAAGCTTCTTTGCACCCGCAGCTGGCATTTCCTGGGCATCTGCCCATCTCCGACTTGCTTGTGACTTTTGGACTTGGTCCCCTTGTTCCACAGGTACCCTAGATTGGAAATCCACAGTTGTTGCATTGTTGGTTTGTGTCTTTCCTGCATTATTCCTCTAACACGACTTCTTTCTCCTTAGGGGAACTTTAGTGCACTTTGCACTCACTTTTCAGGGTCTTGGGGAGGGTTATTTTTCTAACTCTCACTATTTTCTAATAGTCCCAGCGACCCTCTACAAGGTCACATAGGTTTGGGGTCCATTCGTGGTTCGCATTCCACTTTTGGAGTATATGGTTTGTGTTGCCCATATCCCTATGTTTCCCCATTGCATCCTATTGTAACTATACATTGTTTGCACTGTTTTCTAAGACTATACTGCATATTTTTGCTATTGTGTATATATATCTTGTGTATATTTCCTATCCTCTCACTGAGGGTACACTCTAAGATACTTTGGCATATTGTCATAAAAATAAAGTACCTTTATTTTTAGTATAACTGTGTATTGTGTTTTCTTATGATATTGTGCATATGACACTAAGTGGTACTGTAGTAGCTTCACACGTCTCCTAGTTCAGCCTAAGCTGCTCTGCTAAGCTACCATTATCTATCAGCCTAAGCTGCTAGACACCCTATACACTAATAAGGGATAACTGGGCCTGGTGCAAGGTGCAAGTACCCCTTGGTACTCACTACAAGCCAGTCCAGCCTCCTACACGCACCCATTGAAATGAGACAAGGCATCTTCCGCTATATTGACAAGTAAGTTGCTTGAGGGAGAATACATAATAACAGACCTTGTCAAAGATAATGGATCTATGACTATATCCAAACAGAGTGACATACCTACAGACATCCATGCACACAGAAGAGCACACATGGAGTCACCCACAAAGAAATGTGTTTTGTTATGTTGGTTGCTTGCAGAGGGTTTCATGTCACTATGATGCTATCTACGGCAGGAGACCAGAAGTAGAGGTATCTAGAGAGGGAATGACAGAACAGCCTAGTGAATGAAATGATTTTCACAAAATGGAAAAGTAGTGTTTAGCCAACCTTGTTATTTGCTTGGAAACTTAGGACGATAAGGAACTGGGAAATTAGATATCTGGAGAGGGTAGAAGGTGTCAAAGTAGGGGAGTCAACAACAGGAACACGGAAATTAATGGATAGATGAAAGATGCAGATTTCATGTTCACTTACTTATCCATTGACTAAATCAAATTTAGGGTAGAAGAAATATAGGTGCCAATGACTTTTATGAACTTACTGGCGGATGGAATAATTCAGTTCCCGCCGGCTCAATAATACCCCTCTTTGCATGAAACAGGTGTTGTTAACAACGCTGTGCACTCTGGAAACCCATTCAAAATTTGGTCTCTCTGCCATGTAGCTCTGAAATTCGGTACCTTAATTTCTTTAGTATTAATAGATGGCATACCAGGGTTTACCAGGTTGCTCCATCTATATCAAACACTCAACTTCCCCCTTATAAATCACTGTTATCAGATGCATTGGTTCACTGTAGTAAATGTGGACTACAACTCCCAAAATGCACTAATTTGTAACATGACAGTCCAGGCCCAAAAACTCGATGCCATGATATGTAGAGAAAGAGAAAAATGTTAGCTTCTATTATATATGTTTTCCGGTAAATTAAATGCCTCTTTGCATGTTGCAGTAAAATGATGTTTTATTTTCATGTTTCCACATTCAAAAACTTACGTTTTTGACACGTTGCAACAAGATGAAAAATTATCAACGGCTGCACACTTTTTTTTAAATTTCCTTTGTAACGCTTAGTTACCCTATAATGTCTATTTTTCTAGCTGACATTCGCTTCATGCCATACATTACTGTATTCCTAGCAGGATATAACACAGAGCCTTTTTAGATTGGGTTACTGACATCTTAACTATCTGGAAAAGCCCTGATGTCATCACTACACTTGGCAACACAGAACACACTATATACAACATATCAGATAAGATACTATATAGGAAGGGGCTTTGGCCAATTCTTGGATGGCCAAATTTTAAGCAATTGTAGCTTAAATCAGCGATGGGCAAAAGTGGTCCCTTTTTATTTTATTTTTTTGTGTTTTGGATTTTACCATGATATATATTTCTTTCTTTTATTTTGGAGTTCTTCCCTCTTCCCAACGGACTGCTCTCACCATCTCTGAGCATTACACAGGAACAGTCTTTCTGTCCCCACTGTTCCTTCTTCCTGCTGGACCACTCTTCTCCGTCTCTGCGCACCCAGCGTACCCCTAATGGTATTCCTAATTTTTTGCCCTGAGCTGCGCCTTCAGGACATCACTTTGTGTCATTCAAAATTGCTACTTTTAAATCATTTCTAAAAATACTTGGGGAATGTGTAACTGTCCCCAGAGTATTGCAGGACTGGGGTTGGGATACTAACTAAGCCTCTTGGAATATTTGGAGGAAAGTTACTCTTTCCCCAAATATTCTAGGGATGGAGTTAGGATGGTAATTTTGACCTTCCAGTGTCCCCCACATCGACTGCTGCCCTGGTTGCTGGTAAGCTATTTTCTCTCTGGTTCCTCACGATCTTCCCTTTTTCTTCTCTCTCTCACTTCAGCCCCACTACATCCTGCCTGGGAGCCAGAGACAGTCCCTGCAGATGTTCCCTTACCAGGCCCCATATTGCATAGTAGGTGGTGCTACGTGAGAACCAGACCACTATAATGGGTGTATAGGAGGGTTTCTTGTGCAACACATTTTAAAATCACTGTAACCAAAAGGTTGTAAGGTTTACAGCATTGTGCGCGATGATCTCACAATGTGCCAAACCCTATAAAAAGTCCTACAGGTTAAAATACTTGTCTGTGTTTTGAAGTGTCAGATGATGCATCTTAAAACACGTTTGCAGGTTTATATCTGAGACTAGAAATAAAGGTTTTGCACAGGTATAAAGATGTAACTCGCAGAAGACCTGATTCCATTCATAGAATAATTTTTCTATAAGAAACAAGATATAGTTTAAAACTACTTTTCTAAATATTATCCAAGGAGAGGCAGTGTCCTGAAGAAACTGTGGCCAATATAATACCACTCACACACTTAACAACTCCTATTCAATCACATACAAACACACAGACACACACACACAATGTAACTTATCAACCTTTTAATGAACTGTGAGGCGAGCTAATGTGATTTGGTGACCCAAAGGAAAATTCAGGCAGATCGACGTACTTGTCACACTTTCTCACCCAGGGGAAAGATCCTGTCACCCGGAAGCAGGTGAGTGAGGCGAAGGACTCGGCCGTGGAGCGTGGTGGTTCCGCGCTCCGTGTCCCCGAAAAACTCCTGTGAGAGAGCACCCCTCGGGTAGAGGTGCGGCAGTCTCCCGAGACGCGAGAGGCAGAGGTGCGGCAGTCTCCCCGAGACGTGGAGAGGCAGAGGTGCGGCAGTCTCCCCGAGACGTGGAGAGGCACAGAGGCACAGAGGCCCGCCCTCGCCCTGCACAGTGCACAGCGCTCAGGTAAACCCTATGAGGCAAGGGGGCAGGGCAGGCAACAGAGAGGGGGACGTGGCCCAGAAAATGTCCCTGGGCACTGCCCGGGACACAGCTCTCATATTTTGTAATATTGAAACCTGCAGGAGATCGCAGAGCCATAGAGGGAGCTTTCTTGGAGCACTTTGGAGTAATGTATGGGGCAATGTATGGTGACTGGAGGCCCCAAGTGCAGAAAACCTGAGGACTTGAATGTTTTGCTTTCCCTCTGTGTTCTCTCTGCTCCCTGAGTTGTCCTCAAAGTCTGTCCTTGCGCCTTGAAGTTAAGCGCTGGGGCAGATGCTGGTGCTTGTGCCTGCATGGTGAGTGGATAGTGATGAGCCGTAAGGAGAAAGACGCATGGTGTTGACCGGTCTTAGCTCCTGGCTTCCATGAGATCTGCATCAGCGAATTGGTGCCTTCTAACAGTTGCAGCAACAGTGGTAAGCAGCAGCAACTGCAACTGCGGCAGACTGCAACAGACTGCAATGGACTGCGTCAGACTGTAAGTGGCAAGTGGTTGGCAAGTGGTTGAGGAGGAGGGGGTCGAGAGAGCATAAAGGGGTGAGAGCATAAAGAGTATAAAGGGGCGTGAAATGGGCAGATGGAAGGGGGGGTCCCCCAAGACAGCCTCAAAATTAACAAAACTTTAGACGTCTTTCTACAAAAGACTGTTGGTGCATTAGACAAAGAGATTGAGATGGCCGAGTGTCGCTTATCTACGCCGGTATCAACGGCTTCTGTTTCTCCATCTCCACCCCTGCCACAATTACCCCCACAGCTTCCACTGTCTCTGCAGCCTCAGCACACCCAGTACATGCAGTTAGATCCACCTCCCCACCAGCTGACCATTCAGACAATGCCCAAGAGATTTCCCATGCGGCCTTGAATGAGGCCATTGCAACAGACTTTGCATTGTCATCGTTGGGCTCCCTGGCTGGTCCAACACCTCCCAAGCCAAAAGGAAAAAAAAAGCGTGGTGATATCAATCTGAGAAACAAACGAGCTTGTACTATGGGTTTCACTAATCCTGGACTTGAACTTGGTAATAATGGGTCGAAAACACCACAGGAGAGCACCATTGGTGTATCAACGCTTGAGTACACAATGGAGGAGCTCGCCAAGAGGCTGTGCCCTATTGAACTTCGTTTAAAAGCCTTTGAAGACAAATTAGGGAGGTTTACCCAGCCCTGTGTGCCCGACACCACAGTTCACGCTAATCTTCAACCCCACTGCCAGTCTCCAGCCCTAGGACAATCTGCTGGCACTGGTGGCAAGGCTCCCCACACTCTACTGAGGGTTTAATGTCACCTAAGGCTTGTTGCATTCATTTCTGTCAATTCAAGGAGGGTCGGAAAGCCTGGCTGGGTCGCAACTCAGCGGAAGTCTGTCCCAATGATGTAGACACTGTTAATAGGGGAGCATGTGGTGTTGCTCTGTTAACTAATTTAGTGTCTAAGATGCCTAAAGCTTCCAATATCTACGAGCATCAATCAGTAAGTTCTCCAGTGACGGACTTGGAGCCTAGCAGAACCAGACCTAGTAGAATCAGACCTGATAACCACGGGGCACAGTTAGAAGTTCTAAATCTACACCCGGAATCTTGCCCATATGTGCTTGTAATTACAAATGTTCATAGGCTCCAAACAAATAGAGTGGAGGTTTTCACAGAGCTTAAAAATGAGGTCATCCATTGGCTGCATGTTAATGCTAAATTTGCATTTTTTATGATACCTTCAATATTAATGGAGAGAAGGGTGGGATGGGTGGGCCCGCTGAATAAGTTTGGAGAGGGAGATTGTGTTGTTATTAATTTTGACTCACCTGCCCTGGTCGAACAGATTTTCTTGAACTCCTGCAGAGCTAGACCCTGAGCTGGAGGTTTTTCCTTGTGTAGACTCTCGCCCTTCTACACCCTAGTACCTGAATTTGCCCCTAGCAGCTTGATATCTGACCCTAGAGGCTCCTCCTGTTTCTATGTGCACCATGTATCACAGTCTGAATGCAGGCAACCTCCATCTTCTCTTCCAGACGTGGACTGACACATAGTCAAAGTTACACAGGGTATCCTTGGGACAATGGGGCTTAGATTTTGGGGAGTGCAATATTTCTAGAGATAAGGTACTCTGGGAAATCAGAGTAAGAAGCCTGGGAGAAGAGTGGATTGCAAACACCGACTCCATGGGGCCCACTCAAACTGCACTGTCAGCCCAGAATGATACACCGGCCACTGTGTCTGGCTGGAACACAGCCGGCCCTCAATTCACTGGGATGTGTGAATCCACTGGAGATAAAGATTCCGGGGGCTCTAGAGTGGGTAGTTTGGCGGCAGATTTAATGAGTAATCTGACATCAAGTCCAGGATGATGTACCACAAGCCCAGGACGATAGGCCAGGTACAGTCCTTAGTTGGAATATACTGGGCTTGAGTCCAAAATGCAAATTCCAGACTGGGGCCTTTTTATAGATGAGCATAAGATATACCTGTTCCAAGAGACATAGGCACTCGAGCCCAAGCACAGACCCGGTTTTAAGAGTTTCTGGGTCCCAGCGCGCAAGGTTACTTCTGGAAGACCCTCGGTGGACTACTTATATGGGTTAGTAGTTTCGTCAAGTGTCAGGTCGAGGAAGTGGACATGGGCTGTGCTGATTTGCAAGGTTTAATATTATCCACCAAAAGAGGAAAACCCCTACTATTGGTGAACATATATAGCAGGAGCGTGGGCAGCAACCGCGAGTCTGATGTTTTCACTATTCTTGATAACATTTTATCCAATAGATCCACTACCCATCACATCTTAATTGCAGGGGATTTTAATGCCACTTTTGAGCCTTATTCTCTGGACCAAGAGCTTTACCAAGAAGAGGACATTCTTTGGAGTATCTCGCAATTAGCATTGAGTAAAAGTCTCAGAATGGGCAGATCGGCCTACCAATCGTTGATATCACACTTGCATATGGTCTCCGCACTTGTAATGGTTGTTCCTGCTCAGATGCTAAACCCTGTCCCACATTTAGACGTGGAGCCTATAGGAGTTATATTGATTACTTTTTATTAGACATCTGTTTGTGGGGGCATATGGTCAATATGGTAGTAAAAGAACATGAAGAAAGCGACCACGACCCAATGATTCCATCTATCAGGGGTCTGCTGCCCACAATAGAGCCCATGATTCTCGGGATTATGCGAAACTGCTTACTATAGCAAATAATAAACGGAACGTCAGGTGGGATTTTGTAAATTCCTCTCTAGGCTCCCTTTCATCAATATATAGCCTTCTGGCAGACCAAATGGAGCATGTGCTCCATTTATTTGAGGATGATAATAGGCTCTTGGTTCTTCATATGGAACTATTCAATTCTTTGAAAAAACTTTTTACCAAAGAAGCTGTCGCCAAAACAAGAAACGGGTGTTGTGAGAGGTGGTTCAATCATTCATGCAAGGAAGCCAAGCACAAATTATTGAGGGACCTGAGAAGGGGGATTAGAGAGCCAATAAGATAATCAAGAGAGTGCTATAGACGGGAACTTTCCATGGCACGAAGAAGTTAGGAGGGGAAACGATGGGCTGCTCTCCTGGAGGCTGCAAGAGCTAATGATGCCTCCAAATTTTGGAAGCTGATCTCAAATGATAGTGGTGATTCCCGACCCTTGCCTGGTACCTCGATTCTCCTGGGAGTATGGGTAAACCATTTTGGGTCACTTTATTCAGGGGTAAATGAACCTAATCTCAGGGTCCAATCAGCATTAGGGAAATTGGTGTTCCTTCAATCAAGTTTTCTCTAGCTGAAATTAAGGCTGCAATAGCTTCCCTCAAGTGGGGGAAGGCCCCGGGAATCAATACAATTCCTGGTGATATTTATTAGTCAAACCCTGATATCTGGGCCCCATACTTGAACAAGGTTTGTACTGCAATTGCCGCAGGAGCACCTATTCCTTACACATGTAGGGGAGCTGAGATAGTCTCCCTTTTTAAGAAAGGTAGCCCTTGCGACTCTTTTAATTATCATCCAATAAGCCTACTCAACAATTTTCAGAACATTTTTGCGAAGCAGATTTTGTCCCATCTAGAAGAGTGGATTACAGAGAGTAGGGCCATCTCTGATTTACAGGCAGGTTTTAGACCGGCGGTTAGCACAATAGACCAAGTCCTGAGGTTTTTAGTAACTAAATGGAAGACAGTGGATATCGGAGGTGGAAACCTATATGTGGCCTTCACTGACCTTCGAGCGGCCTTTGATCTGCTACCCTGGAATAAATGATGGCTGACATTGACCAACATGGGAGTCCCCAAAGGTCTTCTGAACCTTATTGTTCGACTTCATGAAGGCACTTTTGCCCGAATTAGGAGTGGTAAAGATGGTGAATGAACAGATCCAGTTATTATTGAGGGAGGAGTAAGGCCAGGCTGTGTCCTTGCCCCAACCTCTTTCTTTTATACATAAACAACTGCGTTAAGTACTTAACTAATTGTAATAATGATTCACCTAGGTTGGCAGGCAAGAAAATCCCAGGACTGCTCTATGCGGACGATACTATCATCTTGTCAAAATCACCCCTGGGACTGCAAAATCTGGTCGACCAATTTTGTTTGTTCTGTAGAGACTTTGGCCTGCGTTCTCCTCATTGGGAATTTGGCGGTTGGGTTTTTACGACCACCAAACTTGTAATCAACACCTTATTGCTTTTCACTAGATTTCCTTCAGTCGAGCTAGTGTCAGGCAGGAACAGATGGGATACCATAGTCTATGAATATGGTTGGGACAGCAACAGTTTTGGGCCAGTTTTGGGGGGGGGGGGTAACTTAAAGAAAGAATAGGGAACGGTGGAGGGAAAAGGGAAACAGTGAGAGAAGAAGGGGAGAGGCAGGCATCCTTCCATTGGCAGTAACGAGATGCATTTGGATGGTGATCGCCAGCAAACTGAGCATACTAAACATTGAAACTGAGGGCAAACTAATGCAGAAGCTAACAAAATCTACTTTAAAACCTTTAATATTCCACTGCTTCAATGTACTACTTCAACCACACCATATTTAATGGTTTCTCATTCGTAGTTGTTTCTTTATCACAATGCCTACATTGAAATGCTCAGTGACGTAACATATACCCCACAGTCCCTGCAGGGAAGAGAGGTCTGAGCTCCAAGGGGCCCATCAGCACAGTACCCAGGCCTTAGAGCTCCTGACTGAGTCCGGAGGGAGGGGCTCCATGCACCTTGCATGGGGCCCCCCTCAAGTTTCGTTATGCCATTGGAAAGGTTTCAAGACTTTATAAAACATTTAGGTTTTCACTGATAATATGGGCACACCACATAGACTGCACATTTCCCTAAAGTTATACAGAAGTCACAGTCTCACCAGTAACAAGTATAGTTAGCATAGGTCTGTGCCATACTCCACAAAACAGACCTTTTACATGCATACTACTTACAGGCTATGTCAAAGGCAGACCTTTTGACCTATCCTTCATGTTAAATGGATCTTCCAGTTTAGGCTTCAGTACTATTACTTCAATTACACAAGTTTCACACTTTCAAGCTTTAGAAAGCAAGGCTATCTTTCTGATTGCACTGATTGTATATGATCAGGCATTAGGAAGATGTTCTATCCTACAGGTTACACAAATCTTCTAGATACTATCCTTTACTTCACACAGGTCTCACATATTGTGGCCCTCAACAGAACCACAACACACCCAATCTTAAAGATTGTGGAGGTAATTTCTGCATGACCTATTTCACAGAAGACTATGGACATCTGCAGTTATAGCTTTAGCTACACACTGGACAAATTTCATGAGACTGATCTCTGACATCTGCAAGGTAGGACACCTATTGCTAGATAAAACAAGCTTTAGGGTTAACCAAGCAGAGTCAGGAATATGGTCACTCTTTGGTGCGGACAGAAGCCAAATATATAGTCATTTTGTGAATGACCTACTATGGTGTAAGGAGGTCCTGTTTCCCTGCTTACCTCTGCACTTTCTACCACTCACTTCTTCTGTTTGTCTTTTGTATCTTGCTGTGTATCCAGTGGTCTTCTGCATGTTGTGCATAGAGGATTGAGAGGGATAGAGAAGCCTCACAAAAAGATGGTGATGAGACTGAATGGATCACATTAAAATGGGTGGCTACTGTATTTGTGAAGTAAGGAGGCTGTCATGAAATCCAAACCATCATGACCTGTAAAATGTCGTCAACACACTAACACTGTGAAATTCATGCTTGAAACAGTAAAGCACCAAGGCCTTTGACCCACCTGATGTCACTGCGTTGTGTGTGTCATACTTAAATGCCGCCTCTAAGATTATAAGGCTGCTCTTTCAAAGAACCATACCGAGATGAGATTCCCAAAAGGAATGTGTTGCCTAGTCTCAAAAAGTGAATATGTTAACTGTCGCAGAGAGCCAAATTAATGACCTGTTGAAATGTTTCAGGCTACTACAAATATTAAAGCTCACTAAAATGAAATACTATGTTTGTACAGCAAGAAGAATTTCCTTGTAATGACCTCTGATGTGTCCCTCCTGACGCAAGGTGATTTGCTTGGAGGAAATGAGAAAACATTTGATTTATAACAGAAAAAGGAAGCACAAAGAGTTAACTTTGTGGGTTTTTAAAAGCAAATTTTACATCAGCCAAAAGCTCGCCTAAAAGACTACATATTGGCACCTTACAGAAGTGTCCCAGAATAAAGATGTGAAAATTAGTCCCACTAGCTAAAGAGATATACTTAAGGACGTTGAGGAAACTTTTTGTGTCTTATTGGGATCTACTGTGGCATGCTTTTATTACAAAGGTTCCTGCTATAAATTCCAGAGATAGTGTTGCTTGTAACGTGGGTTTCTAACTTGTTTAATTTCACAGTGGATTTGTTGAGCAACAGTACAGCTTTTGATCATCTGTGTCAAGGGGCATGCAGCAAGGCGGCTACTGGATAACATGGCAACATTTTAGATGCAGTAAGTGGGAGTTCTTAAACAAGCATTGGCAAAGCCAATAGATCTCGGCAGTGGGGGATCAATTGCATTTGGCAATAGGATGGGGTGGTGCACGGGCGGGCTGGTGGGGGTGTGAGAAACCGGCAGCCCACAAACAGAGGACAAAAAAACAAGCAGAATATGGGAAGAGAGGCACAACCAGAGGGCAAAAAACAAGCAGAAAGACAGAAACAGATGTCAAGAAACAAGCAAAAACGAGCAGAAACGCATAAACAGGGGGCAAGAAATGTGCAGAGAGGCACAAACAGAGGGCAGACTCAATGACGCAGCTCATAAAACACAAATGGCAATGTTAAACATCCAAGCCTACACAGGAAAGAAAGCAGCCATATGAAACAAACTGAGCAACAGGAACAATAGTGCAGAACGTTCCTTTAGCAAACACTGTCACTTTAACATGTTTCCAATCTCACAGACTCAGTGGCACAGCTCATAAAACACAAATGGCAATGTTAAACATCAAAGCCTAAATGGAAAAGAAAGCAGCCATATGAAACAAATTGAGTGACGGGAACAATAGCACTCCTAATGTGTGGCGGGACCGGTCCCCCATTGAAACCAAAATTAACAAGTAGCCTTGAAACAATGTCTAAAAATGGCTGCTGCGCAAGTAAACAGTAGTTAGCTTGTGCTCTCAGGGAGGGCTAAACAACATAAAAGGCATGATGTATGCATGCCTTTGATGAATGGGGATACTGAAAAATAGAGCTACAATGGTGCCAGCAAATAGGAATGCTATGGTCGGGTGGAAGCCCACAATCTAGATACAGAGTGTCTCAGTTTAAGACAGCTCATGTGCACCATCTATAGCTGAGACCTAAAAAAGAATTGGAAAAAAGGTTTCCCTCATTGATGTCTATTGAAGAAGAGGCAATTCCAGACAGAAGAAACAGAAAATAAGGCAGTTTTTTGGCTTAAAAAATTGTGATTCTCCTGCCTGAATCAGGTCTGTTGGCATGTATGCTAGTGCCACCTTTGTCTGTCTTTTATCACCAAACGGATGAAATCAGAATGTTGCATAGCTTCATCTCCCAAGCCTCCCTCCATCTGGCAACAGATGTCTCTCCTGCACTTCTCCTGGTGAAAGGAAGTAGTCTGTCTATTAGTTTTGTTGCCAAAGGGAATTGCACAGCTGGAGCACAAACAGGTTTTTGTTTATTTTCAATGGCTTCAACTCAGCTACTTGCTGAGGCTGCCTGTCCCATGGCACACTTATAAAACAGTACTGTAGCAACTGCTGGCTACCCAACTCTGCTTCACTGCTGGCCCCTGTGGGCTTTCAAAAAACAGTCTCCACCCCTCCAGCCTCCCAGGGAAACGTCCAGTGCCCAGTCCTGCAAGTCCAGCCCTAAACCCCACCTTTCCTCTTTCTCTTCATTTTCCTTTGATGCCACTCCATTCTACATCATGCCATTCTACTCTCTGTCACCCTACTATATTCCACTCTGTGCCACTCTACTCTACGCCACTCAATGGCATTGTACTCTACGCCAGTCTATGCCACTCCATGCCACTACATGCCACTCTATGCAATCTGCTCTAATCTATGCAACTCTACTCCATGCCACTCTTCTTTACACCACTCTACTTGACTCCACTGCACACCACTCAATGCCTCTCCACTCCACTCTGTGCCACTCTACTGTGTGCCACTGCATGTGACTCTACTGTATGCCACTCTGCTCCTCTCTACTCTGCGCCACTCCTCTCTACACCATTCTCTACACTGCTCCACTCAACTCCACGCCACTCTACTCCACTCTACCGTACTCTATGCCACATCACTCTACTCTATGCCCCTCCATTCTGCATCACTCCACTCTTCACCACCCCACTCTGTTCTAAGGCACTGTTTGCCACATTATGCAACTGCACTCTACTCTTTGCCATCCTATTGCACTTCACCCCACTCTATGCACTCTGCGCCACTCTACCCTGAGCCACTGTACTCTATGCCACTCTACTCTATGCCTCTCAACTCTAAGCCACTCCACTCTTCACTGCTCCTCTCTACAACACTGCACGCTACACCACTCCACTGAATGCAACTCTTCTGCACAGCACTCTATTCCACACCACTCTACTCCACATAACATCATTCTATGCCATTCCTCTCCATATCACTCTACTCTACGCTGCTCTACGTAGATGGCTCCACTTATTGTGAGTGATGGCATTTTGCTTGTGCACAATGTGTGTGTATACCTAAAATAAAATCCACTTCAGAGACTGGGACGTCTGGACAAAAGTGGACATTTTATTTGAATGAAAAATATTTCCGTTTTTTAAATTTATTTTGGAGAAGTATGTGCACGCCATTTAAATGTGAAATATGCAACTGGTGTTGAAGTGCTGTAATCTGCTTTCAGCCTTTGCATGGGGGCGGGTATCTGTAAGCTGACAGTCTGAATGTGCACCATGTATAACACCTTTGTACAACAAAAACCTTGGCTGACGCTTTGAGCAAAGTCATATACAATAAGGTACTACAAAGCACAGGGACACACAAAAAAATCTAAAAAAAAAATATAATAATCTTTAGTAAAACATACTTTAAATCTCTACGGTAAATGTTACAGTGTGGGTCCTCAGTGCCCGTTTCCTTGCAGCAAATAACCCCTTCTCATTTTTGCCCCATCACTGACACTTCACATCGATCGAATTTACAATTTAAAAACAAGCATTTACAATGCAATGGGTCTCAGTTTTGCTAGACTTAGGGCAATTAGCGTTGTAAATCCCAAACTGGACTTTTCTTGCCACATAATTTGAAAATGAAAAGTAAAACAGTTGACGTAAGCAAGTCAGTTCAAAGCGCCACAGCCACAATGAGTGTGAGAGCAAGAGTTATTGGCTGCCTGCACGAATGGCTATAAAGGAACGGTGCTGGCATAAAAGGCAAACCGAAGGAGGGGCCATCACATGCTGTAACAGGAGGTATAGTGATGTAGTGAGATGGCCAACATTAATATTCACTTAGTGACATTGTCTGGGAGGGAAATCAGCACACAAAGGAGAGACATTTCACCAAATGATCAATAAAAGTGAAGCATTTAAAACAAGCACAACAAAGAATGAATAACAAGAGTGGGCGTGGTTAAAAGCCCACAGAGAGATTACAACAGGCCAGAGCACTTGCACACTCGACACTAACTACAGACATGGCCAACATCAACTCTACCAACAGCCTCTACGGTTTCATCCGTATTTTGGGTAAAGCTATTAGTTGTGCTAGTGACTGAATTTAAATTGCTGTGACCAGAAGTAATAAGAGAACTCAGCAAAGATGCTGTTGTTGCCTCAAGGAAGATGAACATGCGCACTTTTACAGCATTTACACAAAGATCACCAATACAGCCTGAAATTGTGGACTTACCTCCCCACCAGCAGCTTTTGCAAAACACGCATCTTCAGTGGGAAGAATACAATTAAAAACAATCAGGAGCATCTGATTTGTTCGTTTTATTCCAGAGTGATTGGATTTTAACAGGTGACTTACCGAGGCATGCGCTTTTCTCACAGTAATTGTATTTTAGAGCTTATAGGATAGTGGCCAGACGTCACGCATCTGTGTAATGGCACAATATAGTATAGTAGATATAAGAACCAGTTTATTATACAAATTACATGCTCCTCTTTGCAAGTTAACCCCCCCTCCCCACCACTTTTAATGAGAAGGGATGAGCAAGCATGTTAATTAAAATCTTTGGCATGTTCCTTTTTCCATTGGCTTCTCTCTTTGCATCATACTACAACACACGGTGATGAATTAAATGCAAGCCTCCTTTACTCTGCTGCCTCCTGTCATTCATTAAACCCAAATTGTTATTGTATTTACGGGTTTTTTTTCCAACTTTTCCACCTCGGAAATCACGGATTAGGGGCTTTACACAATATTGACTCCTTGAACAAAGACGGTGATGGTTCACTTTTCTGCTTCGCATTCATAATTAAAACCCCAAAATGTGTGCATTTTGCACCACCAACATATTGTTAAATGGAAGACAGTTTTTATACAATCAACCTGAATTCGTTCCATTGTTTGCACAATTACATAGCTATATATAATGTAGGCAAGTGGATTGGTAGAAAAAAATGTTATATTGGGAAACTTGCATTGAAGGACTCCGCGTATCAGTAAGTGAATACAGAAAACTGGAGTTACCTCACTTTTTTCTTCGAAAATAAATATTACTGTGTCAATTTGTTGAAACATCTTGGTTGTGCCCTCTTCCTTTCTGCCTCTAACTGTGTGTACTGGGCAGAAGTCAGAGGGAGCATAAATGATACTCTTTGAATGTACTTATTTCTACCTATGTAATTCAAATTAGAATCTTGGCCTCCCCACTCGTATGGTGTCACTTATGTGGTCTCCTAATGTCTTTGTTTCCGTTGTGGCCAGTGCCTTCCTGCGCCACTGGAGCTTGCTAGCCGGTGCCATCACCCTTTTTTAAGAGCCCGTCGTCCATTCTGTATAAATTATGTTGTCTGTTGATGTAACATTTGGGCCTGAGCAACGATTCAATCTCAAATAAATCCGAGCCCTTCCACTTATAGAAGTTGCAGAGTGACCCACTCTCAAACGTGCCAGTTAAGCCTTTTTTTTTTTTTTAGCCATCAGTATATTGCATTCTGGGACATGGCGTTTTCCTTTAACGCTAACAAAACAGTGAAAACAGACCAAGCCGGTAACATGCTTCTATTTGTGGACAAACGTTACAGGGTGACTCCATCTTGATATTTCATTTACAAATCACTGTTTTCACGTGTGTTGCGTAAACAGGAAGAAATTGGGTGTTCCAGGACTATTACTCCTAGAATGCATCTGGTTGTTTAACAAAAAAACCAACTGGCTTATTCGTTTTTGGTGACCTGCATTCGTGTTACGCTAAGACCAGACCCGGCAGAAAAACTGGGTTAGGGTCACTTAGGAGGGTCACAAAGAAATTACGAGGCCACATAAGTGACACCATAGGAGTGGGTGGGCAACATACAGCCAGCAATCGTTGGGGGTCCCTTAACCTCTGGGCTCAGGAGCCGCAGCACCTGTGGCGCTCATTATAACTGATGAACAAGGCCTGAGGCTGATGACGGTCCGGCCGCCTGCGAGGAGAGGCCGCAGGGTGGTAGAACCTCAGCACAGCTGGGCTGGACGGAGGCTTCAGTGAGGGGATCTCTCAGGCAGGACGGTGGTGTGAGAGGCGCGCGCAGATATGGCTCTTTACAAGATGAAGGTGGACACGGGCACTTTCCTCTTACCCGGGACCTTTGACTGCATCGCCATCATCCTCGAGGGCCTGCAGGAGGAGGGGTGTAAAGTCGGAGTCTTCATTTACAAGTATATTTATTTATGTTGAAAGAACATTACAAAATCACTTAACTAAAGTAAACATAACAAGGGGACCAAGAGCGCGCTGGAGAACTGCGGCACGGACTTTCTTCCGGGAGCTGTGAGTAGGGGCTGAGCCTCAGCTGCTTGGGGGAGGGCACGGGCATGAGGTTTAAAGAATGTGATTTATTGCAGAAGCCTATCATCCGGTAGTATGGCCCAGGACATGTGGCGAGAGCATCGTGCTATTAGTTTTCCCATACTATTTTTAAAATTTGCTTTTGAGAGTTTGACTTTTCCTTCTGTCTCTCTCGCATTAGCAACTCGCCACTCCCTCTTTCTGTTTCAACAGTTCTGCTCCCCCCAGATTCGTATCTATCAATGGCCTAGTAGCACCGGAGTCCTCTACTCCCTAGTTACTCATCCCTTCTGAAAGGGGTTGCTGACAGGAAAGGGGCCTCTTTCATATGTTTGCCCAAGGAGCACTTGCTAGCTTGTTATCACATCTGCAGTGTTTTACTCCTTGTGCCGTATTTATTATCTCTCACAAGTTAATATTAGGTTCAGGGCTCAACTTGAGTAAAAACGTGCATGGTGCTAATGTTTTTCTAAGGAGCTCACTTTCAGTGCCGCTCGCTTCTGTGGTTCCTGAATAACAACGCTTTCTAGTTTAGATTGAGTCCACCTCGTGCCTCTTTCTCCCACCACCCTAACTTTCTCTGTGGTTCTTTCTTTTAGGTGAATTTTATCCCCGATTTCCCTTTTTATAATTATTTTCTAATCTTTCTTCTTATTATTATTTTCCCCTTTTATCCCTTTATCACACTCGCTCTAGATCAAACTCTAATGATGAAAATTATCTCAGAACAAATTAACAACTGGCTCGCTCCACCTGCTCTCCCTATTCAGTAGGCCCACATTACCTGTTTTATGGTCTGACATAGAGAGAGTGCTTGTTGTTTTGCCAGCACCATGTAATCCAAGCGAAATAAAAATAAAAAAACCTATACAGGATTCAGCTCTCTCCGTGTATTGACCCATTCAACAGACATTCTCATTTTGCCACTACAGCAAGGTGGAAAAGGTTAGTCCTTTTCAGCTACTGACTCTCTTGTCCTATGATGGATGGCATTTGGCCTGCACATCTACCTTCAACTTGTAGCGTGCGTGTAACCTGTGAGGTTATTCAGGAGCTGGCAGAGTGCAGGGTCTTGTTTTGAAGAGCCAGGTTTTCAGTGTCCTACTGAACTCCTGTAGAATAAGGGAAGTCCTGATGTGCAGGGGGAGGTAGTTCCAGGCTTAGGCTGTGAGGTAGGAGCAGTGTCCTTCTGCTCTGCTGCGTTTTAGGAGGGGGGCTATGGGCCAGCTGAAGGAGGTGGGGCAGAGGTGCCTAGAGGGTTCATGGAATCTCAGGCGGTGTTTTTTGAATGCCAGTCCAGAGTCATGCAGGGCCTTGAATGTGTGGATGAGGAACTTTAACTGGCATCTCTTCTGAACTGGGAGACAATGGGTTTTTATGAGGTGGTGGATTATTTGGGTATGATGGAGATCCAGGATGAATCTTGGTGCAGCATTCTTGATAGTCTATAGTCTTTGAACTAGGTGGACCTCAATTCCCAAGTAGAAGTTGTTTCTGTAGTCCAGTCGACTGGTGATGAGGGCTTGGAATGAAGGTGCGTCTCGCGTTTTGGGGAAGCCACTTGAAAATCTTGGGTTACATGTGAAGGATGAAGAAGCAGGAGAATGACCGTGTTGGCTTGTCACCTCATGGTGGATTTGCTGTCCAGGATGATACCGAGATGCTTGTCTTGCTCAGCTGGGGTTGGAGTGGACCCACCATGTTGGCAAGGAGGAACATGTAGATGTTGAAGAGGGTGGACCTGAGTGGTGAGCCTTGAAGGACTCCACCTATGATTAGTTTGTGTTTGGATGTGAAGGGTGACGTGGACTTGTTGCGTTCTGAGAGTGAGGAAGGAGGCAATCCGTATGAGGTGGCTCCTTGGATGTCTATGTCCTTTAGTCTGGTGATGAGCATGTGGTGGGAGATGGTGTTGAAATCTGCTGAGAGATCAAGGAGGATACACCTTAAAAGAAGTGCACTTCATTGCAGATGAACCAATATTTTATTTTTCTAATATTTCTTTCTAATGTTTTTCCCCATTATTTATCATGTTTTTATTTTTTTTAGTCATCCTTGTGAGTTTAAACTATCTTAGATTAGCGTAATTGAAAACCAGCAGAACAGTTTCTTTGCACATCCATGAATCCTATTTTCTTGTGATGTGCCTTTAGAAATAAAAATGGTTTCTATACTTGTTTTAATAATACTCGCCTCTTAAGAAACACCCGTACTGTTCTATTATGTGCAATAGCTAATTTAAAAATGTAATATTTTTTATTCCAAGCAAGTCAATCACATTTAGATAGAAACAAGATTTATTTTTCTTGTTATTTGTAATGCATGCATGTACAAAATGCAATTATTTTAAACCCTTTCACCACAATGTCAAGGTGAGAAATTGGCTTTTGTAATTGCTTTTTATCAAAAAGTTCTCATTGCATCTCCTTCTCTCTGCAGTTCCTGCTTACTAAATTTTAGGAAATATTTTCAGTCCCTGATTTCTCTTATGAGCAGTTCATTACCGCCTGCCTTTTGGCTTTTATTCAACAATGCACGCAATTTCGGACAGTCTTGTGCTCTCCAATGTCTTTGCACATCATGATTCACTTCTCTCTCCTTTCTTTGAACTCCCTGCTCTCCCTTTTTTCTCTTCCAAAGCCCTTCCTCAGCAGTTCCTGGCTTCCATCTCCTTCTTCCCCAGCTCACTTTCCTAGAGGTGCCTCTTCAGTGCAGAGCGTTCTGCAAGTTTTTTTGGTTCTTCCCTGAAGTCTCCATGGGAGTTATTCCCTCCAAAATAGTCTTACTCCAGTTTTGTTAAATTACTAGTTACTATTTTGTACCCATCTGACATTCTCCTTTCCTAACTTCATCTCTTTGCCTCCACCCCCACGACTACCGGCCTGCCCTTTATTTAAAAGTTCATAGTTATCTGCTTGTTCCACTCTCTCTCCTAAAAGTTTTCATGTTCCCTTCTCGTGCTCTTTAAAGTTCCTCTCCCTTTTGCAGTTCATGTGGTCTGTTTGACATTGGAGTGCAAGAGATGCATTTTTTGTGTGGTTGTTTTTGTGTTTTCTATTTTCCGGACACGTTCGAAGATGTATGGAAAAAGTCAAAAAGCTGAAACTTTTGAGCTTTTCCAAGATTTGTATGGTAAAAGTGAAATTAGTCACGAAAGGTAAAAAAACATTGTGCAGCATTTCTGCAGTAATTTACCATTATGATGTCACGATGATGTGCAACGTATTTTGTAACCAGGGGCATAACGAGCAGAGCAGGGGAGGCCACAATTCATTAAAGTGTCCCCCAAACCTTCAGAGGGCCCCCGTTCAACCCAAGGCCAGCAATGAACATCTGTGAGGCATGGGAAACTCAGCTGGGGGAGGGGAAGGAGGGGTTGTTGCCCATTACATTTTGCATGGGGCTCTCATTTTGTGTGGCACCAGTGTAAAACAAGCATTTGCAGTGCAATAAGTCTTGCACTGGATTGAGTTAAGAGCTATTGGCTTTGTAAATTCATAACTGGACTTTTTTTGCCACATAAATTGGTCAACCCACCTCTTAATTGCCTTTTGTCTGCCATTTAATTCCAGTGGGATTGCAAAAAAACAAGGGCACTGCCCTCTACCTTCTTCCTCCATCTGCAGCCAAAAATAAAAATGTTGCCATTTCACATCCTAATTTAAATCTTCCATGCTAATTCCAATAGAAAACCACTTTCACCACCCCACCATCAGAGTTGCTGGCTGGCTAACACAATTCTTCCCCAAAAACATACAAGACAGTCACAGAGGAGAAATAAACTAGAAGGGTCACCCAATCATATCAAGAGTGTTCAAACAGTCATACTGTAATAATGATGTTAAGTTGGCCTGAATTATGGTCATCATTGTAATAAGGAGAGATTATTAAAACACACACAATTATCATTTAAACCTTGATCAGAAATAAACGCTCGAGGAGGGCTAAATACTGGAAAATGCATGACGTATGCATGCCTTTCACAAATTATTCATGCAAATTTTAAGAGGCAAGTCCAGGACCCCATGAAAGTAACTGGCGTGACATGGGCATGGTTAAAAGACCACTGAGAGATTACAACAGAGGTCTGAGTGCTGGACCCTAATAAGTAATGTTTTTAAAAAAATGCTTTGCAGAGGCAAAGAGCACAAACTAGGAAATGTTGCTAACAGAAACTTTCGAATAATAAGTTATGCAGTATTCTTTTGTCATTTCAGCAAGGATACTCGCAAACATTCTTGCTAGGTGCTGAAAACCCTGGTCTGCCTTCTGATCTAGGGCCTCATTGAGGCCAGAAGGATGGGTGTTTAGGGTGGGGGATGGTCAGAGGGATGGGGGTCCGGAAGATAGGTGTTGGAGAAGCAAACATGAACACCTAGTGTCTGAATTGCATAACCAGAAAACCTGGGACAAATCCTGACTTCCCCACTTGCTCCAAACTGCATGATCCAAGCAATTGTTTTATTTCACTTTGCCTTTTTTTACTTAATTATTATGAAGAAGTTCTAGAAGAATGAAACTTATTGACTATTTTACAAAGAAGAATATAGACTTAATAAATAAATAAACATGGTGAAAAGCCCAAAGACTACTGTGCTTTGGCCTGTTCAAAGATATTTGCATTTATGGCAGCATTATCTTCAGAAGCTGAAAGCTGTTTTGAGGAGGGTTCCAAATTGAAATATAGGACTAACATTGTACATTTTTCAATAATGGACAAACTCAATTTCCTGACTAGGCTTTAACAAAAGTCACTGTCTTATCCCTCTCAGATACATTTTTGACCTTCATAAGCAGATTTTTATAATGCTATGCTCAATCACTACTTCATTGCACCACACGAATGCCCTACACCTTGAACCCAGTAGTTCTGACATTTAAAACCCCCACAGAGCATCTACAGCATAAGTCTAATATTTCTGCTTCAAAAATACAATAACACTGTAAAATCCCAATCAACCTTTGAAACTAACCAAATGTGACCGGCTCACATAGTTTTCTTTTATTCCATTTGTTCTAACTCAACCCACCAATAGCCTCCTCACCAGTTCACCTGTGGCTTGATCATACCACCAGCACAACTTCCTACAAAAAAGGCAAATCACCTAGCTCACTGAGGACATCCCTTTATCAATTAACCTAAAATAAAACCCATCCTTTTTTGCTAAAATTAGTTTTTGTTGGCTTTAGAACTTTGTGCATTTTACCACTGCTAACCAGTGCCAAACTGCTTCTGCTCACTCCCTAAACATTGTCACATTGGTTTACACCCAATTGGCACATTTAATTTACTTGATAAGTCCCTTGTTGAGTGGTATACCACATACCCGGGGCCTGTAAATTAAGTACAGCTAGTGGACCAGAACATCTTATTGTGCCACCCACTTAAGTAGCCCCTTATATCACATTGCAGGCCTGCCAGTGCAGCCTGAGTGCAGTTTTAGCCTGCCAATTCAACATGCTAAGCATCTTCAAACACTTTTTTTATTGCATGTCTCACCCTAATGTCGGTTATAGGTAGGCCATAGGGCAGGGTGAGTTGCAATTAAAAGGTTAGATTTGTGCTTTTAAACTTTACATGTCCTGGTAGTGACAAACTCCTAAACTTGTTCTTCACTATTGTGAGGCCCTCCTGTTCTTTAGGGTAAAATTAGGTAGCATTTATTAAATGTAATAAGGCAAACTTTTGATTGGAGACAGATAAGCATTTTGTGTTTGGTATCTAAGAATTTGTAATTAAAAATCCTTTTTGATGGTAAAGCGGCACTTCAAAAAGTCCACATTTTGACAGTTGGCATTTCCTGCCCTTAGCAATTTGGTGACTGCAGCCTACCCTGAGACAAATGACTCTGTATAACTGACAGACTTAGTGAATTCTTCCCAGACAGTCACATCATGGAGAGACTCTGTACCCTGAATGGGCTATATGCGGCATGATCGGGAAGCAGAGCTGGGCACACATCCACTTCCAACTGAACAGGCCTTGCTCTGCCTTCACACACAATGTTTGTCACCTCTACATTGTCTAAGCAGCCAGCTTCGAGCCAAGGGAAGGAGTCCGGAAATTTGAAGCACTAATGAGAAACCTCTAGAAACGTATCCCAACAACAAAGAAGCCATCGGCTATAAAAAAAATAAGGTCCTCAAACCCACTTTTCAATTCACCTTCTGGCCCTGAAGAAAGAGCCTGAGGAATGCCTTTGCTATGGCCTCCTGTGTACTCTACAAGACTGCTATGATGCACCTGAAAGAACGGGTGTGCTGACTGGAGCCTGCCTCAAACCCTCATTGGCCTTCCCTGCTGCTTGAGCCCTGCATCTTCACCTGAACCAAGGACTACCAAAGTGACTCCAAGAGCTAGTTTACTGGCCACCTGTTCAGGGCCACAGTCACATAAAAGGCTACCACCCGGGGCGATTCCTCATTTTGTATCCAACCCACATTCTGACGCGAATGGCCATCATTTTACCACTTGTCCCAGTATTGCACAAGTAGATGGCCACAGTTAGCACATTTATCTATTAGATGCTAGTTTTTAATAAACACTTTACAAATTCATAACTGGTTCTACTGATTGGTGTCTAATTTATTAAGTGACTATTTTTTGTGTTTTCTTTACTACTGTTTGTATGCTGTGTAAGTACTTTACAATTGCCTCTAATTTATGCCTGCCTTTTTTTTTTTTTTTTTTTGTGGCAAGCTACCAGGGTTAAACAGAGGTTAATTTAGTGACTTTTTGTGGTTCATACTGCCAGGTATTGTAGCGGCCACTTGACCAGGGCTCACGCTCCAGTCAACCAATAACCCATTGTTTTTAATTTGGTGTTCAGCTGTGTGGATCAGGACTTGTTTGGCAGTACTTTACAATGACTTGTATTAAACAAAAATCTCAGTTAATATTTTGACAGCAGAGTTGACCTCTTTTTAAATTCTTCTTAGTTTTCTATTGGTTGTTGTCTCCCTTTTTCTAAATTCAAGTGTCCTTCCTTCAGTTTTCCACCATGGAGATAGAGTTGTGCATTTTTGACACCCTCGGCAGGGCTGAGATGCTGATACTCTTCAAACAGATTCAAACTGGATCTCCAGGTAGCCCCCCAAGCCTTTGATGAGGAACAGATGTGGCAGTCCTCCTCAGGAGATGATGATAATAACGAGCACTATCAGAGGATGAGGAGATTGTGTGCTAGTCCTGGGTCCTGAGCTGCAAGGAGAGCCCAACTCAACCACAGCTGCTATGATGTTATGTAGATTTTACCATCGACTCATTTATGTTTGAGTGATTTCATTTTGTTTCCTGCAGCAGTTGCAGGGCAGCACAGGTGTTTTTCCTCACAGAACTTTTTTTTCTCTTCACCTGCACGAAGTTAGTGCTGGAACATACTATGTGGGATGTGGACTCGAAAAGAGTTAACAAGGCTGAGACTGTTTTTACCAGCAGAATGTACAAATCTGTCTCAGAACAAACATTGGGAGCCTGGCCAGCTTCTTCGGGTGTTTTTGATGCAGACAAAGTACGACCAGCGTTTACTTTCATAGCATGGGGAGGTGGTTTAGAACTCTTCTTGAGGTGTTTTAAGGTATAAAATATAGGGGGACTTGGTGCTCAAACAGGAGGAATGGGCATATTGCCCAGGATCTACTTGTGAACCCAATTGGGTCTCATGCCGGACTGACCTGAGGGCTCCCTCAGTCGCGCTGGTGAGGAGGATGACTCTAACTCAATCGGTGAAGACTTTTACATCTTGATTATTTAGCTCATGTATACATGCTCTGTTGATGTATCCCACCATTCTTTTTAAGTCTTGACCACTTGACATATGCATTTGTCTTTGTATATACACATGTTCTGCTGCACTTGAGCTGCATGCGTATTGTCCCATATTTTTATGAACTTTATTTGATATTTTGGAAGTACCTTAATAAATTCATTATTCAGGCTCGGAGTGCTGAATTTATTTGGCATTGTGCCCTCTTAGTTTAAGTAAAAGCAATGCAAATGCCCAGTGTGGGGCAGGGAGCAGTGTGTCTGCCAGGGGTTAGTCCCAGAAGAGCCGGAGGACAGAAATGCAGATAGGGAGCTTAAACTGCAGCTGGTCATGTTAAACATGGAATCTGAGGAGAGGATGGCCCATGAGCTCAGTCTCGAGAGATCTGGAAATAAAGAGTAAATAAGTGGAATCCAGCGATAGTGGTGGTAGTGTGCCAGCAGTGTCTACTGATGAGGGTCTGCATACCACAGGGACTGGTGCCCAATTAATTATGTGGTGGTAGAGCTATATGAATGTTTTTTGGCTTATAAGGTAGCTCTGAGGTCCCAGAGGAGTCCTGGGGATTGGGTTGTGGAAGTATATGTGGGGAGGGTCACATTGTTTCCATGTGAGGTAGAGGACCAGACTAAGTACGCAGCCATGAAAGTCCTCATTGATTCTTAATTTGGGCTGAATTCTAGAAATAGTGCCAGAGCTTCAGGAACAACTACAAAATCCCAAACCATTCCAGAGTGAATTTCTTAGATTATTCCAGCAAGGCACAACAGGGCTGTATGAGGGGCAGGAAAGTAGAAGGTTTTGTTGAGCTGTGCTACCTGATTCAAAATGAGCACATGCTCAAAGCTTGTTTTACAAAGCTGCAGAAACACCTGGTAGATAGCAGGCTGATAGACCCCAGGAAGCTTGCTGAGGAGGCAGACCCCTGGGACATCACTAGAGTGTCCTAGAAGGAATATTGGGGGTGGCAGGGACTCGCCAGAAAAAGAGCTGGCAGATAAAAACAAGAAAAAGCTTTCTCAAGACCCCCATGATCGTTCTCTGAGGGTACGTGGCAAGAGTCCCATTCCCAATCTGTCCACCAGAAAAAAGACTGTGTTGATGGGACCGTTGGTAAATATGCCCCCAAGCACTATCAATGTTACCAGTATTGGCACACCAAAGGTGATTACAAGTGTCGTAAGAGGGCACAGCCCCTCCAGTGGATGGCTAGTGTAGCTCTCTGGGAGGATATAGGCTCAGATAGTACGGGGGAGACAGTTGAGGTCCCCTGGGTGACCATGAGAAGGTGCCCAAAGCCCACATGCCTTCAAGTACTTCCAAGTAGATGTAGTGGGTCACCATCAGTGGCAGAGAGTAGAGGGTCTGAGGGACACAGGACCAATATGAGTACTGTTGGGAATCATCTTGTGTCTTCAGAGCAAGTGAATCCCCATACGTTCTATCAGGCCATGGTAGCAGACAAGCGGGAGAGCCACTACCCTCTGGCACTGATTGCCTTTGAATGAGGAGGGGTCTCAGGCCTTCTGAAAGTAACTGTGAGCCCTGCAATGCCTGTGGACTGTCAAATGGGGAATGATCTAGAGCACACTGCCAGGA
Organism: Pleurodeles waltl; assembly: GCF_031143425.1. Lineage (NCBI taxonomy): Eukaryota > Metazoa > Chordata > Amphibia > Caudata > Salamandridae > Pleurodeles > Pleurodeles waltl. The sequence goes on from NC_090451.1 coordinate 136,195,035, forward strand.
AGGAAGTGGAGTTCAGGCTGCACCTGGAGAAGTTGGTGTTGTCTGTGAGGCCACCAGGTCCATGACTATAAGGGAGGGAAGTCAAGGAGGTCTGGAGCTTAGAAACATGGCCCAAACAGCTGCCAAGAGATGGAAGAGCAAGGGAAACCAGCCCCTGAATGTTCCATAGAACTAGTGACGAGGGCACAGGAGGAGACCACCCTGGAGTCTACCGGGGAGAGCATTGCCTCCCTTGGTGACATGCCTGAACTTGTTGGATGGCTGGTAAAGAGGGGACCCACCAGGTAGGAGTTCTGTAATGCACAGGACATTCCAGTCCTGGAGGGCAGGAGGCGGCAAGTTGAAGCCCAGGCAGCTAGTGATAATCCCACATACTGGGAGAATGACCACCTGTATAGTGAGCTTACTGCACCTATGCATGGGGTAATAAGTGTGTTTATAGTCACTCCTCCCCCGCCCCTGATGTTACAGGACCTCCCTACTTGGCCTGGCTTGTGAAGTTTACCTGGTAGGACGTCTGGGGTAGGACCTTTGCCAGGCGTGTCTCTCAAATGTATTGGCCCTAGTTGAGGATAGCCTCAGATGCATTCTGCAGGATTTGTCTCACATGCCAAGACAGTGGGAAAATAGAACAAGCTGAAAGCTCACCTGATTCCCTTACCTGTCATTGGCACCCCTGTGAAAGCGTGAGCATTGACATTGTAGGACCCTTGGATCCCAAGACCGCATTAGACAACCAGTTTATACTAGTCTTGGTTGCCCATGCCACTAGGTACCCAGAGGCAATCCAGCTGAGGACTGACTGCACCTTCATGGCTAGGACCTGAGGGGGATTTTCACCTGAGTGGTGTCCTTTTCCCCCCCCCCCCCCCATCCTTCCCTCCCCCCCAAAAAAAAACAAAGTGTCATCTGATAGGGGCACCAACTTAATGTCTGCATGCATAATGTCCATGGAAAAGTAGTGTAGGGTAACTCCACACTCTATTATCCACAAAAGAGTGGGCTTGCTGAAAGATTCAACAAGACCCTGAAAGGTATGATTATTGGCCTGCCTGAGGTCATAAGGCAGAAGGGGGCCACCCTCTTACCATGCCTGCTCTTCACCTACATGCAGGTGCCACAGAAGGGGGTCACATTTAGCCCATTTGAACTTGTCTATGGTCACCCTTTTAGGGGACCTCTCTCCCAAGCTCCCACGAAAACACCTCAAGATGTGGGTAGCTACATGCTAGCCCTCAGAAACCAGATAGCCAAGTTCTAAAAGAAAGATTATGAGAACTTGGAGGCAGCCAGGTAGCCATGAAGCAATGATATGACCAGAAGGCTATGATGGTGGAATTTCAACCTGGCAGAAAAAAGTGTGAGTGATGGAGCCAGAGGAGCTCCAGGGCCCTCCAATACTGCGGAAATGGGCCCTTTAAGGTATTTGAGAGTAAGGGGGAGGCCATCTACCTGGTGAACAACATGACCCCCAATATGCCTTGATGGAATTCCATATCCACTGCATCAAACTCCACTATGAGAGGTCTATGGTCACCATGCTCCTGGTCACAGTTGAGGAGGAAAGTGAATCTTGTCCTGACCTCCCGTCATCTATAGAAAAAGATGGGTCAGTGAAGGGTGTCAATATCTCCTCTACCATAACCCAAGAACAGTAGAGGGACTGTTGCCAGTTGCTTGGACGGTTTGCCTCTCTTTTCCTGAACTCCTGGTCTGGCAAAATGTGAATATATATATATATATATATATATATATATATATATATATATATATATATATACTGGCTGTCTGACAAAGTTAGGGCCATAATCAAGGAGGAAGCTTCTAAGATGCTGGATTTGGGAGTGATTGAGCACTCTAGTAGTCAATGGTCCAGACCAGTGGGCTCATGAACTACTTGACAGATTTGGGGCTACCAAGTTCCTAAGTACTTCAGGGTACTTGTAGATTGCCCTAACAGATGAGGCTAAAGGAAGGTCAGCGTTTCATACCCCCAGAAGGCCACTTTACATTTAAAGGTCGTAGGCCTTCAGCCCTGCATTCCTGGATGACATAGCTAGGAGGACCACCTCTTTCACCTGCAGGAAGTGCTTTAGGCACTACAGCAGACAGGCCTGACTAGCAAGGCCAGTGAGTGTCAGATAAGGCAGGGGTCTGTGGTGTACTTGGACACCTTGTAGATGGGGATATGTGCAGCCCCTCCAGATAAAGATGAAAACTATTTGGGCCTGGGAGCCCCCTAAAACCCCAACTAAAGTGAGGCCCTTCCTGGGCCTGACTTGATGCTACAGAACATTTGTCAAGTGACACCATTGTTCCCCCCCCCCCCCTTGACTCTGCTGACTTCCAAGAAGTAGCAGAAGAAGATGTGGACAGAGGCTTGCCAGAAAGCCTTTGACTCCCTCAAACAGGCCATGTTCAAAGCTCCAGTGCTCAAGGGCTCCTAACTAACTTTTACAATGAATTCATAGTCCAAACAGATGCCTCAAAGCATAGCATAAGGGCAGCTTTATTATAGTTCAATGAAGAGGGCTTGTACCAACCTGTAGCTTTCATCTCTAGGAGGTTACTTCACAGGGGCAACTAGAGGGAAGCCTTTGCTGTGGTATAGGCACTAAAGAAGGTGAGACTATAATTGTTTGGGACTTACTTCCATGTTTAGATAGATCACAGGTCGGGGGGCGTGTCCAACATGGCGACCGGGTCGGACGCATAAGCCACAGCTCCGATCCCGGCCCTAAACAAATATCCTCACCTAGGCACCTGCACACACTGGAAAGGCAGGCGCCGATGATCTGTGGAGGTGGAACACCGGAGCTACGCAAGGCATCCTGCCGGGAGCTGCTGGGAGCGGAGAGAAGCCCTGACCGCTCGTGGAGCTGACAGGCCACGCAGTAAATGACGCGTCCTGCATAGATTCGGCGCCGGGCCGAGAGGCTCCTGCGCCGCGTAAACGAAGCCGGCTTGAGCCATCGACGCGCGCCCCGGGCCGAGATTATCGGCGGTGCGGGTGTGAAGCTACGCCGCCGCGTCAGCTTCGTGGCCCGGTCCCGTGGAGGTCGCTGGGGGAGAGACCGGAGCCCGGCACGGCGCGCAGACACCCTGTTGGCTCCCCACTCCCTGCCACGATATGTGGAACCTGAGGCGGCCGCCGTGGGGGCCACTGAGAATCGAGGAGTACTTCCGTGGCTCCGTAGGGGTTTCAATGTATAACGATGCACTGGGACGCATCGTGCCCTTCTCGTCCGCATGCAGCCAGTAAGGATATAAAGCAGCATTCAAACAACTGCAAACAGGAACACACACAACGCGCTTAACCAGCGACATAAAGCGAGTCGCAGCGTATATAAAAGACATAAACTTCTCCCTCAGTGGACACAAAAGCATGCAGTAAAGCAAACTCTTGCTGATATCAGCCCTCCCAAAGTAATTAAAAAATAAACGCCCGTAAAATTGAAGCTTGCAGATTACCAACACTAGCTAACCACCACACTACACAAAGGAGGAGTGTGTTGGAAGAAGGGAAGTGGAAAAAAAAAGAAGGGAAAAGAGAAAGCAACATAAACACCCCGTGTAATATACATTACACAATCAATAGGCTGCCCCAACATACATTTAGGTACTGTCTGCCCCAAAGGCTTAAACATATGCACAGCACCCAAGGAAACCGAGTAACGAATTTATAAAGTCTGAGTACCTACTATAATAATTAAACCAATCGTTTACTGCACCTGAGGACCAGAACACTCTAAAGCTTGCTTGCTTGCACCATGCTAAACAAGGTGCCCACATAAAAACGGCAAATTATTAGAGCACCAATCAAGCAACACAGCATAAAACCCAGCAACAATATCATACAACAGCCAACTAATGGGCAAACCAAAGCCTTTACGTGGGCCCCCGGGAGAGATGGACTCAGGTGCTTCGCCCCCGCCTGCGGGGGCTTCCGACACATTCCAGGCTCTAAAAAAAATGGACGCAACTCTACAAACACATACAATGCAATTTGAAAAAGTACTGCAAGCCACACTAGACACTAAAACCACCTTGGAAGCAAAAATAGGCTCAGTAATTGAAGATGTTCACCTGCTACGCACAGATCAACAAGCGCTGGCTGAAAAGGTTGCAGGACTGGAAAAAGACACGTCACACCTTACACTATCTATACTTGAACTCAAATCACGGATGGGAGCCGTAACAGTGGAGGTGGAAGCACTAAAACGCAGAGCCGAAGACGCAGAAGGCAGGTCTCGCCGCAACAACATCCGCTTTGTGGGTTTTCCCGAGCGGGCCAAGGGCCCCAGCGCAGAATTGTTCATCGAACAATGGCTAACTGAAACGGTCTTAAAGAGCAATGTCCCAAAAATTTTCTCCATAGAACGCGCCCACAGGGTCCCCGGTAGGCCCTTGCCACCAGGTGCTCAACCTCGTCCCCTAATAGCAAGACTCCTTAACTATCGGGACAGAGACCTCATATTACAGCTATTCCGAAAGTCAGGTCCAATACGCTTCGAAAGTGCCGTAATCTCGGCCTATCCAGACTTCACTGTAGAGGTACAGAAGAAGCGCAACTCATTCTACCGAGTCAAAGAACGACTAAGAGACCATAACATCAAATATTCCCTGTTGTTCCCTGCTAAACTCCGAATACAAGATAACACCTGCACTCTCTTTTTTACTACTCCGGAAGACGCATGGACGTGGCTTCACGCAAAAGGCCTTGCTGACCCGACATCCGCGAGTAACTCCACAGACAAAAGTCCTCCAACAATGGATAAACGGAGACCCCGCAGAAAACAAGACACCAAACCTACCCCTGAGCAGTCTCGTGAAGAACGTTCCCTACTATTACAAACCACATCGCGTTTTGTTTCGGCATCACCAACATCCATGTCTACGCAATCGGAAGCAGAACCTGAACCAGAAGTGAACTCTGACTCTGCGGACTCGGCCCATGGCCCCAACCTCACTACATGGACAGCGGATTATATCGGTTAGCTTCCTCCTCCCACCCCCCTTTTTCCTCGAATGCCGCTCTGACATGCCACCGTGTCACCATCTTTCCCAGCTATACCATTTTGTTGACTGTGGCTCCCGGTCAGTAGCTACACCACCAAGTGTAAAATGGGCCGGGATCCACGCTGTCTTGTACCCATCAATCTGAAGCACCCCCCGCTCCATATGGACCGTTACATCAGGTTGGCAACTTCCGCACCAACCCTGTGCTCGTCACACTTACAGTTAAAGTTAACTATTGTAAAAGTTATTGTTAAAACCAAATGGGACGTTTCCCGGTTACAAGAGTTAATCAATGTCAATACCAAGATGGTCTACCACAATGTAAACATAAAGAACATGCTAGGTAATCCTAAGGCAAAATGGCTGAGCACAATAGGCACAAAGTACACCATCAACATATGGGAAGTTGGGCTTGCGAAATCACTATGCGCTTGCATAAAACCACATATACACCATGGCCTCTCAAAATCAACAACATATTCCACATTATAAAATGCTCACATGGAATATAAGAGGCATGGCATTCATTAGTAAACGACAACGGATCTATGCATATCTCAGAAGACACCAAATACATATTGCCATGCTCCAAGAAACACACCTGGATGCACCCTCGCTGGCAAGCACAAAAACAAAATGGAGGGGGCAACTATATGGCACCACCTTTTCAACATATGCACGAGGAGTGGCAATCTGGATTGCCCCCGGGGTCCCATATATTGTGCCCCGCGTTCAAAGTGACCCAAATGGATGGTACGTGATCTTAGAAGGAACATTAGACGGTAACCCTATAGCATTGATAGCACTATACACTCCCAATGTAAATCAACGGGAATTTCTCTGGTCACTTAACAACAGTAGGCTCGGAGACCCTGCAGCAGATGCAGTATGGGGAGGCGACTTTAATTGCGTATTAGACACCCAAAAAGATCGCTCCATCCCCCCACTAGCCAGTGCCCCAACTAAACGTGCGTCACTCGACCTGACAGAATGGGCTTCTAACAATGGGTTAAGCGAAATTTGGAGAACTGGCCACCCTACATTGCGCGAATACTCTTTCTATTCACCAGTACACAAAATCTACACTAGAATAGATATGTTTTTTGCATCATCCAACATAATCTCAAAGATAAGCACATCTAGCTATCTAGCCCGCACCATATCAGACCACAACCCACACTATGCAACCTTGCTATGGGGCTACACAAACACCCGTATCCCAACATGGCGCCTACAACCAGACGCCATAACTGATCCTCCCTTTAATGCTGAAATAACTAATTGGCTATCGGACTATTTCTCCCTAAACAAAAATTCAACTCTAACACGCGCTACGGAATGGGACGCCCATAAGGTCGTAATCAGGGGACAATGCTTGGCAGCCTCCGTGGGGGTCAAAAAAACGCTCACTAGGGAACTACGAACGCTGGAAGCCAAAATACATAGAGCAGAGATTGAAGCCTCAACAAGCGACACCCCATCAGCAACACTAAATCCACTGAAGGCGAAATATAGAGAAGCCGATGATAGACTTGGTAGGCATGATTATAGACACTTTTAAATGAGGCAGCACGCAGAAGGAGACAGATCAGGTAGATTGTTAGCATGGCTGGTAAGTCAACCGTCGCAATCCCTGCCAATAGGTGCGGTTAGGTTACAATCAGGTGATATGGTTAATACTCAGGTAGACATAAACAGAGCCTTCTACATGTACTACCGCTCTTTATATCAACCCACTACCCCTCCAGAAGACCAACAATTGACCGAGCTACTAGCACAGATTCTCCAAAATCCAAATATCCCCAGCAACGCAGATATACTTAACGGTCCCATCACCATTGAGGAACTTCGCTTGACTCTCTCTCAAATGGCACGCGGCAAAACCCCTGGGTCAGATGGTCTGCCAGTAGAATACTATAATTCACAAACCACTCACATTCTACAACCTCTGCTCGAGGTGTTTAACGAAGCACGCAATAGAAAACAGCTACCAGACTCCATGCGCCAAGCACTAATAGTAGTCCTACCAAAACCAGGCCGCGACCCACTAGACTTTAGATCCTACAGACCACTCTCCCTTCTGAACTCTGACTGCAAACTGTTAGGAAAGATCCTGGCAAACAGACTGCTCCCTCACCTACTGCACCTCATACACTCAGACCAATCAGGATTTATCCCGGGTAGGAATACCTTCTTAAACATGAGACGGTTAATTCGCATCATGCACAATACCACAGAACCAGAAACTGTGGCTGTGTCTTTAGATATAGAAAAAGCATTTGATACGCTCGGTTGGGATTATCTCTTCCGCACTCTTAAAGCGTTTGGTTTCCAGAGCGGCTTCATCAGTTGGATCGCAACATTATACTCCAAACCAATAGCCCGTGTCAAAACCGGTCAAGTAATATCGGAAGCATTCCCCATCGGTAGAGGCACTAGACAAGGATGCCCGCTCTCTCCGTTGTTATTTCCAATAGCCATGGAACCACTGGCAATTAAGCTTCGCAGCTACACTCAAATATGGGGCATCCAGGAATTAAAAACATATCACATCATATCCCTATACGCAGATGATGCCCTGATATATTTACGCAATTATTCTACCTCTCTATCTGGGGCTATGCAAATATTGGATACTTTTGCCCTTGCCTCCGGCCTACGTGTCAATTGGACTAAATCATGTATTTTCCCTCTCACTCGTATACCCACCGAACAGCAAATGACACTCCCTAGTTACCATGGGCTTACCAGACCTTCAAATTCTTGGGCGTTCAGATATACCACACTTTGTCAGACCTAAGAGAAGGCAACCTAGACCGTTTACTCCGCTCCACCTGTGGCTCTCTGTCATTTTGGAGCTCGCTACCCTTATCACCTATGGGCAGGACGGCCATAGCCAAGATGCTAGTACTACTGAGATTCCTATATTACTTTACCGCGCTCCCGATATCCTTGCCACGCTCGTTTGTTCACAAAATACACTCACTACTAACTGATTTACTCTGGGGCAAGGACAGGCGCAGGGTAGCACTAGCCATCACGCAATACCCACAAGAAGAAGGTGGGCTTGGCATGCCGAATCTAGAATTATATTACGTAGCAGCCCAACTGCAATGGGTCACAATGTGGCTCAACGAACCGACCATTCCGGAGTGTATAGCGATAGCTGCTCACACAGCACCACAAGCAATACTGACCTCTTTGCTGGCAGGACCCCCCTACCCAGCAAATCATTCACCTCCATGGAACATGGCCAGGCACTGCTGGCAGAGATATGTACAAGGCAGAGCACTGTCCCCTCCTTACTCCCCCTTGCTGCCACTGTCGCAGGTACCGGGCATACAAGCTCTCTCCTCCTATCACGATATACGCATGACTAATACCTTGAACCTGGGAGACCTCTACTCGAGCTCCAAAGCAAGTACGTTTGCAGAATTGGTGGCGACTGATATAATACAACCTGGGGCTTTCTTGACATACAGCGCCATCGCTAATCTTTTACACAACCTATGGGGACGTAGCCCCAACGAACCTAATGCATCCCTTCTACTCACTTCAGTACTTTCAATGGGTAACGCAAAGGGTACCATTACCAAATTATATAAAACACTCCTAGCAAGCAACTGCACTGCCTTAACTCGGGTTAAACACCGATGGGATTCAGTCCTCAATACACCAACCACTCAGGAATCCTGGGAAGCAGCCCTCCCCTCTATTAAGTCCGTATCTCGTAATATTAGGCTAAGATATACGCAATTTAATTACATACACCAATCATATCGTTCTCCGGCTCGTATCCATAAAATATACCCAAATTCTAAACCAATATGTCCAAGGTGTGCCACCCCTGCAGCTAACTTCTACCACATGGTTTGGGAATGTCACTCAATAAATACTGGTTGGTGTCACATTATTGAAACCACGGCAGACATCGTGGATCACGCGTTAACACCCACTCCGGAATCCTGCCTGCTTGGTATACGACACCGTGCTAAGGGAGATAAAAACACTCACAAGTTTGTAGACCTGGCATTTGTGATATACAAGCGCCTGATCGCCACACATTGGAAGGCCCCAAATGCCCCTCCTCACTCCACCTGGCTGAGAGACTTGGATAGTTGTGCAATAGCAGAGGCTCAAACACTAAGACAACTGCAACTTAAGGGACAGATACAGGAAGGCGCTGCAAGCTGGGATCTTTTCGTAGTAAAAATAGAATCCAGAGATGACAAGTACCCTCCCTGAGACGCCAAAAGTAATGTACATCCGTTAGTGGATCCCATGTCTGAAACTCAGCAAGCACAATACCTGTCCCCTCATTCCTCTCCCTTCCTTTCGCTATGTACTAATAAGCTGGCAGGATATCATCACATTCAACCAAAGCATAAAAGAGACTATTAAACGGAGCAGAACTTAAAGGCGAACTGAAACACCATGCTCGCGCACCACTAGTCTTCTGGCCCTGATCCGATATTACTAACTAACCACGCCAGGCAAACGCAAAAGATAGTGCCCTCTCGTGCCTATACAGCCTAATGTAAACATCATTACTTCCGATACCGATATATAGACCTATGCATATTGATTGGCAAGACTAGTATTGAAAGTTACACAATGTTAAGTTATACGCCAGTACGCTAAAATGTACCTGTATTATACACAAACCACTAATATGCACGGCTATATATGAGTAGTAAAGTTGTGTATTCTCTCGCTAAGTTAAGTGGAATGTACTTCAGCTCTTGTATTATGTTTTGAATAACGTTGAATAAATAGATTTAAAAAAAAAAAATAGATAGATCACAGGTCTCTTAGGTGTCTCATGCAAATGGGAGGTGAGAATGCAAAATTGTTGAGGTGGTCCATCTCCCTACAGGAGACGCTTGAGCCATCGACTGGGGTGGGACTTCATCCCCCAGCCTGCAGCTCTGCCTGTGATGCCTGAGGGGGCTGCTTGACAGTGCTAAAAGTGTGACTTTACCTGCTGTGCAGGGCACATGCCGGCCGTGCCTAGTAAAAGACCGTGCCTGACTCTACCTGTCAGTGGCCACCTGAGGCCTGTGCTTCTTTTTTGGTACGCATGTTGGGTAGCATAGGAAACATAAGCCTGCACCAACAACCTCAGTCTCTACAGGCACCACATTTGATGGTGAGTAAGCAGAGCACAGATTGTCCCTCTCATCACCTCCTAAAATTGCTGCTAGCCCAGCATCATCCTTAGCAGGCATCCATAACTGCAGCGTAATTTGTGTTGCTACTAACGCTGATGAGGAACTATGCCATAATGTTGTAGGGCCAATTGAACTCGAGAATGTCATTGCTGCTGCCTCATTTTCAGCTTTGGCCTCGGGAGATGTCATATAACAAATGCAGTGGATTGGTCTCCAGGGGCAAGCTTCGCAAAAGGAAAAGGATGCCTGCCAATCCTAACCCTAAAAGGTCCTGTGTTTGTTCTCCTAACTCCAAATCTCCCAGTATAAACATTGCTGGGGACAGTCTATTTGGGAAGCTAAATGCCCTTTTCTGTAAATTTAAGGATTCTGTTGTAAACCAGCTTGAACCTATTTTTGTGCGGTTGGGGGCCATTGAGGTTAAATTAAATGGCTCCCCCCACCCCCTGTCATGGCTCCACTGGGTTGGTGCATACTGAGGATACAGAGGGGGAGTGGGGTGCAGGGAAAAGCATTACATCTGGAGCCCCTGCTGCGCATGACAAGGCCAACCACTGAGATTCTGTTCCTGTTTCTGCTAATAAGGGTTCTCCCACTGGGGGCTGTACCTCCCCCGAATGTTCCATGACACCCTTCTTGTACGGACTCCGCTGTTGTGATCTACCACTTGCAGCCTGCCTGCTTGTGACTATTTTGGTGGATGTTCAGGTGTTATGCCCTGGTTCCAATGAGACCAAGGTTGGGCTTAATAAGACTGTTCACTTGGATCAAAGCAATGTTAGGCTTGGGGGTAATATTCACTCCGAGATTCTGATGGTGAGGAGAGTGGGCTGGGTGGGGAAGATGTACGAGGAATTCAAAGGAAACAGTGATTGTTACCCTCAGGAACCCTAGGGATGCTGAAGATCTTATCTGTGCCTCCATGTGTACCATGTCAACCCTACTAATGTAAAGATTTTGCCTGATGGTTATTCTTATAGGGAATTTGCCATGAGTTCTATGGGCAGGCTGAAGCCATCCACCCCGCCCCCTCCAGCAGTAAGCTACGTTGATTAGTCCCCCCTGTATAACTACCCACAATTGCAATGTGCCCCTGGGGAGAGTTTCAGATAATCTGTCAGCTAATGATTGACTGTTTACAGAGAAAGAGGTCCAGGTGGGGTTAGTGGAACCACCCAGCAGCAATGTTTATGTTATAAGCCAGGGTACTAGTGGCGAAATAATAATGGGTGAGCGGTGAGCTCCGATCCACTGATGGAATGTTTTGCACTCCGCCAGAGTGTGGAGTTGTGCAAAAAACTCAACTAGCTTCGCGAGTGGAGCTCACTGGTTGGGAGAGAGAACCTACCTGAGGCTTTGCTCTCTGCCGGTTGGTGTCGAGCTGCTGCTGCAAGCTGCTGCTGAGGGCTGCACCAGCTCCGGTTCCAGGGGCCTCCCTCGCTCCTTTTACTACTCACTGCAGCCAGGGAGTGGGATCAGAGGGAGACCCCAGCAGCATTTGACCCTCATTGTGTCTTTTCTGTGCCCTGGAAGCACTAGGCCAGCCCAGGACATTATAGGGGGTGGAGGGGTTATGCTTTGGGGAAAAAAGGAAACTAGAGCTCCATGGAAAAGTACTTGTCTCCCCAGACTCCCTGAACTTTCTCAGAGAATCTGGGGAGACTCCTATGGGAAAGGTAGGCCTTACATTAGTGAAAATCAAATGTAAGCGTTTTTCATTACCAGGACATGTAAAACTTAAATGTACATGCCCAACCTTATAGTTACAATGCATCCTGCCCTATGGCATACCTGGGGCCTTCCTTACTGGTAACATATATGCAATTAAAGGGGAGTTTAAGGCTTGGCAAAGGGGTTATTGCAGTTGAATTGGCAACTTAAAACTGGATTCAGGGTGTAATGACAAACCTGGGACATGTTTTAATGGGCAACTTAAGTGGGTGACATAAAGTGCTGATGGCCCCCTAGTAGCATTTACGTTACAGGCCCTGCGTGTATGGTGTACAAATCTACAAGGCACTTATAAGTAAATTAAATGTCAATCCGGTGTAAGCCAGTTTTAACATGTTTAGAGGAGAGATCACAAACACTTTAGCACTGGTTAGGTTTAGTAAAGTACACAGTCCGAGAGCCAATAAAAATGAATTTTGGCAAAAAGTGGAGAGTAAATGCAAATGGTTTGGGAGGGAACACCACCCAAAGGCTGACGAGTCTAATGGGTAAGTTCTAACAGTTTTGTTTAGTTAAGAAGCTAGAAATAAAGTTCACAGAGCCCTCAAAATAAATCTACTTTGGATCGCAGGAACTGGCCATCTGTCAAACTCTTACTCTAACAGTGCTCATATTCTACTCTGCCTCAAGGCAGAGTTCTAAATGACACACCATCATGCTAACATCACGTTGTGATGGAAAAACACATGATAGCTAACTACTATAATAAATATAATAAATATAAACAACTGAAAAATATATTAAAATATAAATTGCAGATTATATCACACATGACACCTCCTACCATAAAGTAGTGCAGATTTGACAAACTAGTAGAGTATAAACAAATGAATAAATCATGGAATCTCCGAGCTTATTAGGCAAATTCTAAGTTTGCTCCAGATGAGTTGTGGTCTCATAATATGAATATTGAATTTTAAATTAGGAGAATGCTTGTTCATCACTCATTTTTGTCATTGCCAATAGGATCATAAAATGTGCAATCAGACTGCTCACTGTAATCATTTGTTACACTGAACATTTTGGCAGCCTGCCCATTAGTTAAATGCATAACACTGTTTATTCCACAAGCCCTTATTTTCCAATGGCTAAGACTTGTATTAACGTAATCACTGTTGTTGGTGTTCTATAATTTGACATAACCTTAAGGACTTTCTTAGGACTCCTTATGATTAAAAAAAAAAAATTGTCATCATCAAACCATCAAAAATAAACATCCTTAATGTTGTGTTTTCTTCTCAAAATAATGATTAGTCTTAGTTTGTTTCTCCTGAACTCTTCCCTTAAGCTCTTCAGTCACTTTGGAAGATAGTGGAAAACCACTGTTTCTCCTTATAGTAGGCATCAATTTGGTTTTGCTTTCTCCCTCTTAATAAAATAAAAGATGACCCTTCTGTAGTTGACTGTGGTGTCCAAGGTCAAGTAACCATCTTCAGATACTAACATTTTGGGTACACCTTCCAAAACAAATGTCATTTAGAAATTCCAAGAGTTAATCATTAGTACCTTGTGGAACTCATTTGTAGTATATCCACTAATCACAAAAGACAATAAAAAATGGCATGTTACCAGACAAAGTTGAAAAATAACTCATTAAGTCCATAGCTAGTTTTTCATTGATTTTCAAATAATTATCATTCGAGAAATGCACCTTGCAGGCATTTAAAATTATTCCCCTCTTGTCCTTCAATTCCGGGCAACCAATATGACTTTCCCAAAATGTTCTGTGTGGCACTTCGGTTGTATGACAGAACAATGCAGGGAACTACATTGCATGCCTTCATATTGCATTTTTTTTTCCCCCACATTTTTACCACCTATATGCTTTTAACTCGCATACCATTACCATCCATCTTTAGTTTATCTAGAGTAAGGTGTTTTTTTTTTTTTTTGTATTTTTTTTAATTTTTTTTAATATATTTATTTTAAGGTTTTATTTTTATAGATATATGTATATTGGAGGAATGTCCCATAAATATGCCCCCAATACCCCCACCCACCCTTGAATCTTAAAAACACTCTTACCACCAAGTGCACTCGCCCACCCCTAAATCATAAAAAATCCCTTTCAACCCAGTACCCTTACCCACCCCTAAACCTTAAACACAGCATTACCACCCTATTCATCTGCCCATCAACGTTATATATATGTATGTATACACACATAAACACTTATACTTGAAATGCATAGTAAAGGCATATACATGGTGTAGGAAGTTGGCTCTGTATATACTATCTCAAAGTAAGAGATAGTGTGTACAGAGTCCAAGGGTTCCCCTTAGAGGTAGGATAGTGGCAAAATTAGATAATTCTAATGCTCTTTTTTGTGGTAGTGTGGTCGAGCAGTATGCCTATCAGAGGGTAGTGTAAAGCATTTGATGTACACACACAGGCAATAAATGAGGAACACACACTCAAAGACGTAACTCCAGGCCAATAGTTTTTATATAGAAAAATATATTTTCTTTATTTTTAGAACCACAAGTTCAAGATTTGAAGGAAATACATAAAATGCAAGGTACTCCACACAGGTAAGTTAGAAACTTTTAATTGGAGCAATAGCATACACAGTTTTGGCAAAAATGGCAATAAGCTATTTTAAAAGTGGACACAGTGCAAAAATCAACAGTTCCTGGGGTAAGTAATGGCTAGTTTGTCAGGTAAGTAAAGCACTTACAAGTCTAAGTTCCTCGGCATAGGCATCCCACTGTTTGGCGTTCAAGGCAACCCCAAAGCTACAACACCAACAGCTCAGGGCCGGTCAGGTGCAGAGGTCAAAGAGGAGCCCAAAACACATAGGCACCTATGAAGAACGAGGTGCTCCGGTTCCAGTCTGCCAGCAGGTAAGTACCCGCGTCCTCGGAGGGCAGACCAGGGGGGTTTTGTAGAGCACTGGGAGGGAGAACACAAGTAGGCACACAAAAAAACACCCTCAATGGCACAGGGGCAGCCGGGTGCAGTGTGCAAAGCAGGCGTCGGGTTTTGTATAGAATTCAATGGAGGGACCCAGGGGGTCACTCCAGCGGTGCAGGCAGGGCACAGGGGGGCTTCTCAGGCCAGCCACTGACTGGGCTAGGCAGAGGGTTGCCTGGGGGTCACTCCTGCACTGAGGTTCAGTTCCTTCTGGTCTGGGGGCTGCAGATGCAGTGCTTTGTCCAGGCGTCGAGTTCCTTGTTACAGGCAGTCACGGTCAGGGTGAGCTTCTGTATTCTCTCTGCATGCGTTGCTGTGTGGGTCCAGGGGGGTCGTCTTGGGCTACTCATGAGGTTGCAGTCACCTGGGAGTCCTCCCTTTGGTGTTAGTTCTCTGGAGCTCGAGCCGGGGCATCTGGTGCAGAGGGTAAAGTCTCACGCTTCCGGCGGGAAGAGTGAGGTCTTTAAAAGTTGCAAGAAAGTTTCTAAGTTGTTGCTGTTGTTGAGCAGAGCTGCTGCTCATGGGAGTTTCTTGGTCCTTAGGTTCAGGGCAGTCCTCTTAGGCTTCAGAGGTTGCTGGTCCCTGTCGGATGCGTCGCTGGTGTAGTTTTCTTAGTCGGGAGCCAGGCTGGTAGGGCTGGGGCCAAAGCAGTTGTCGACTCCGGAGCCATCATCTCTGCAGGGGTTTCAAGTCAGCAGTCCTTCTTCTTGGTTCAGGTTGCAGGAATCTGATTTCATGGGTTCTGGGGTGCCCCTAAATACTAAATTTAGGGGGGTGTTTAGGTCTGGGAGGCAGTAGCCAATGGCTACTGTCCTGGAGGGTGGCTACACCCTCTTTGTGACTCCTCCCTGAGGGGAGGGGTGCACATCCCTAATCCTATTGGGGGAATCCTCCAAAACTAAGATGGAGGATTTCTAAAGGCAGGGGTCACCTCAGCTCAGGGCACCTTAGGGGCTGTACTGACTGGTGGGTGGTGACTCCTTGTTTTTCTCCTCCAGCCTTGCCGCCAAAAGTGGGGGCAGTGGCCGTAGGGGCGGGCATCTCCACTAGCTGGGATGCCCTGTGGCGCTGTAACAAAAGGGGTGAGTCTTTGAGGCAGACCGCCAGGTGTTACAGTTCCTGCAGGGGGAGGTGAGTAGCACCTCCACCCAGTACAGGCTTTGTTCCTGGCCACAGAGGTATTCAGGGGGCATCTCTAAGATTCCCTCTGGGTGTATTTTACAATACATTCCACACTGGCATCAGTGTGCATTTATTGTTGTGCTGAAAAGTTTGATACCAAACTTCCCAGATTTCAGTGTAGCCATTATGGAACTGTGGAGTTCGTGTTTGACAAACTCCCAGACCACATACTCTTTATGGCTACCCTGCACTTAGAATGTCTAAGGTTTTGCTTAGACACTGTAGGGGCATAGTGCTCTTGCACATATGCCCTTACCTGTGGTATAGTGCTGTAAGGCCTGCTAGATGGGTGACTTACCTATGCCACAGGCAGTGTGAGGTTGGCATGGCACCCTGAGGGGAGTACCATGTTGACTTGGTCATTTTCTCCCCACCAGCACACACAAGCTGTGAGGCAGTGTGCATGTGCTGAGTGAGGGGTCCCCAAGGTGGCATAATACATGCAGCCCTTCGAGACCTTCCCTGGCATCAGGGCCCTTGGTACCAGGGGTACCATTTACAAGGGACTTATCTGAGTGCAAGGGCTGTGCTAATTGTGGAAGTAAATGTACAGTTTAGGGAAAGAACGCTGGTGCTGGGGCCTGGTTAGCAGGGTCCCAGCACACTTTCAATCATAACTTGGCACCAGCAAAAGGCAAAAAGTCAGGAAATGCCTCCTTGGCATGGTTACCCCCTTACACATGGTAGGATCTTGCATGGTGAAACATGTGCTGTAATTGTAGTCCAATGTAAAAGCTTTGTGGTAAAGACTGCTTCCCTGGCACTTATACAAGGATGTCCATTAGGGGCCAAAGATTGTATTCTTTCTAGTAGGGAGACTGGTAGAATAACACAGTCATGTCATAAACTTTGACCATTTTGAGCGGATAATTCTGAAGCAACTTGTGACATGCTTCTCAACTTGAGTAGTTATGTGCCATCCATTTCACACATTGCTATAGCATCAGTACTAGAGACCGCACACTCCAAATTACTCTGTTCTACTGACTCTTACAAAGATGTCAAAGGGCAATCTAGATAGTAGTTGGTTCTAAAATTATCACCTGCAATATGTTTGATTGTGAAATTTGTATTCCTGTAATGTTGCAAATGGGCTAATGTGATGAGGCTTTTTCCACTTCATTACCTGACATTAAATACAAAAATGCTCTTATTTGTCAGCATATCATATCCTCCACAGGAATGTCATACATTTTTCAATTGTCTATGTACAGGCTAGAACCTTCGTTTCATTGGTGCTATAACACTATTCAGAAACTCTCAATGATCTAGGCCTAAAAGCAAGAGTACACTCCCTTCCTGGCCTATGTAATGGGCAAAGAATAACTCCAATGCGATAGCACTTGCATCAACCATGACAGTATGTTTTAAGCCACTCACAAAAGGTTTTAAAGGTGGTGATGAAATGCCTGGGCACCTTTAAGTTCCAATGTACCCATTAATTTGGAAAAACACTAGCTGCACTGGCTAGTCCAACTGCTAATTGTAATTATTTGTATGGACCAAAAAGTGGCCAACATTTGTGTTGTCGATTTGATATTTTGATAAGATCTCTGATCTCCTGCGGGGGGTTTGGGGGGAAGGTTTCAATTGCTTGGTCATCACAATCATTTCCTGTATTCTAGGTAATGTTTGTCTTTCCACAGAAATATTTTTACTTGAAGAGAGAAGATCCTCATGTATGTATTTTGACAAGCTATCACAATAGCTGAATCCATTCAGATGGTTCAGCAGGGGTAATGATATTCTCAGCACACAGTTCCTCTAATAGCTTTCTAAGATCTTTAACAGTAAGTGGTACAGAGCCACTGAAGTTGGATTTACTTTAGGATAGATACCGTGTTTCATTCACATCTTTTACACATTCATCATCATACAACTTTATTTCGGCATCTAGTGCCATAAAAGTCACAAAGCACCATAATAAATGATGATAAATTAAAATTCATAAAAATGATTAAACTAGAAATAAATAAGAGAATACACAAGATACAGTACAATAAAAGGGGATATGGCAAAACACACAGTTTCGGGTGTGGTATTAAGGCAGAAATGTGCATGAAAAGCTGCAGAAACATGGCTCTAGATAGACTTAGACAGTTTCCTTCCGGTGCCCCACATTCCTCCCAGAGATTTGGCAACTGCAATGGCAATGGGGAGACTGGAGTCTGATTTTAGAATTCTTAAGGCTGCAGGGGGATCTAGAGTCCCAAGCCGTTTGCAGGTTGACATGAGCCATTTCCTTCAAAGGGGAGCATAGGATGGGCATGTAAAGAGGACGTGGGCAGTTGACTCCTGGAATAGGTTGCAGGAGGGGCATAACTTATTGCTAAGGGCCTTATTCTGCCATCTTCTGATAAAGGTTTTGAGGGGGAGGAAACCAAATATGAATTGAATGTAAAGGTTCCTATCAGTCGGGTCTAGAATTCTGTCCAGGTAAGGTTCTAGCAGCCAGGTAGAATTGAACTCCAGGAACTCACTAGTTAGTTGCCCTGAGGAGGATGACAGAAATATAGACTGGGTTGCCCACTCTCAGTAACAGGACTTCACTCTTTCTTTGTTTGGGGGTGACAATGTCTGTGAAAAGTTCTGAGTCTCACATCCTGATGGCAATCAATGCTAACTTTTAAAAGATCCGGTGGATCCATTCAGTTGCGGTATCCAAAGAACAAATTTCCCTATACGCGGTGGCATAAGAGGAAAGTTCGGGAGTTGCCATGATTCTCCTCCAGAACAACAGCGGTCTGAGACCGACTCTGACTGCTAATGGTTTACAAGCCAGATCCAAGTGCAGAGGAAGAAGGGGGTGCTCGGGGGCAGGAAGGTGAGCTTTGTCAAGAACATGTTCTCAATACGGGTGAGTTCCATTACATCCTCAAAGCCCCAGAGTTCAGCCCGTAAAGTGCTGCGCTAACAGACTTCATATTATAAATCTGGAGAGCAGCGGCTATTGGTCGTGTAGTTTATGCATGGTACTCCCTTAGAAGGACACCCACTAGCTGGTTGAATTTTAATGATGTGGAATTGATATGGGCTTTCCAGCGCACTGAATCTGATAATTTGATCCCCAGGTAATCAAAGGTGTTAACTAGTTCTAATTTTTCCCCATCTAGGGAAAGGTTCGCCCTGTTTGACCAGTGAGGGTTAATTAACATGAACTGGGTTTTAGAGGTGTTTATTTCTAAGCCTCTCTTAGAGCAGAAGTCATCAAATCGATGTAATGAGGATTGAAGGCCCATCAGGGTTTTAGATACTATCAGGGTGTCATTTGCAAACAAAAGTGTTGGGATCTTTTCGTTGCCTAAGGCTGGTGTATCAGAGGGCTGCAAGGTGAGATGTTGAAGGACCTGGTTCAAATAAGGAAGAATAGAGTTGTAGATAATACACAGCCCTGCCGAACTCCCATGACTACTTTGATCAGATCAGTGAGATCACCTGGTTCCCCCAGCGTGTTCTTGCATAGTTGGCCTTGTGAAGTCTGCTTATTATGGTCAGGAGCTGTGTTGGCATATCCACCTCATTAAGGACCTCTCAGTTTACCTCTAGGGACCAGATTAAATGCAGATTTAAGGACTATAAAGGCTTAGTAGAGACTCCCCTTCCCTATCACTACAACCTTCCAATACAAAAGCAGAAACCTAAACACCTGGTCTATCATGCTTGTTTTAGACCTGAAACCAGCCTGAAATGGTGATCGGATGTCATTCTCAGAAATCCAGTCCTGGATTTTCGATAGTAGGACACGACAGAATACCTTTTGCACTGTGTCGATAAGTCTTATGAGCCTATAGTTGGCGGGTAGTGATCTATCGCCTTTCTTGTAAATGGGTATTACCTCCACTCCCCTTCAGGACTCGGGAATGGGGGCTCCCCTAATAATTGCATTGGATAAGAGAAGGATGTCCTCTGCCCATTTGTCGGTGGTAAGAAGAAAATGGTCACCAGGGATGTCATAAGGGCCAGCGGCTTTCAGTCGAACTGTTTTTGATCACATCGCTGATGTCTCCCAAGTTGAACAAGCCATCCCTGTAGGTGGTATTTCGCTGGGGTGGAAGCGGAAGGACAGAGATGGTTTCGGATCGCTTTGGACATTATAGAGGGAGTTGAAATGATGGAACCAGTCTGAGGGCAAAATGTTGTTGCCAATTGAAAGGACTCCCTTTGTGTTTCTTTTGCTTGCCAAAAGGATCTAGAATCCCTGCATTCACATGCAGCCCTCATAAGTCTCCATCTTTCCTCCTCCCAGTCCTTCCTGGCCTTAGACTGCTTCTGCTTGTACAGATTCCACAGAGTCCTGACTCGGCGACGTCCTTTTGTTTGATTGCATTGATTAGATTTGTTTGTACGATCTGGCAATCTTCATTCTACCAGTTATCTTCCTCACGGGGAGGAGCACTACCAGCGTTGTGGGCAGTTGTCAAGGATAATAGCTGTTCAAATCTTACGAAAAGCTCAATGTGTGCATCGATTAGAGAGGAATGGTTTCCCACATCATCTGCCATTGCAGATATCAAAGCTACGCATTGTCAGATCTAAGTCTATGGAAGAGAGAATATTGTCTTGCAGGATCACCTTGCTCCATGTAAGTCACCATCTGCTATTCTCGGCCTGGACACCTTGGCTACTTTGGCAGTAGTTGTTACAATAGGCACCCTATCCCACTGTGGCTCTAAACTAAGACAGAGTGGATTGTGGTCACTGTCAATTTGGGTCTTGACTACCATGTCATCTACTAAGTGCCAGTATCTAAGGTCCATCAATATATAGTTGATGCAGCTCTTCCCCTGCATGCCAGTGAACGTGTGGGCTGTGTGCTTGTCAGATTTGGTTCTTCCATTTACAGTCCTCAGGCCTTGGCCGAGGGTCAAGGCATTTAGCTGCAGGGGGGCCGAGTGCCACTTCCTGATGGGGGCTTTCCAGCCTAGGTATGTGCCATATGTTATCTTTTTCCCTGAAATCGTCCATGTGGTCCAGACCAAGGGGTTCGAAGGTAGTATTAAAGTCCCCCGCATCAATGAGGGCATGTTTGGAATTACTTTCACCCAATTGGGTCTCTAGGGGCTGCAAGGTGACGGAGTGGTTGAGCCCCCTAGTCCCTTTGGCATAGATGTTGAAAATGTCTGACAGTGGATCCTGATCCCTTGACTTTTTTTTTTTTTTTTTTCTCGCCCATATTAAGAGGCCCCTGATAGACGGCTTGCCTTACTGGGAACAACCGGTATGTGGTAGGTTGCATAGCCAGGTCTCCTGAAAGATGCACATATCGTAGTTCTTGATACAAGTGTTCCAGTGAGGCAACAGGAGTTTGGATTTGATACCTGCCACATTCCAGGAAACTATCTTTACTTTCTGACTGGTGGTCGTGGAGTTGGATGAAGGAGGCGAGTTTACCTGGAAATCTAGAGTGGCTGGTGCAACGACATAGGAGCAAGCGGTGGGGACCTTCCTGTTTCTTTGATTGAAGACGTCTGCTGGGTGGCTGATGGTGCAGAGACAATTGTTGGGGCTTGTGCTGCTATCGGGTCTATTGTGGGCAGCCTGCAGCTCAAGCTCTGTTGTTCAGTCTATCTTCGAACCGAGTGTCATGGTCTAAAGCCACTTGGGAGGGTGGCCCACAAAGTGGGGTGGGTGACTCAAGTTTGAATTGTATAGTAGACCTGTCCGGGGCTTGGTTCTCTGGTCTAGGGCTCCTAAGTCATAGGCTAGCTGCCCGTTTTCTAAGAGATTCTAGATGTAGTCAGACGGTGAGCTCGGAGATCTGTGCCCCCTGGCCCTAAGAATATCTTTCCTAATTACTGAGAGACAGCCTCTACTATGTCGAATCCAGTGAGTGACTTTGTTGATCAAGGAGTCTTCCCCTTCCCTCCCCCTCTGAGAGTTAAATCTAGGTACATTGTTCATAAAGATTTTCCGAGGAGGGAGAGTGAAGGTCTTGGGGACATGAGTACTGCCATTGTAATAGCCCTCCCCTGGTGTAAAGGGTGTGAGGTTGAAGCTTTTGTTCTGGGGGTTGATGGAAGGGGATTTTTTTTGCACACTTGGTGGTGAATGGGGACCCAATATACCGTCTCCGACTGAAGTCCTAGAGATGGTGTCCTCACATGGAAAGCCTAAGTGGCCTCCATGATGTTTTATACAATGAGTTGTGGTGGAAACAGATAATGCCAGAGCGGCAATGTTGGTCAAAACTTGGGTGGCAGCACTATCCCTGGCTATTCTCCCTCTCTTTCATGAGATGCCCCACTGTGACCTCAAGGTCACCTATCATACCTTTCGGGCCTGCTATTTCTGACCTTAGTGTTTGTATGCAACCTACCAATTTGTCATATGGGGGGAGAGGGCATCTGGTTCATAGGGAGAGCATCAGCCCTGATCTGGGCAGGTGGAGCTGTGGGATCCTGAGCTGTGGATGGGTCAGAGGAACATGATAATGGAGGAAAACCATTAGTACGGGGAATGGGCGAGGGAGGGGGCACCATAACTAAATCATGAAGGGAGCCAGAGCTAGGGACTGAGTCTGGGGGGTTATGGGGCACAATGCTGGAATTGGTCCTAGTCCGTGCTCTGACTTTGTTGAACATATTAGATATGCTTTCCTGCTTGCTGGTCGGTGGTTGGATTGCAGGGCATGGTTTGGGACTCAATGTTGGTCTGCAGAGGATGCTGGGACAGGACAGGGGCCTGAGATGGTATTTGAGGGGGACAGAGCTATTCGGGATGGCTGAAAGAAAAGAGCCAGACTGAAGGGGGTGGCTTTGCCAGCCTCAGTCGGTCACAGACGGGTACAGATGGTCCCGCATGCGTCCGTCTGGTCCCAGTTAGTGCTTCCCGTGCTGCGGTATGCCCCCTCGTGCTTTATATCGCTCGTTGGGTCTGACAAATGGGAGCAGGTGATGCACAAGATGGCCGCCTGCTGGGACCGTAAAGCAGTCTGGGATATGTAGTCCTTCTGGTTCCGGTTAGCGTGTCCGCACTGTGGTATGCCCCCTCGTGCTTTATAGCGCTCGTTGGATCTGGCAAGTGGCATTGTTTACTTTTCACAAAGCTATGCCTTTTAATCAAAACGTTCCCTTTGTCAGAACTGTTTACCCATCCTTGCCACAGCTTCAGTATATGCATTCCAAGCAAGGGAGTAGCCGGAAAATTTAAATATCCCCCCCCCCCTTTTAATCAAAACTCTGAAGGCACCAAGCATGCAATGGAAGTGAGCCCGAACCTCGCTAGCAGAGCTCCCTTGTCATTTCCATCCACACATCAATCCATCTCCATTTCACCCTTCATCTACTTGCTGAAATCCATCATTTAACCTTTGAATTCAGTCATTCATTTGTTCATTCATCCATCATTCAGTCTTTAACCATTCCATCAATCTTATGATATTCCATCTATCCATCCATTCCATCATCTATATATACCTCCAACATTTGACTTACCCATCCCTCAACAAAGCCTTTCAGCCATCCATCCCTATTAACAAATTTGAATTTTCACTGCTATCTTTTCATCCAACTATCTACACATGCTTTTACCCAATCATCCATCCACCCATCTTCTTAATCAATTATCCATTAACTCATCCTCTTACTCACTCACACATCTTTCCACCCATCCTTTCCCCAAATCTTCAATCCATCCTTTAACACATCTATCATTTCGCATAACCATCTTTTCACCCACTCTTCCTGTCGCGTAGGCTCTCATTATCCTAATGAGACTACTGGATTTTGAGCTGCAAGATCGTTCGCAGTGTGGGGGACTAAGTCTGACCCACGGTGAAGGACCCTTGTCACTCTAAATCTGGGTTTTGCTCCGGCTAACTAGCAGTGCCTCATCTCTCCCAAGGGGAAGAGACAATTGGACAGCCGAGCGCTTGACATCTTAGTACTTCCCAGGGAAGTCATGGTCACTCAGGTCACAACACAGTATGGTCTCATATATAAATGACAAAGGCATTTCAAGTTTTAAAGATAGGTTTAATAAAACAACTGCATTTTAAATAGCAAAGCATGAGCTGCAATAACCAGAACTACACAACAAAGTAGGATTAAAATAGTAACGATGAGAGTGAAACGCAAGAATAAGGCTATCATAGTGCAACTAGATTATGTCTAAGCTATAATCTGAGCACAGCATGTAAAGCATCTAGTTGTAGGTTCCTGGTCAGAATCTCCCTCTGACGTGTACTAGGACTAGAAAGTGTTTTTACAACTAACACGCAGATGTTCTAAGAAAATGACCTTACATAAGGATGTGTATTTTCTACGAACACTAGAGACTAAACTTTTACCAGCAATGTACCAGACTGTAGCCTTGACTGAAGCACAAAGCGATCAAGAATGCATTGTTTGAGAACACAGTGCTGAACTAAGCTAAACAGTGTGATAGAAGGAAATTAAAACAAGACCGTAAAACTGGTTATTGTAAAATAACAGTGCAAGGCTGAATAAAGGGCAAAGTGCACAGTGGCCTAGTATGTTAAACTAACGTGCATTGAAGCTATATGAAAAATAGCTACAATACACCCTCCCCTTGTTGGTAGAAAGTGGTTTAAGTCGAAGCTAAAATATAAGTAAAACCCTATTCAATTTCAACAAGTTAAGAAGACACACAAGCATAGTAATTTTCAATTTAAAAAATGAGCATGCAGCCAAATGCCGAATTCAAAATATAATGTAAATTTAGAATCAGTCCAAATCAAGCATCGTCATGGAAAGCAGGAGATTCTCCACCTCTGCAGATGACAAAACCGGAAAATCCACGCCAAAGACTATCAAGGAGCAGGTGTTGTTCCAGAGCCCCAGTGTCAACCAAGGCGGCATCCTGTGCAGTGCCTATGAACAAGTTAATATCAACTTCCTCCAGGAAGGGTATCTCGTAAACAGCTTCTCTAAGCAAGCGCAGCCGCAGCGCGCATGTCTGGTAATGAACCCTCATCGAGAACATCAACAGATCAGCATCAACCACTGGGGGGCATTGCTGTGAGAGACAAACGTCCAGTGCAAAAGAGCACCAACGGCACCGAAACACGGGCTGCACACAATCCAAAACCGGTCTGAATGACCGAGACCAGTTACACTCCAAATGTTCCAGGAGTGTTGCTCCAAAATGCTGCATAATGCGTTCACAACACAGCTGAGCTGATGGGAGCGCCCACATTCGTCCTTGTTGCGGCGGGACAGCCATTGCGGAAAAACAACAGCAAAATGCCGGCTAATAAAGCCAAAGTTATCGGAAATCCCCCAAAATGCTTCCGTAAATCGAATGAATAGCTGAAGGTATTAAACCGAATATGGAAGAGAAGGTGTGAACAAAACCAATACCAACAGCTTTGAAAAAATTTGCTAATCCAGCCGTGCTGGAAGCATTAAATATACGTCCCATGAGTTCACCAAAATGTCTCAAAGTTTGTATTTAACAGGGACTGTATTTCCACCGATGACCTTGCCACCTGAAGTGCGTAGGTCTCGCATGCAGATGTAAGGGCCACATGATTCTGAAACAATAAAGCCTTCAGTCTGCTTAACTTGTCAAAATTCTCCTTGGAAGTAGCAATGTGAGGCCAAATATCTGCTACCTCCCTAATTTTAGTGTGGGGAAACAACACGTTCCCGCAGCAAGTAACAACGTTCGTGACCGAAACAATGTAAACTTTTCCGGCCCGCATGCCACAACAGTCTTCACTATTGAGGAGGACGTAGCTGCCGTTTGAAAGCACCTGGAACGTCCGTTTAATCAAGGGGACTGGAACTCCCTTCAGATAGCAAGCCAACTTTGCAACCGAGGCATTACACGCCCCATGCAAGGACAGCTGCTTACAAATCATAGAATGGCTGACTGAAATCTTGCATTCACTGCCGCTAAGAAAGACCTCTTTCATGCCATTGAGGCATTTGTACGAGAAGGGAAGCTCCTACACCTCACGGATGTAACTATCTCCCAACTTTTCATATCTGCCTACCGGAACATGTTTCAAACAAGAAGTGAATTGTAATGTAGAAATAGGCAAATTAATAACCCTGTGTATCAACCACTCTGATGAAGGAATCTCAGCCACAGTAAAAGGCAATCTTTCAAACTTTTCAATGACATAAGTCGCCTCCTTCTTAGCCATTAGTTGTTGTTGTTGTTGTTGTTGTCGCGTCAAATTAAAGGAAATAAGTATTTCTCTGGCACTGATGTGCTGCCACGGAACGCGACCCGCCTTCAATGTCTGAAGCGTTCAACCTAACTGCATAATGGACCTGGTCTTTCTCTGTCCATGATATAAAGAAGACATATCAGATCGTATAATGTCTATAGTAGAAGAAACAATGTTGTTAATTGTATATATTCGGTTGGACAAGGTGTGAATTCCATTGCTTTCTAATGCATCTAATGCTTTCTTCAGATTTTCCTGATCTATCTGCCTTAACCTGGCTGCAGCGTCTTGTTGGGAAAGTTTCCATATTTCATTGTAAACTTCATACAGGAAACGCTTCCTACGTGGTATCTTCGAGCCTGACAAAAAATCTTGTAAGTCAGTCTTATTAGACAGGAGAGTGAGATGTGTCTTAACTGCATCTAGCGAGGATGATTTGAGCCATTGCTGGCACAATTTTCCCACACTATATGTCATAATTATTTCAGCATGTTCTGGTGATATATAGCGAGGGTCTGACCTACTCGTTCGGAAAACCCTGAGGAGGTGACAAAATGTTGATGACACCCGTTGGTATCTATTGGCCACAATAACCACCCACCTGGACGTGTCAGTGAAGTGTTAAATGTACCATTCTAGAACCATTCAGTAAGCTCACTAAAGGTTGCATTTGTGTACTTTTGCCAGTTTTTAAATTTTGCAGGGGCAGGTATGCTGGGCATGTTTAATTCTCTGATTGTAGCTAAGCCTAAACAGCTGGTCTGTTATACTGTTTCATTTAAAAAAATCATTTGAACAGGAATGAGACATGCTCTAAACAATGTTTCTCTACCCTTAGTTTGGCAATTTTTTTTGTTCCCCAAACACTTTTCAAATCAATTTTTTTTTAACCAATATTCATAACCTTCAATTGATAACCGGGAAACAAAGAAGTCTGAATATATAAATTTCGTATTGGTCAACATTTGTTTATCCCTAGTCGGAGTTAACATAAAATAATATGACTCAGCATTCTTTTGATGATGCCCAGGAAAATACGTAAATTTATCAAAATAAGTTTTGGAACTCCCTTGGGGGGGAGTCGGGCAATGTTCCCATTGGTATAGTCAAATATAATTTTTGGACCGCTTGCTTTATGTATGAAGAGGTGCCCATAATAATTATAGAAAAACATGTCACCATAATTGTCTCTAAACTGGTAAACATCTTCATTTTCATAGACAGTGCAATATTGCAATTCTGTCATCATTGAGTCAACTGTCTTCACATCTCAATCAGATACAATGCCTGGCATTACTATATCATTCATAGATAACTCTCGTACATCCGGTATTTGAGTTATTTCAGTGGGACCGTATATCAAACATTACTTTATCCCACACAATCCCATCTGGAATTGGGACTGCAGAAATGTTCACAAAGGACAAGTCTCTCTTCGAACCTTATGTGATGAAAAATGTGGTTTCAACACCTCCTACACCTCTTCAACCGCTGATCTCTCAGGAAGAAAATGACCATATATCAACAGAAAAAAAGGTAATGACAAACCCAATCCTAAGAAAAAATGCTAGCATAGTCAATAAAAGACACAGATAGTTCCATGGAAAAACAAAATACGTATCTTTTAAGCCAACGTATCATCTTTCGTGGACCTGACAGGTCAGCAGTCGAAGAGGCAAACGAGTCCGGTAGACCATTGTTGTTGTCGGCAAAGTAACCAGAGGCAGTTCGTGCAAAAGGCGTTGCCGTAGTCAATGGAGGAGTTGGTGTTTCCCGCGGTGGTATACTGTATACAGCACCATCCATCACGTTTGTAGTCATGGTGACTTGAGCAAATGTTTCTAAGTTGGTCGTTGTTAGTGGAACTAATGCGAGATCATCATCCACCCTCCCCAATCTCGGAGAGTCAACAGTGTTGGTATAGACAACTTGAAGCTGAACTTCTTCTCCAGTAGTGAGAGAGATTTGGGAACTACTGGCCGTTCCTCTTGGTCGGCTGTGTAGAACTGGCCACATGTTGTAACTTGACATTGTAAATAGAAACAAAGCGATTTTCTTTGGCACCTGGCAATGGGGGTAGAATAACTGTTCTGGTTCAGTGTATCCCTAACACAGGAACTGGTGCACGATAAGAAGGGCCAACTTCTTTTTTCACTGCAACCTTTTCACGCACAAGATCCCCAACCCTCGGAATCCAGCTGGTAGGTGTTACTGGCACATCCTTAATTCCTGTGGAGGCAGCACGTTTAGAAGAGTTATCTTCATGGAACTGCTGTAATTCCTGTAAAACAGTGACGCAATCATTTGCCAAAAGGTGTTTCTGCCGCCTCCACACCAGGACCATCATGATCCGGAACAAACATTTGTATACCGAACAGGCACTCATATGAAGCACGACCCCCCCCCCCCCCCCCAGGGACCTTCTAGGCAGGTTATTTAGTGCTCTCAGAACTCTGTAGAGGTGGGATAGCCAACTATGGCCCGTACCTAAGATTCTGGCTGTTAAGGATTGCTTTAAATTGCGGTTTAATCGCTCCACAACAGAATTTCCCTCGGGATGAAATGGAGACAAGTACTGGAGATGGACCCCCAACGAAGCCATGGTGTCCCTGAATGCCCTTGAGGCAAAAGCAGGGCCCTGGTCCGAATAGAATGCCGCAACTGCATATGTACTGGCAAAAACTCGCAAATATTTAATAACAGTCCGAGCGTTGCCGAGCGTTGTGGCCACACCCACACAAATGTGGAGCAGGAATTAACAGCGACTAGTATATATTTGTGTGCACTATCCGGTGTTAATGGACTGCAATGATCCAGGTACACATATTGTAATATTCTGTTTGATATTAAGAGTGGTGTCTGCGGCAGGCGCTTAGCTGTGAAAACTTTAATTTGTTGACAGATGTCACAACAAAGGACATACTGCTTAGTCTCTTTATAGAGACCAGGCCTCTTCATGCCTGTCTGATGTTGTTAGATGGATGGTGAACAGCAAACTCAAGTTAAATGAGGAAAAAATGGAGGTTATGTTGGTAGGAAATGATTTCATGTCTGAAGCCCCCTGCCTCAGTTTCAGTTGGACTAAATGACCTTCCCTTGCCCAAAGATAATATAAAGAGTCTAGGGTTTTGGCTGGACTCTGGCCTCACAATGGAATGACACTCGAAGAAATTGGCAGCTTCTTGTTTTTACTTACTGAGGACCTGTAGGAACATTTTCACATTTCTTCCCTTTGTAGCCAAAAGGCTCATTGTCCAGGCTCTGATACTGTCTGGCCTGGACTATGGGAATATTTTGTTCTTCAGCTCTCCTTCCTATGTGCTAAAGAGACTACAGGTGGTGCAGAATGCTGCTGCCCTCCTTTTAATGGGTACCCCGAGACACCACTCGGCCAAATCTGCTCTGGGTTCTCTTCACTGGCTCCCCATTGAACAGCGCATTAATTTTAAAGCTGCCTGCTACGTGCATTATGCACTCTACAGTAGGGGTCCAGCCTTTCTTCGGCATATTATAACTCCCTACATCCCCCAGAGAGCACTTAGATCCTCCTCCGCTTCCGTGATCAATCCACTTTGCTTTAATAAAGCAAGATAGGGAGGCAGGTCTTTTACCTTCAAGGCGGGTCACCTATGGAACTCTCAACCACTGGAGCTACGATAAGAAAACTCAGAAATTCAGTTTTGTAAAAAAGCTCAAGACCTTTCTGTTTCCTTTATAGTTTGTCAGCTTTATTTGTTTATTGGTCCTGCATCAGCGCTGGGAGACCTCTAGGTAGCCATGCGCTCTACAAATATCTAATAATAATAATAATAATAAAAAGGGCATAGAGCCCACCCATTGCTTACCATTTATTGACTTGCATGGCCCTTTTTATTTTTTTTTCCCCAGCCTCGTAAGTTGTCACTGCAGGCTAGCATAAATTCTGTTCCTGTCTGTCAGCCAGGGGCCAAGCAATGATTAACTCTACTTAATCAGTGCCTGACTGTTGCTCTCTACATGATTGAGGTACTATTTTGTTCTCTTAAACTGTTAGTGCCATGCAAACAGAGCGTGTGACTGGCAAAAATGTGCCCAACAGGACAAACACAATTGCAAAGATTTATTTTCTGTATTGAACTTTTTTTAATTTTGCCAAGTCTTCTTTTCTCACCTTGCACTCATGTTTTCCTTTTTTTTTTGGGTTGTTGGTGCTGTTCTCAAAAAAATGAGGATTATCTCCTTCTAAATATTGAAAAGTGACTTTGTTTCTTTCTTGTGTAATTTTGGAAATTGTGCTTTAACACACAATCATGCAGTACAACCCACTCTACCTCAATTCAACCCACACCAATCCACCCCACTCCATTCCAAACCACTCACCCCAATCCTATCTACTCCAATCCACCACACTCCCATCCTCCCAACCCATCCCACTGCAATCTGCCCCACTCTAAGCCAAAACAGTCTAGTTCACTCCAATCCAAACCATGTACCCCACTCCAATCTTCCTCACTCATTCCAAAACAATCTCCCCCACTCTTGTCTGTCCCAGTTCAATCCAAAGCAATGTATGCCACTCCAATCAGCCCCGCTTCAATCCAATCTGCCCCATTCCACCCCACTCGATCCAAAACAATCCTTCCCACTACAATCCGCCCCACTACATTCCAGCCAAATCCAGTCTACTGTACTCCAAACCATCCCACCCCACCCCACTCAACTTTAATCCACAACACTCCAATCTAATCCACCCCACCCCATCCCAATCCACTCCACTCCAATCCATCTCACCTCAATCTACCTCACCCCACTCGATCCTACCCCACTTGATTCCAGTCCGTCCTACTCTGCTTCATTCCACCCCACCTCAATGCACCCCTCTCCAGTCCACTCCTATCCACCCCACTCCCATGCACAATAATCCAATCCGACCCCAGTCCAATCGACCCCACTCCAGTCTACCCTAATCCACCCCAACCTAGTGTAATCCACCCACTCCAGTCCATCCCATCCATTCTACTCTACCCCACTTTAATTCACCCCACTCCAATCCACCTTTCTCTAATACAGTTCACCCCACACTAATCCATGAAATCCCAGTCCTTTAACTCCAATCCGAACCACCCACCTGAAACCAACGTAATCCACCCCACTTAAATCCACTCTAATCCACCTCACCACATTTCAATCCACTCCACCCACTCCAATCCCCCCACCCAATCCAACCAACTCAACCTGAATCCCCACCAATCTAATCCACCCCACTATCTTTATTTACTCCATCCTATTCCAGTGTGTTCCATGCCACACCACTCTACGACATTGTATGCCACTGAACTCCACTCTACTTGACTGTAAGACATTCTACTTCAACAAATCCAGTGTATGACCTTGTATACAACATTGCTAAAACACAATGACAAAGGCCGTAGCTTCTGTATAGGTGGGTACCTATTGGCTATGCCAGTGCTTGTGGCTTGGTGCAGTGTATGCTCTGACTAGATGGTCTTGACTTTTTTTTTTTTTTTTTGCACACACATTGGGCAGAGAGGTTTTCTGAGTTTGAATAGGATGTGCCAGTTGTTTTTAATAATCTAAAAATGAGTTGCAGAGTAACTAAATGTAGTTTCACGTTTTGGAAATTGGGTGATTGGGTTGAGGGGTAATATCCTACGCAAGCAGGCACCACAGTCTTTGTCAAGGAGAAACTTAAACCTTAAATTAACCTCTACTTAACCATCTGGTAGTTTAGCACAAAAGCAGTCTTGCTTAACTTGGAGGCAATGTGTAAACTATTTTTTAAACACTTCAAACCGTAATAAAGTGAATACACAACACAAGAAAAATCTCCCACCAGTATAAATTTATGGCATTATTTCAGACAGAGCAGGGTTTTCTATATCATAGTCTTTGATTGGGGGAAAAAAAAAAAAAAAAAAAACAGCCACTGGTCATATGGACTTCTTTTTTTTTTTTTTTTTTTTTTTTCAACAAACAGAAATGCGGGGCAATCATCTATTTAATCAGTACATTTATTTAAATACTCTAAATTCAGTCAACAATATTTTAGTGAGTTAAAGGGTCTTATTTTCTAAACTTAACTTTTCATCTATTTATTCAATAGACGTTAGCCTTTAACTTTCACCATTACAAGTTAATATAGTCCATCAATTGATATTAAATTATAAAATAGGACAAAATATTGTTAAAACCACAGCCAATATAGTAATAATACAAGTGTGTTCCATACAGGAAACTCCCTATTCTTAAACAAAAAAAAAAGGAATGGAATGGAATGAGAGAAAAAGGTTTCCGTTCCCCATGCTCTCACCAGTACATAATAGATGTTCGTACATTAGTCCTTGAAAAGTTAATTTGTTTTCTTGTGACCTAAAACTTCTTCCCATGAATCATACTTCCTCTTGTCTTCATCGCCTCCCGGTGACAGCCTTACTGTCAGTTGTCTAATACAAAACAAGTCTATTTACTAGTTAACAATTGGCTTCTGAAGTTGCAACATCTGCAGCAAAGACAAGAATAACATATTGCACAAATTACTTGTTCAATGTGAAAACAGGCCTTTTAGCATTAATGCATAATTTTCCAGTTAACATGGCATTGTCAGTTAGGCTAACTTATTTCAGCACTTTATTTATATGCAGGCCTATAACATTCAAGTATAGTTATCTACTACCAATTTTTTAAATGTAAACTTGTGCACATGACTGATATGTGTTTTAAATAACAGATACGATTTGTTGCAGCAATTTCCCCCCCCTCTGATGGTTGGAAAAAAATCAGTCTGTTTACAAATAAATCTTCAAAGTGCACTTATTTTCTATTGTCTTTTTTTTTTTTTTTTTTTTTATTTGTGAGGGTTTCATCTTTCTTTGAGGTTTAAAAAAAAAATATATATATATATATTTCTCTATTATTCGGAGTAGTTAAACAGCAACTAAATCCATTATATAAAGTGTACCATATTATCAAACAAACACCAATGTTTAGAACAGGCCTTAATATGACCCTGAACTGTCCTCTCCCCTATTGAGCAAACCAATTGCCAATGAAAGAAACGCCTTTGCCCAAGTTCCCCCATACACTACTTATTTCTAAATGTTTGAATTTAGATTTCAAATCAGAAATGGTCTTTGCAACTTTTTACTCTTATCAGGAATGCAGAGGAATCAATGTTGAACTTTCAGCCTTTTGCAGACTTCAATTTTCTCTGATAACAAAATATCTAAAGCTAATAGATCTTGCAAGACCATGGATCTAATAACCACTAATTCTGTGAAAACAGCTAGTAAAGCATCAGCTGTATTAGTTGCTCATTTATCTCCTACTGTTGATAGTTTTCCAATTTTATCATCGTTTACAACTATTCCTACAGGTGTTATTGCTCCAAAAATCGCTCTCATGTCCATGTGGTAGTGTCATTGTTAAAGTGCCTATACTATTTACATGATACATCTTAGGTGTTAAATAGCAAACACCCTCCCAATTAGCTGGCAACTGTAAATAAGCATCTTTTCCCCACACAAAAAATGCCAGGAATAACTGTCCCCTCCTCTTTTAATATTTGAATGGGTCCTCCCAGAACTTCACAAGTGTGTTCACAATTACTAATCCCAATGTATTTTTCTAACCTGTGTTCTCCTTTTGTATATACACACATTCCCCTTTTGTCTTCTACCTAATTGCAGCTTTGGATAAAACGTTTTCTTTTTATATTCATCTTTGTTGGACCTAGCCCTTTTTGCAGGGTCATCACCAAACCTTTTGCCTCCTTTCTTCGGTGAATTTGGACCTGTTTTTGTTGGCTTTTGGACTCTGGGAACTTTACCACTGCTAACCAGTGCTAAAGTGCATATGCTCTGTGTAAATTGTAGGTATAATTGGCTTTTCTATGACTGGCATATTTGATTTACTAGTAAGTCCCTAGTAGAGTGCACTAGAGGTGCCCAGGGCCTGTAAATCAAATGCTACTAGTGGGCCTGCAGCACTGATTGAGCCACCCACTTCAGTAGCCCTGTAAACATGTCTCAGACCTGCCACTGCAGTGTCTGTGTGTGCAGTTGTAAACTGCCCATTCGACCTGCCAAGTGTACCCACTTGCCAGGCCCAAATCTTCACTCTTTATACATATAAGATACCCCTAAGGTAGGCCCTAGGTAGCCCCATGGGCAGGGTGCAGTTTATGTTGAAGGCAGGGCATGTGCTGATATGTCTTACATGTCCTAACAATTAAATACTGCCAAATTTGGTTTTCACGGTTGCAAGGCTTCTCTCTCTCA
This sequence comes from Pleurodeles waltl, assembly GCF_031143425.1. NCBI lineage: Eukaryota > Metazoa > Chordata > Amphibia > Caudata > Salamandridae > Pleurodeles > Pleurodeles waltl. The sequence continues at coordinate 136,229,465 of NC_090451.1, forward strand.
TAGGCTAACGTGGGGGCTGCCTTTAAATAACTTGAGTGTAGTTTCCCTTTGGGGGCAGATTGAGATGTGGAGTTTGGGGTCTCTGAATTCACAATTTAAAAATACATCTTTTTGTTGGTATTTAAATTGTCTGTTTTGAAAATGCCACTTTTAGAAAGTGGTCATTGTCTTGCTTAAACTATTCAGTGATTCTGTTTGCTTGTGTATTCCCTGTCTGGCTCAGACTGACAGTTGGGCTGGTTGTGAATCTCCACTAAACAGTGACACAAAGGGAGCTTGAGTTTAGCCTGCATATCCTGATGGGCCATCTAGGCTAGAGTGGAGGGAGAAGTGGTCACTTACACCTGAATTGGCTATGCTTACCCTCACACAATGCAGTCTCTAACCCCCTGGTATGTGTCTGCGGCCAGGCCTGAGAAAGGCAGAAAGGGATATAAGTAGTGGACCCAAAGCCCCAGATTTTTAGATCACTTCTGGAACCAAGAGGAACCTCTGCCAAGGAGCGGAGCTGAAGAACTGGAGGAGGAGTACTGCTCCTTTGCCTGTAACTGTGCTTTGCTGGGCTGGGTTGGGTTGGCCTGCTGTTACTACTTCTGCCTGAAAGAGGACAAAGACTGGACTCCCCAAGGGCTTGGACTGAGCTTTCCTCCCGTTTTGAAGTCTCAGGGCCATCAAAGACTTCCTCCGCCAGCACCTTGACTCTCTGAGACTCCTGCCCTACCAAGTGGTGCCCTATCCAGTCCCTAGGCCCATGAAAGGTGCAAGGACTGAAATCCACTTGCAGGAAGCCGTGCAGGGAAAATTTTGACACACCATCTGCAACGCAGCTAGAGAAATAACACAAAACACCCGCTTGCGGTTGCCAAAAAACGCAGCAAATCCCACATCGCACCGTTTTCAATCACCGTGCTGCCGGATTTCTCATGCATCATCACTCGGTGTCAAAATCAAAGAAATCCTGAACGGACCAGAGGTGGCCCATCCGGAAAATGATGCATGGCCTCACTTGCAAGTGAGAAAACGATGCATTGCTGACTTTCGACACACGCTCACCCAGGTGGCTTTATTTTTGATGCAAACCAGGTACTTTGTGCAAGAACATTTCCATGGTCTTCTATGGAGTAATACACTTTACTTTCGAAAATCATATCTTGACTTGTGTATGTTGGATTTTTGTCATTTTTGGTCTTGTTCGACTTTAATAAACATTGACGATAGGTGTGGTGTCCATTTTGTAGTGTTTTCACTGTATTACTGTGTGTGTTGGTACAAATACTTTACACATTGCCTTTGAGATAATTCAAATGCTTGTGCCAAGCTGCCAAGGGGGTGAGCAGGGGTTATCGAAGTGTGTATCTCCATTGCACTGACTAGAGTGAGGGTCCCTGCTTGGACAGAGTGCAAACTGACTGCCAACCAGAGACCTCATTTCTAACAATGTTCTTTCTTTCAAACATTTTTTTTAAAACACCTTCCTTATTTCTACTACTCTACTTTCCTCTAATGCTAACATGAATGTCTTTTCTAATGGTTGCATTAAGCAGGATAGGTTTTTTGCATGTCTTAACATAGTCTGACTCTGGGCGTTTTAAATAAATACCATGCAATTTCCATATCCTTTGCATATGAATGAGGATTTGGTGTGGTGACGCATCCTCCGCTCCGTTGGCGCCAAATCAGGCGCAGGGCTCCCCGCGGCAGGGCCCCGCGCCTCAGCCGACCCCCGTGGTACCGGGCGTCTGACAGCGTCCGAGCGGGAGACACCCGTCCGGGCCCTGGGGCCGCAGCGCAGGGGTCCGAGGACAGCCAGCGAGACCCTCCGGGCCGTGCGCGGCCCCCGGCTCGCAGGAGGCCTCCGAGCCCGGTTCTCGCCTCACAGCCTCGCCGCGTCTGCCGGAGCCGGCCTCGATCAGCTCAGCGAGCGGTGCTTGGGGAAGCCCCAGCCCGCATCGTCCTGGGTCCGCGCTGCTGAATGGGCCACCCTGAGCGCCGGAGACGCCTCAGCCCCATCGTGTGAAATATAAACTTCATGGGACACAAACGTCTCTGCAAGTACGCTGCTTGCATAACCACCAAATAAGGGGCTACACTCAAGCTTCTTCTGACTGAAAGCCTTTCTAACTTGGAGCCAGGAAAGACAATGTGTTTAAAAACTGAACAAAGGCTTGTTGAGGGACGGAGTTGAGGCACCAGTTCAAGCCACAAACCCAGCCATTTCCGGATTTGAATTCCATACATCGGAGGAAGGACTGCTGCCGGATCCCTGGGGACGGGGCTAAGACCCCTTTAAAAATCACACAGCGCGGGACGCACTTTTGTACACATCGGAGGAAGGACTGCTGCCGGACCCCTGGGGGCGGGGCTAAGACCCCTTTAAAAATCACACAGCGCACCCGTCCTTTGCCCGTCAGTGGCCGGAAGAGGCTGGGCTGGGCCATACCCCTTGCTTTTTGATTTTCCCTTGTGCTTTTTAGGGGTTTAGTGAGAGCCTCCCCTCTTTTATTTTCTTTTTTAAATATGGGGAAGCGTAAAGCGCGTACCAGTCCTGATCCTGCAGTGGTTAAATCCAAAACTTTTAAAACTCAATAGAGTAACGCAAGCCCACTCAAACTGTGTCTCCAGAGAAATCAATAATTTAATCGAGGAAGTGGAATCTATTCTTAAAGAAAAGGAGGGTAACTCCTGCAAGAGACAGAAACGGAAGCAGAGTGCCAGGTTTCAAACAACAGGCCCTAACATTTCTACTGATGCCCACCCTTTGATAACTTCTGTGCAAGCTCCTGCCTTTTCTAGGCAGTTGTTTGCCTAAATCCCCTTCTCCATTCGGTCCAGTGGATAATTCGGATGCTACTCTTCTTGATCCTATCCTTTGTGGCATTCCTTGTGCTAATCGGTTTTCCATTTTGGACCGCTCTGATTTGGTGGGGGATAAACAACCTTTGATTCCTCCACCTCTTATCACTCTTTGTGATCCTCCAGGAGAAGATGTGCTAACAATAGTCTCCAGTTTAAAACGAGAAGTTGGGGAGTTGAAGGGCCTACTGTTTGAGGTCCTCAAACTACTTAAAAAAACTGCCTCATCTCTCCAGTCTACTTCGATTCCAGTGCCAGCACAATCTTCCTGTTCTCTGGATCCAGTTGCTTTGCCAGTTATCTCTTCATCATTTGGGGATCTTAACAAGGGCCCCGCCAATAAGCCATCTCATGGGAAACATTTGGCCATTTCGGCAGTACATTCAATTTCTCCTTTCTCTAGCTCTGACCAAATAGTGGCCCATTCCGCTCATGTGCCTAATCCTAATTGTATCTATTTGTGCAATGTCCCTGCTCTCACATCTCATACCAGAGAAGATACTTCCTCTCTTATCAACAAGGTGTCATATTGGATCCGCCACACTAGGGGCTGTGCCTCTATTATCCATTCTGACATTGTTTTTTCTTCTCGTGTACGCAGCTGTCCGGGTGGACGTGATATCATTAAAATTATTCTTGTTAATTCTGAGCTAGTTAGGGGACTTTTGCAGATGGACGCCCGCAACATGCTAAGAACTGACTTGGATATATATTTTAGTGAACGTTTGCCTGTTGCTGGCCACAAGATCTTGCCCGCTCATCCTTTTAGGTCCAAGAAAAATCCCTGTAACGTTCCAGTTTCTGCTGCTATGTCTGGTTTGCTGTCTTTTCCTGTTGATGGGGCTGCTTTGGTCCACAATCCTAAAGGTGTTGATACTCAAGACCCCATTTTTTTAGGGGCTACATCTGATGTGGATTGACTACGCCCCCTTAATTCCTGTAATTCTAGTGTTCCATACGAGCTACCTCCAAGCTCTTCAACCAGCCTAGGTGGTCCCATTTAAAGTGCCTTATTTTGTATTCCTACATTAATTCCTATTCCAGTTCCGGTCGTTGATTCTGGCACGCTCACTTGCACCACTTCATCTCCTTTAGGGAATTTATTGTCCTGGAACGTGTCAGGTATTAAGAGCAAATTGGTTGATCCCGAGTGGGGGGGATTATGTTGAATCCTATTCCATCTGCATGTTTCAGGAAACTTGGGCAACGGATGGCGTGTACAGGCAAGGCTACTGTTCATTTACAAAAAAGGCAATCCAGTCCTCTAGGGGAAGGGCGGTTGGGGGCCTTTGTACTTGGGTCAAGCTGTCAGAGATGGGTAAGGTAAAGGAAATTGCTGTTGACTCTTGTGACATTTTAGCCATAACAATACAGCCAAAATCTGGTACCCCTGTACTATGCATTAATATCTATAACCGACCAGGCCCTATTAATCAGCAGTCTGACACTATCCATCTTCTGCATAATTTTTTATCTGAATTTCACTCTAAATATTGTATCATCATTGCAGGTGATCTCAATGTTCAAATTGAACTTGGCTCAGCTTTTGTCGAGTCCACTCAGGCTGAAGATGAAGTGTGGAATGTTCCTCCGATTTTATCTCAACCTACGCCACTTATTCCCTCCCCTAGGGCGTCTCAGATAATAGACCTTGCACTTACATACGGCCTTTGTTTTGGAAATGGCCGTTTTCCAAACGAAAACCCTGCTAGGCCCACCTTTTTAAGAGGACACTATAGTAGTTTTTTGGATTATGTTATTGTAGATTTAAGAGTTTGGCATTTCATAATTAATGTAGAGGTGGGTCTTCCCCGTACTAGTGATCATGCCCCTTTGCAAATTGCATATAAGACAGCCCTAGTTTCAGTGTCTGATCTGCCCACTGTTACGGTTGAATCTAATCATTTGCTGGAACTGTCCACTAAGTGGCCCTCGTTTCTGGAATCTAATTTGTTGAATAACAAGCTTGGCGCTATGGTGTCCTGTCAACAGCTTTTTGAGGATTCCATCGTATTATCTCTTTCAGAAATCATGTCTTCCCATGCAGTTTTCTTTGCGGAACTTAAGGAACTTTTTACCAAGCCTTTTAAAACTCAATTAGAATCTTCTGCATCCAAATGTAAATGGTTCGACAAAAAATGCCGGGTGGCCAAACATCTTTTATCTGAAGCCTTAAAGTAAAAAAAACGGGATGTCATTATACAGGCGAGAAGGAATTACACGTCTGTTTGCAAGTTATCGAAACTCAAATATGAGGATCACTTATGGGAGTGTCTGGCGGAGCCTGCTAGTAATCGCGATGCCAAGCTCTTTTGGACATTGGTTTCGCGTAGTGATTCTGCCCTGTCAGCTTCTCCTGAATGTCATATTGATTCAGGAACTTGGTTCTCCTATTTTGGGGAACTGTATGGCTCCCAGTCAGATTTTGATGACACTCTCATAGATTTTGCATTGTGCCAGCCTGAAATGCCGCCCTTTACCTTAAAAGAAACAGAGTTGGCAATCTGCGCTCAAAGATGTCGTATGGCCCCTGGCCAAGATGGCATTCCTTCGGATCTGTATAAATCAGATCTTTCTGTATGGACCCGGTACATCAATAGGGTATCAAACACTGCCATGACAACTCGATCTTATCCGGTCTCGTGGAAGATGGCAATTATTGTCCCCATTCATAAAAAAGGAGACAAGAGTTCCCCCGGGAATTACAGACCCATTAGTTTACTTGATAACTTGCAGAAAATCTTTTCGTACCAGTTGCTAGCTTGACTAAAACACTGGATAACGAAAAACCAGGTCTTAAGTCATCTTCAGGCGGGATTTAGGGACAAGGTCAGTACCATCGATCAGATCTTCCGATTTATTACCATCAAGTGGAAGATCGTAGACGCAGATAAAGGCCACTTATTTGTGGCCTTTGTCGACTTGAAATCTGCGTTTGACCTTGTCCCGCGTGCCAAGCTCTGGGAGGTCCTCAGTACTACTGGTGTTCCGGGTTCTATGATTAATATTATCAAGGATCTCTATTCTGACAACTGTGCTAAAGTCCGCTGGGGTGCCACTGGCGACCTGACTCTAGCTTTTCCAACTGCACGTGGTGCGAGGCAAGGGTGCGTTTTGGCACCCACCTTGTTTCTTTTGTTTATTAATGCTTGTTTGCCATACCTTTTAGATTGCCAAAGCGATGCCCCTAACTTGGGTGGGCAGAAGCTCCCTTGTCTCTTATTTGCAGACGATACTTTATTACTATCACGTACTGCCATGGGCCTTTCTAGATTGTTCTCCAGATTTCTGGAGTTTTGTACTGACCGTGGGCTATCAATTAATTCAGCAAAAACAAAATATATGGTCCTTGGGGACATTAGGCATAAAATGAAAAGGCCTGTACATTTAGATGGTGTTCCTTTAGAAAGGGTGGGCTCCTTTGAATATTTAGGCATCAAAGTGGAAGATTCACATTTATAGCATGCTCAACGCCAAAAATCTTTATTATGCCTGAAGCAGAGGGTGGGTGGCATTGTTAGATTTGCCTCCAGATCCCCCAAATTTGCAATGTCCCCTGCCCTTGAAATATATAAATGTCAAGCCAGGGGGGGCGCCTTATATGGCGCCAAACTCTGGGGCCACTGAAACTTGGCGAATTTGGCAAGGGCAGAAAATCAGTTTCTAAAAATGTTGCTAAAGGTCCCATCGAGCACTCCATCTCTGCCTATTCGACTGGACCTAAACCTCTTTTCAGTTTCACAGATTGCTGCTTTAAGGCCTCTGTTGTTTTGGATTCGGTTATGGACAACGGATGCCCTAATTCCTTTTCGCTGTGGGCTTCTTAATTTGGTGGGCCGTGATTCTATTATCAAAATCAAATGGTGCGCCTTTGTCGAACAATCTTTTTCCCAGCTCGGCTTAGGGTCCTATTGGCAGGATCCTATCTCCATTCCTAAAAACGCTGCACAGCTGTTAAAGGATGCTTTCTGGCATAATGTTGAGGTTGGCCAATTTGCTGGTTCTATTCCATTGTCTATGTCTGACAATTTCTTATCTGTCAAATGCCATTATGAATTTGAGCCTTTTATGGATGCAGCATTATCACCATTTGCTCGTGCCCTTTTTATTAGGTTCAGGATTGGGTCTCTCCCCTTGTGCTGCTTAACGTACAAATGGTCCAGCTAAACTAACAGATCTAAATTATGCCCGATGGGCTGTAAAAGTGAAGAGACTGGTTTACATGTTTTTTTTCACTGTCATGCGTATCACAAACAAAGAGCATTTTGGCTCATCCCGCTTTGCAAACGAATAGGTGTTAGATCTAGTTTCCATGCTGAGAGAATTTTAAGATGCGGTCCGTCCGTCCATCCAGATAGTTTTACCAGTGGCAAAATTTCTTGAGTCAATCTGGCGGTTGAGATTAGCAGTTTGTTTTATCTACGTATATTTATTGAATTTGGATGCATGATTGTAGATTCTGTTTTATAGGATATAGATATTGTTTTTTAATATTATTGATTATTTATTGATCCATGGAATAATCAATATTGTTTTATGTTGTGAGAATTTTAAAATGTGATTCATCTGTCTAGACAGTTTTATCAGTGGAAATTTCTTTCTTTCGGGGAGTTAATTTTTAGATTTATTTATGTATATTTATCAAATTGGATGCGTGATTTTAGATTTTACTCTATAGGATATAGATATGGGTTCATTATATTATTAATCATTTACTTTTTTTTTCTCCTTGATGTGTATTGTACTTTTATGGTATGTTTTTTTACTTACCGAAATAAAGTTAGATGATGATGATGATGAATGAGGATTTACTCTTTTTTGAAGGTGGACTTTAGAAATAATTATGTCCTAATTGCAAAACAAATATTCAAAACACTGTTGCCTATCAAATAAACTACGCAAAATACCACATGAAATTGCACATGACAATTGCATATGGCGATATGTCACATCCTACGCATTTTGAAGAAGGTAGATGTGCGAAAATGTAAGAGTCCTTAGTATTTAAAGTGTTTGTATATACTTCTGAACTAATTTAGAAGAAACATTAGTTCAACTCTTCTCTTGAATAATCTTTAAATGAAGCCTTTCGTTTTATCTTAACTATTTTGTGTACAATGTCTTTGTAGGTACAGATGTAGACCTAAGTGTTTCTCCTTATTTTGCAAGATAAGGATACACATGTTTGTCTGCAGTCAGACCTTAAGTTAAAAAAAAAATAGCAGCTGGCAGATCAATATTCTGCGTTGAATTCCACTTGTGCAAAGCTTCTTGATTTATCACTTGCAGTTATTTCATTAAGCTTGTATTCAGAAAGCTTCACGGCACATCCCCAGCCCTACTCTGTTTTTCTACATGTTATTCCTACTCTTCTACTGCAACCTTGGCCCTAGAGATATTTTCTTAATTCTTTTTATTTATTTTCATTAATTATTCATTGTCCATTTCATTTATTTTAGTCTTCTTTCAAAGGTTTTAACACAGTACAAAAGGTGTCTTTTCAATTAATTTGGTTTTTGTATTCACTACATAGTGATGGTCAAGTCCTTTATTGTAGTATTTTTATAGAAATCATTTTGATCAATGCTGTTTCTAAGTGTGGAATATCATTGAGGTTCAGATACCTCTAATCTCAGTTAATTATGATTTTGACGATGCATTTGACAAATTCTCTGCATAGTAGGTTAATTCAGGTGCACCATAACTTTGACAAGCCACTTTTCATCTCCTTGAAGTCTGATCTTCTTCTTTTTTGCTTATGTCAATAGATTGTGTTTCTTCAATAATGCTTTGTGGTATTTGTTTAACTGATACAATTGATCTCACCATTTGGCCATTGAGATCTCCATGGGGGTGGGCGGAAGAGGAGTCTTTCTCTTCTCATAATTTTTCCTTCATCCAGATCATTTGATTACTCTTCAGTAGATTCTTTCAGTTCTTATTTCTTCCGCTTCAGTGTGTGTTTCCACATTACTTTGCAAAATGTCAGGAATTTTCACTGGTGTAGGATTTTGTGATACTTCATCCCACCCTCTGGTTTATTCTCGACAGGCAGGTACAGGAGATCTCAGATTTGGCTCAGAGAACACTACTTTATACATGATTTGGACCTTACTATTTGAGTGAATAACACATGCACCAAATTAAGTATCCCAGCTTATTTGATAGCAGTGTTTTGAAATCTGTTTGCCCTGGTAAGGGCCTTTCCACCTTGGCTCCAAGCAGAATTTTCGTACATGCTTCTTCAGCAAAACCCAGTCACCTGGGTTAAAGTTGTGGCACTGCGCCTGATGTTGACTGCCAGTGATCTCTCCAACTTGGCGAGAAACAGAAAATATCACATCCGCTAATCTTTTGCAGTAATCAAGTATCATGTTAACTGTGATATTTACAGGCGCATTTGCAGACACAGCAGACCGTCTCTTAGCACGATCCATGAGGATTTTAGAAGCGAGAAAACTGTTCTCCTGTCAGGTTCTTCGAAAACTCATCACAACCATTGGTAAAGCATCAGGCCATTTCAATGAAGAGGATACACAAACCTTGGCCAATTGAGACTTTAATATTACGATTGCATACACCAGTTTCCGTGAAGCCTCGGAACAACTGCTGCAGTGCCGTCTATGTACACCCGAAGAGCCGAACACAGCATTCTAAGGACCTCAATATTGTAAAGGGTCTCTTGGTCTGACTCTAGAGAAACCTGAAATACGATCCTCAGTTTGAGTTCTTATAACAGAAGCTCATCCACTGTGAGACTGGTATTCCTCTGTGTTGGGTATGGTTCAACTCATTGAGAGAAAATGCATGCTGTAACTAGTATACATCTCAGTCCATTGTAAACCATAATTTCTGTAAAATCCAACTGCTTCTGATCTCCCAATGTGGCTAAGTGTTACACGTGTTTTCCTTCCTACATTCACTTATTTGCACGTAAAGAATCTATGACGCAGTACTTCAGCTAAGACTATGAATCTGGGATTGAACCAATTCTGTCTATACAGCATAACCATAGCACCCCTTCCACTGTATACAGGACCATGGAAATGTTGTCATGGGAAACAATTGTCTGGCAACACTGGTCTTCCATCTGATGAAATCCAACTGTCATTTGCATTTTTAAAACATTGTGCTCTGATCCATCCTTGCTTGTTCTGCCTGTGAAACCTCTTCCTATAATCTTTAGATTTCTTCCCAAGAATCAGTTACTGACGTTCACAATGGAAAAAGTAGTGGCTTAATCAGTATTCATTTGCATATTCTAGGAAAATGTGCACACCACAAATGCACAATACTGTGCAAGTGCATTAGCAAAGCAATTTCCCACAGTGACATAACTGTTGCTACTTCTGTGAGCCTCACATTTAACTGATTTTTCTTGAGATATTCACAAAGCTTCCAGTAGTCTCATTACACAGTGACAATTTTATTTTAAATCAGGGAACCTGATGAGGTCAAATCCCCTCTGTGACCATAAGTTTCATGGACCATGCCAAAGCAATATTGATTCTGTCACTCTGAATTGAGCTGAAAGACAGTAGGCTTTTACAAGGGCAATTAATTCTGCTAATTTGACACCTTGAATCTGAGAGACTTCTACCACTTCTTAAATTGTGCAAACTGCATAAGCTGCTCTCAAAGTTCCTTCATTCCCTCTTAAGCATGAGCCATCCCCACTGATTACATAGTGGGGCTCATCGAGAGGTTCATCTTAATTTCTGGCCTTGATTTGGTGCATAAATCAGTAACACCTAGACAGTCCTATTTAATTTCACCCCCCTCAATTTCATTCTTAGGCAATGGTAATAATGTAGCTGGGTTTAGCATCTGACATCTTTTCAGTGTGACAGCAATTATTTGTTGTTCATGCTTCGTAAGTCTGCTGTTTGCCAAAAACTGTATTTTGTATGAGTGAGCAAATTTTCAATTGAATAAGGGACCATGACTGAGAAGATTTTCTATCACTATGCTCGTGTCTCTCCAGTCTGACACCAACTGCCGTCACTGCTTTAAAGCAGCCAGGCAGTTCTGCTGCAACAGGGTCAAGTGCTAAAAAGTATACCACAGGTCTTTGGGATTCACTACCTATCTGAGTTAGCACTGACAGAGCGCAGCCTTTCCTCTCACTGCAAAACAATGTGAACATTTTACTGTAATTAGCTATTCCTGGCACCAGGACACGACAGAGACTATGTCAATTGTAGGAAAGCTTTCAAGCATTAATCCCATGGTAGCGGATAAGGCACGTCTTTGGTTGTCAGCCTCAGTAAATCCTTGGCCATCCACTATCTACAGAAGCCAACCATTCACAGTGACGTCTGACCTCTCTGGGTTCTGGATGGATTCATCTTCAGAATCATCTCTATTCTTAGTTGTGATTCCTTTTTCATTACTTTCTCAATGAAATGCCCTAAATAAAGGACGTATTTTTGATAGTATTGCAATTTGCTCAGGACACCCTGTACCCATTCCCAGTTAAAAGGACAATTGTGTCCTGTTAACCAGCATCTTGCTTGCTTGATGCCACAAATAGACCATCAATGTATTAAACAAGAGGGCATCTGCAAAGTCTCCTGATTATTTTTCAAGAGCTGATTAAAAATTGATGGACTTTCTGTATAACCTTGTGGGACTCTGCACCATGCCAAAACTCTATCTCTGAACATAAATGAGAACATCATTTGGCTGTACTAATGCACTGAAAACGAAACAAAGGCCTGACAGAGATGCACAGTGGTAAACCACTCAGCAGTGTGAGACATCTCATAGATATTGTTACTGGATTTGGTGCCACAGGATAACATGGGACAACTATGTAGCTTATTGCTCGAAATTTCTACGCAATCCTGTATATCTCATTAGGCTTCTGTAAAATCATGATTGTCTGTCAAGGCAGTTCTGGTCAATGCACTGAAAACTTGACCGACAGCTCTGTCAACATGAAGGAACTGTCCGTCAGACATTCAATGTTTGTTTTTTATTTATTTTTATTTTCAAAGACAAAATACATAGGAAGGGTTTAGTTTTGACAATGGAAAGAAAAGAAAAAAAGTGACCCTCAGCCTTGGGAGTTTTCTCTGGCATGGTGGTCATTCTGCAGTTTCACTGCCCCAAAAACAATGAAAACATGTAATTTGTTCTGCTATGTTGGGATAAACCCTGTTGCAGCTACTCCTTCTACAGCACCTTGAACAACAGTGTTTGGAAAAATATTTATTGGTGCAATGGCAACCTGCATAGTCTTCACCATCACAACCTGTGACACTGGGGCAAGAACAGTCACAATTGAAGCAGTGGCACTAAGAGCAATAGTGGCTGCTACAAAAGGTGGAGGAACAATTGGAAGTGGTTTTTCAATCGGAATCATACTTAGATCAAAGGGGGCTATAGCCACAGTAGCACTAGTGGTGTAGAACACCATCTATATTCTTTGCTGGAGCCACACATGGAGGTGAACTTGAGGACAAAAAAATCTCCTAAAATGTATCCTCTGAATCACCATCCGTGTCTGTCTTCTTTGCAGCTTCCTCATCCTCAGTTTCCTGTTTCTGATTCTTTTCAGCTTTTTCTATATTTATTCCTGAATACATTCTAGCTCCCTCAACTACACACTTTCTCAATTTTTGCTTCCTTTCACCTCACTGAACAGCTACATAACTTCACACTGCTCTCCTTGTTCTATTCTTGTATTTTTCTTTCTTCTTAGCATGAGCCACTCTCTCCCAAGTATTTCACAGTTCTTTCTGTGTGGGTCTAGAAGGTGACTTCATTTCATAACTTTTCTCAAAGGTTTTCAATCTTTAAATCAAAAGCACTATATTGTGAAAATTTAAATGTTCCTTTATTTTTAGTGATATTGCAATCCAAAAACATGAATTAACCCCCTACATTTGTGAATCCAAAAACATGAATGAACCCCTACATTTGCCACCATATGATGAGCTGGTGTACCTTCCGGTGGTGCCTCCTCACCCTCCCGAATTGGAACTCTCACATTTGCCCTCATTAAATATCTAAGCGATTGAAAACATTTCATTTTTGCAATAATTTAACCATGAATAAACAGTAATCAAACTAAAGTTTTCAATGGTTTGGTTCAATTTATGATTCCATATATATCAATATTTGAATATGTGATGGAACAACTAGGTCCTAAACAACTACTTGACTAAACCACTACTGCTAAACAACTAAAAAGTCTCTACAACAAAGTACTGAACAACTACTGTCTAAACAACGATTTTGCCTGAACATTGAGTTTTAAGGTGCATAATCCTATTGATACTCACACTTCCACCACTGCAACAGTCTTCGAAACCGCAACTCCTTCAGGCTTTGTGCTCAAAGCACATGGGCAATTCTAAGTTGGGGCAACTTGTTTCAGCTTGACTCTCTTGTGAACAAACCATCCTCTCGCTACCACTTGAGGGAGCAGAGTATTCTTTACCTTAGTCATCAAGCGTAATCATTAAATAACCTCTACCACTGGTTGCATAGACCATTATTAGTCAAAAAAGAGAATTGCGGTGCAATCAGCTACACAATCAATACATTATTAAAAACTTTAAATTCAGTCAAACAGAGTTAAAGGATTTTATTTTAAAATCGCTTTGTTTTTATCGTTTTATTCAATGGGCATTAACCTTTATATTTCAGCATTAAAAGTTTAATCTAGTCCATCAATTCATATTTAATTATGAAATAGAACAAAATACTTGTTAAAATTAGTCAATATAGTAATACACCACAAGCCTGTTCCATAAAGGAAACTCCCTATTCTAAAATAAGTTGGTATAATGAGAGAAAAGGGTATCGGTTCAGAAACCCAATGAAGATTTCTGATGAGATCAATGCACAAGTATATCTGCTTTGCAAATACGATTGGAAATCATTTACAGTCACAAATCAACAGACATTTAGACTCCTGCGAACAAGTTCACTCCCCATGCTCTCATCCGAGCATAGTAGACTTTCAGACATTAGTCCATGAAACGTTACAGCATTGTTTTCTTGTTCTCAAAACTTCTTCCTATGAATCATTCTTCCTGTCATCTTTATCTCCTCTCAGTGCAGACCTCAATATCAATTGTGTAATACAAAGCATACTTCTGACGTCGCAACATCCGTGACGAGGAGAAGAAAAACATCTTGCAGAAACCTATTAAATGTGAAAAACATACTAGTATGACATTGACCGGCTAACTTTATTCAGCACTGTATTTACAGGTAGGCTTTTTAACATTCATGTATGGTTACCTACTACAAATTGTTCCACTCTAGCATGTTTTATTTAAACATAAACTTGTGCACATAACCAATATGAGTGTTTTAATAACCAATACGATTTGCTGCAGCAAGACCCAATTGACAACAATCCAATCATTAGAACCAGATATATGCAGTTTTAAAAAATAGAGAAATTTGCCCTAAAGCACAAAGTGCCAAATGTGGTTATCTGGTTGCACTGTACTGGGAGATAGCCACAAGTTCAGGATGACCGCAAAAGAGCGTGGGCTGGCTACAGCGACCAAAATAGGCATTCTAAACTAAAGTGCCTTAAGTCCCTGATTGTTGAGTGATGCAAAGTCCCACGCTGAGGATGTCACACAGTCTTGGTTCCAAAGAAGCTGTGATGCAGAGTCCTATATTGAGGATGCTGTCAACAAAGGGCTTGTGATGTAAAGTTCAGCATTAGATGCGTCTTGCAGCAGCTGTTCTGAAGAAGCTGAAAACCATAGATGTGAAGTTGTATGTCATCTGCAAGGATGCTGTTGATGAGGGCTTCCAATACATAGGCTTGCATTGAGGATGTGTTGCTCAGCAGGGGTTCAGAGCAGTCTGTGGGCTGTGATATGAGGTCTAGTGTCAGTGTGCCACACTGTCGCAGTTCTTAAGTGGCACTGCGAAGAGAGTCTTCACACTGTATCTATTCTGTCCACAGGACTACAGCTGGGTTGGCAGAGCACCTTTAGCCTCCCTTCCATGAGTCCAGGACTGGGGTAGCACTACTCTGGTTGTTGGGTTCAACATGATTGAAGCCTTTTCTGTCCCTGAAGCTCTGATGAGAAGGCCAGCCAATTAACCCTTGGAGTCACTCTGGTGGTCTTGAATTCAAGATTCCAGTCCTTTTCACTCAGGCAGCAGGCCAACAGAGCAGCAGTCCTTCTTGCAGAGCAGCATAGCAGGATTTCTGAGTCTTCAACCGGTCCAGAGGTGTGTGGAAAAATTGGGTCTGAGGGAGAATATTTATACCTGGTTCCCACTGGAGTAGAAGGTTCTGGAGTATTCCACCTCAGAGGTATTTGTAATTTCTTGCCTCCCTGCCCTGGCCCCAGCTTGCCTAGGTCCACAAGATACTAGTGGCAAACCCTTTGTGAGTGTGCTCAAGGAGAAGCCTTTGTGATGTGCAAGTGTGGTAGGCAACAGCTCCTTCCCGTCATTATGTCAGAGATAGCCCATCCTGCGGATACCTATTCCCCCTTTGTCTCACTGCCTGGTGGAAATACACAAAGAACTCCAGCTACACTCAGTCACCTGACTCAGAATACAGGCTGCAGGCCCCAAATGGTTACAACAGTAAAATGCCAACTTTCCAAAAGTGACAGTTTCTGATGTGTGGCTTAAAATCTAACATTGCCATTAAAAAGGGCCTAACATGCCATTCTTTAGACACCAAACTCAAATCTCTGTTATGACACAAAGGCCCTTATTCTGAGTTCGACGGGTGGCAGAGGTCTCCCACAAAACTCAAACCGCCGATAGACCGCCAATGCGGTCTGAACACTGCCAGCCCTATAAAGACTTCACCACAGGGCTGGCGGGTGGAAACCCCATTTCCGCCTGCGGTGAATAGCGCCTTAACATTGACGCCAGCTCGTAATCAAGCCGGCACCAATGTGGTGGTGCGGTGGGAGCAGCAGCACCTGTTGCGCTTTCCACTGCCTGTTATTCGGACAGTGGAAAGCGCAATGGGGCTGTCCATTGGGGATTACAACTGCAGAGACTGCCAAGCAGTCACCATACAGCAATCTGGCATTGCCAGCGGTCCGACAGTGGTGCTTTTGCCACGGTCATAATGTTGCAGTTGAACTGCCACCAAAGCGGCAGTCCAACCATGACCCTGGCAGTCTGGTGACCGACAGAGTCATAATTAGGCCCAAAGTCGGTCAGTTACACCCGTTCATGTGAGCCACGGGGGCTAAAGGCACCAAATGGCTATGGGATGCAAAAATACCAACTTTATAAAAGTGTGGCATATTCAGAATTGTTATTTGAAATACAAATTTACCATTAGAGGATTTTTTTATTACAATTTCATAGATACCAAACATGAAATGCTTGTCTGCCCCCAATTGAATGTGATCACTTATTAAATATAAGGTAACAGTGTTATCCGATGGGAAAGGTAGGCCTTGCAATAGTGAAAAACAAATTTAAGAGTTTATTACAAGAACATGTAAACGTAAAGGTATATTTCTAAATTTTAAAGTACACTGAACCCCGTCCAATGGGGTTTTAAGGGCCCACCCTAGGGGTGAATAATATGTATTAAAAGGATTGTTTAGACCTGGTATTTTGGCAGGTTGCAATGTCATTTTAAAACTGCACCCACTGTTGCGAAAGTTACAACTGGTGTAACTCTACAAGGTGTGCTTTCCCATCTGCAGTTGACATGGCTTAACTCACATTCATTGTGGTGCATTGAACCGAAATACAAGTTATTGTAGCCCTGCAAAATACTGTTCAATGTATAATTGACATAGAAGTATTGCTTTAGGGTTACTAACCATTCCATAAAGGGATCAGGGGAGCTGTGGAAACAGAAACAACCCTTATTTCATCATTCACAGTATCGCACACATTGCACTAGGAAGAATGAACACTTTTAAATAAAAAGTATTTATTACTAAAGGAACAATCTGTTTCTGAGTTCATCTAAAACAACACAGAAAAATATAAAAATAGCAAGAAGACATGTTATAAAAAACGAGAATAAAATTAACATTTCTAGCATTGCAACAAAGTTTGCTTCTATGTGCTGTAGTATGAGAGCATGGAAGGCAGAGGAAACTGCAGTCTAGAGTTTCTTACAGAGAGAAGACTCACTGCATACCTTGTTGATAGTAAAGGCTGTCTTTATCAGCAGAGGCATGAAGATATTGTTCCCCATGAAGCACTAAAACACTGCAGTAGCAATCAGTCTTCCTCCAGGACTCAGCATTAGGTGAGATGTAGCATCTGTGAAGTGCAAAGTCTACCAGCAATAGGCGAAACTGTCTCTGGCAGGATCGGGGGCAATAGTCTGGGTGGTCAAATGGCTGCCCTTATATACTAAACCTTATCAGAGACTGAAATTTCTGACATAAGTTTAAGAATGTCTGACATAGGTAATGATGTATATACACATCAAGTATGGGTAGAACAAAGGGACAAACCTACAGGACCTGATCAACTTGTGTTAGAACCACTGTTTTCTGTGATCCAGTCTAATGACACATGGTTGTGATAACCATATATTAGGGAACTATCTCAGGGGTTCCTCCTTACGGAATAGGTGGTCTCACACACATAGTCATGGTTCTTCATTTGGCCACCTACCCCGACCCAGGTAGGACAATACTATCTGGGCGGACTCAATCTCGTGGTTAAATGAACCCCCAGGGAGTACTGAAATGATATTTATCTGGATAATATGGGGATCCAATTGTTTGAATAAAATTACCTTGCAGATCACCAGTGTGGATCACACCTTTTAAAAGTAGGGACGATTTTTGAGTATAATGACTCATTGCACCGCTGTAATCCTGACAGCCATCATGTTTCTGCCCACACGTGTAGCCATTACTGGTCTGGGGCACAAGCGGCTGGGAGGGGGCCCGAATAGGTGTCTCAGATGACTGCTCCCTTTGAATATGTGACTGTAAGGAGCATCGTCCCCACCCTTAAAGTTTAGGGCCCTCCAGATTTGATTAAATACGAAGGTAGGCCTTGAGTGTGTTATATATGAGACTTTTACCTTTAGGTTAGAATAGACCCTTTCTTAACACAATACTTAGAAGGGATCCCAGGCCCAGAAGAATGCGCTTTAAATATAGAATTCAGCCTTGGGTAGCTGAATGGAGATAGGAAATGTATTAGCAAGATAAAGTCACAGAGGATGTAAACAGTGACACCTCTGATATCAGACTATCCTAGTAACTAACATCCCTTAAGTGATCATCCCAATGCACCTGGTTCACATTGAAACGCAGACTAGTTTACATGATTCACTTGATGTCCAGTTCAGTTCGCTCCAGTCCACTACATGTCCCTCCCCATCCTTCAGTCCTACACTTTCCCTGTCAGACGCAGCAGCAAGGCCGGGTCCCAAGGAGGCTACAGAACTGTTGGTGGTGCTCTCCTGGCCACAGAAGATGTTCCTGCTGGTGACCATTTATTATTTATTTCTTATATTAACTATTACCACCTAGTGTGTAATGTGGCAATCTGTATTTCATTTTCCAAATTTCCTTTGATCTCCTTTTTGTTATATATTCCCACATATTTCCTTGTGTTTTCTATATTCCCTGTTTCTACAGCTAAAACAGCCTCTTGTCTGTAGCTTTTGTTCCATCACACCACTGTTACAAACTTGGAGAGACTGACTTTGCCTAGCTCCTTAAGAGTGACGAAAAATGTCAAAAATGTATGAGGCAGGGGAGAAAAGCAATTTACGAGTTTATTCTTTTTCTGTTTTTATTTTTAGGGTTACGGGAAATAAAAGATTGCTTAGGCATTAGATTTGATTTCCTCTAATCTTAAATGCTCCTTTTTTTTCTTTTTTTAAAGAGTATTTAGTAATAAGTGCTATTTGCTCTCTTCTTTTGTACAGCTGTTGAATATTTTCTGCCTTTAAGCTAGTCTGCATTATGGTCATCTATATATTTTTTTTTTTCCTCTAAATTGTTTCATCTGTTGTGTTTTAGTAAATTCTAAAAAACTTATTTGACACCAAAACAGAAAAATCCTATCGGTAGGATTGGAGTTATGTGATTTTTGTGAAAAATAGCACCTAAAAGATCAAAGCGCCAACTGCGGACATCTAGTCATGAGGGACCAGGTCAAAGATGAAAAACATGACCAACCGAGATGGAGGGTGGGTTGGATGCAAGAAGTAGATTGGACGCTTGCCTTTGGACCTAGAAGAAATTTTGGAGAAAATGCCCTGAGAGGTTAAAGTTCAGTTGGGCAAGGCAGTAGGTGGTGCTCAATAAAAGAGCATTGCCAGGGAGCCACTGGATAAAGTCGCAGTTTAATTTTCCTAGTTTGGGCTTCGTAGTAACTTTTTGGGAAAGTCAAACATCTCTAGTGCGACAAGGCAGGAGGCTGTATCCAATGAAAGTTTCAGGCGGCTCAGGTACCCCTTTAGTGATGGACCGCTGATCAGGATTTGCTGCTGTGGAGACAAACAAATCAGAAGCTACTGCAAAGTCATGCTGACCGGTGATGCACCTTGGGTGGAAGGATGAGCAGGTCGGTCCCAGTCATTCTTCAGTTCTCAGAGCAGCTTTTAGTTACAATTTTACAATTCTCAAATTTTGGTTATCTGGGCAGATTTAGCAACACCACCAAGGGTCCAGAACTGGAAGGACGTCATATGGGGGAGTTAGGGCTCATGCTGAGTCCAGGTGTGGGTCAAGATTGCAGGAGCCTGTTGATGTCTTTGTGGTTCTAGACAAGAGGTCCTAAAACTATCACATGGAGTCACTCTGGTAGTCCTGGGTTCAAGTGATGAAGCAGGACTCAAGCAATAGGGCAGGTCTTGGAGGTTCAAAGCAGGCTCCAGGCAGAAAAGCAGTCCTTCCAGGTACAGTAAAGTAGTCTTGTGGAGTACGCAGCAGGCCACAACAGCAAGCAGTGCTTGGAGAGTCCCTCTGCAGGTCCAGAAAGTGAACTAAAGAGTGGATCTGAGGGTCCCCTTTTTTATACTTGGTGCTTTTTTTTTTGAAGTACAAGAAGTTTCTAGAAGATTCCCTTAGAGGTCCTTGAAGTTTCCTGCGCCCCCCCCAGCTCCAAGATGGCTGCATGAACAATGCAGTGGTGTGCAAAGGGGTCCAAAGAAGAGACCACCATTGAATCCACTAAGGGGACTTCAGAGAGATCATACTCTCATTGAATATTAAACGAAGACAAACAAGCCTGACAATTAAAACAAAAGTCACTAAATAGCCATGGCACTTGTGAATGAAAAACTGTAGAAAGTAGAAAAGCAATGCTGGTTGATAATGCTTACCAACATCAGAATTAATTAATATGCAACTCCTCTGTACCATCAAGGGAACCTGAGGACTGGTACAGGTGTCACATGGCTCAGTCCGATATGTTGCACATGCGAGGAAAATGACTACATAAGCATGTGCCGGTTAGGTACCATATTGAGCACAAAATTCTCTCAATTTTTGGTGATCATGTTGAAGCTGTTATAACCAAAGAGCAACCACTGCAATTTAAGAGCATGTATATACAGCAATAGATTTGAAAATTGTGCTACATGCACTCAGAAGAATGTGGACAAGCATATTGTGCTTACTGAAAATCATACCTCGCATACAAGGAGATAAGCACTTGCCAATATATCAGGCCAATCACAAGGAGCCGCACAAACGGAACAGGAGCAAATAGTGTAGCCAAGCAAAAGCAGTAAAGCATGGAAAAAGTTTTGGATTAAGGTGTGTTAGAAATTGGGCTTCTAGTTGGCAAAGGTATGCATCCTGTCCAAGCAGGAACCACAGCCCTAGTCGGGGTAAGTCAGATAAACAACATGCTCAGCCTCTGATAGCTTGGCACAGAGCAGGCAGACTTCATTTAAGATACAACATGTAAGGTATTTGTGCAACACTTCAAACAGTAACACAATGAAACCACCCCAAAAAAGACTCCAACAGGTTAGAAAAAAGATTCTATTTTTATGAATAAACCCAGACCACAATGATGAAAATCCATTAAGTAGAAGTCCAAATATTAGTTTAAAAAAAAATATTATAGAAGCATAAAGCAGCAGCTGGGGCTATCTGGTCATGCTAGACCGGGTCAAAAATGAAAAGCCAGGGTGACCGTGATGGAGAGTTGTCCTGTACTATACAAGGACCAGCCTTCGCCCACTTGAAACAGTTGCTCGGTTCAGAGTTGCATGGACATCAAGAACAAGATATGAGAAGCAAAAGAGGGGATCTGTTGCTGTCTATCCTGAGGATGTAGGTGATGCATCGGCTCTGAGCCATGCAAAGTCCAAGATGCTTCGGGAATGGAAATGATGCATTGGGCATTTGGCAATGCAGTGTTCCCAACCATCGCAGCAGCGGCGATGCTCCAGCGGCAATATAGTGTCCTTGATCCTCGTAGCAGCAGCTATTCATCAGCTTTGGTGGAGAAGCACCAGGTTAAATTGGTGCTCTGGAGTCTATAAGCAGGTTCTGGCAGTTGCAACACTTTAATACCCACTTCCAAAGACCCAGGACTGAATTGGCAGGGCAGACTTGCAGCAAGACAAGTCCAGGTTCTGTAGCTGATATGTTGGAAGTCTTTTGTGTCCCTGAGACTTCATAAGAACAGGATGCTAGCCAGCAAGTCCTTGGAGTCACTCTGGGTTCAAGTGAGATGGGTCTAGTCATTCCTCAGCAGGGCGGAGTTCATCAGGAAGCAGTGCAGCACAACTGAAAAGCGGTTCTTCCAGAGCAGCAATCCAGAGTGTCAGTCCTTGGAGATGCTTGGTAGAGTCCGAGTTTCAGGACTTATATGCCTTTGGAGTGAGGGTGACTTCACAGAAGAGTTTTTAAAGTGCACAAAGGCCCATTCTTCCTGTCTTGACTTCAACAATTTATAAATGTTTAAGGGCTACTGAGTGGGTGGCACAAGCAGTGCAGCAATCCCACCAATGGTATTCAGTTTATAGAACCTGGGCACACGTACTGCACTCTACTAGGGACTGATAAGTAAATTAAATATGCCAAATATGTATGCACCAACCAAACCATGTTTAGGGGAGCGAGTGCACGCACTTTTGCACTGGTCAGCAGTGGTAAAGTGCTCAGTCATAGGGCCAGCAAAAATTAGTCCAACAAAAAGTGAAGGGGAAAAAAAGCAAACGGTTTTAGAGTGACCCTGCAGAGCAGGCCTTTTCCAACAGGACATTTAAAAATAAAAATAAAATGGAGAGAACTGTGCCAATATGAGGCGCAACGAAGACAAGCCCCCTCTGTAAGTACCATAAGGTGCTAACGTACTTAGAATTTCTCACTCAGTTTGTTGATTCAAGCCCTTTCAGACTAAGTCAAAATGCAAAATCCAACTATTTCCTTCATCATGAGTACATGATCCACATCCTGGTTCCTTGTGGCACCACGAGCAACTAAAACAAACCACCTCCTATCAGTGGCATTATGCTGTAATGTCTGATAGTGGTCTCTAACGGTGCATTCTGTACATTATAATGAATCCTTGATTGATGCTGAAGGATCCGGCGTCTAATCTCTTGGGATGTTTTTCCAGTGTATCTTAGATTATATAATATGACATTTTTAGATGCACAATTGGAATGATGTCCAATCTTTACAATTGAAACAGCAACTTTTGGTAGTGGAAGTAAAATTACATACAGTACAGCCGCCACTTTTATAATGACCTGCTACTAGGCTCAAGACCTATAGCTGTGTTAAAGCTGTTTTTTTGGGGGGTCCTTATAGGCTTTGAACAAGCAGGCTCTCAAATTGAGTCCTCTTTTAGAGGTAATCATATTTTTTTCTAATGAAAAATTGCAAGACTTGAGTAAATGCATATTTGTAATTTTTTTTTTTTTTTTTTTTTTCTTTAATGTTATTTTGGTACCAATTGTGGTAATGCATGCAATCTTAATATTGTTGGTGTTTCTCTTTTTCTTTTAACAATTAATCTCTATTGTTGTACCACACCCTTTTCAGGGATTGTCTAACCAGTCTAGGTGGGTAGCCTCTTTCAACTAGTTTTGATAGTATTCTAGCTTCTGCAACAGTCGGCTTTTTTGTGCAGTCATTTGATTCTTAAAATCCTACCAAATAGCATGTTGCCCCTCAAGTATGAAGAGTGATGGCTATTGTAGTTCAGTAGTGTATTCATTGCAGTGGTTTTTGTGTATAAGCTCACAGTAAGGGAATTATTGTCTGTTTAAATCTGTAAATCCAATATATTAATTTGAGTCACTGTGATCTTTTGAAAATTTCAAGTGCATGCTCTGATTACTGAGACAATATTTTAACTGCAAATGTTGCAGTGATCCGACATTACATCACTCTTTATCAATGATGTGATAAAAGATGTGAGGTAGATAGCAGTGCATGGTGAGTGTGTCAGTTACAGTTATCTTAGGGCACAAGTATAGTTTCTTGAGATAAGCATAACTATAAATGAATTTCTATAGTTTTGTGAGTGTAAAATATGAACCTAACTATGTCCCTGTATCCTTTGGGGTTTTGTTAGTATATGTTTTAAAAAAAAATATATATATTCTATTTCCTAACTATAACGTTCCTGTATGCTTTATTTTTTCCAGTTAATTTTGAGTTTTATTTTTTATGTAAAGTCATTTTTATGTACCACAAGTTAATCCACCTGCCGCCACACATGGCTGAATGCCAACCCTCCACATGCAGCCCACCCCACACTGTTCACAGCCTTTGCTCCTTTGGCAGGCAACTCCCTCTAGGCAGCCAACACCATGCTGTGGGCCTGTGAGTGAGTGAGTATGTGTGTGAGTGGGTGGGTGTATGACTGACTGTGTGGGTCTTTGAGTGAATGTGCAAGTAGTTGTGTAGACCTGTAGATGTGAAGTGGGTATGTGTGTCTATGACTGGATGTACTAGTGGTTTTATATGTCTGTGGGGTGGGAGTGGGTGTTTTGAGTGGCTGTGTGGGTCTTTTGAGTGGGTGTGCAAGTGATTTTGTCAGACTGGGTGGCTGTATGGATGTTTGATTGAGTGAACTAATTTACACCACATTACAAAAAGCATTCTTTCTGGTCCAAGATCTAGCTTCATGACACATTTGGTGTAATTCCATGCGATAAAGTAGCCTTTTTCTAGCATGATTACCCCACTTTTGGCCGGTTTGTGAGTGTGTGTCAGTGTGTTTTTGCTGTGTCACTGGGATCCTGCTAGCCAGGACCCCAGTGCTCATAGTGAAAACCTATATGTCTGTGTGCTTTGCCTGTCTCACTGAGATCCTGCTACCCCTGAACCCAGTGCTTATAATTTGTGGCTTAATGTGTGTGTTGTCAGTGGTGCTTAACTGTGACAATGAGGCTCTCCTAACCAGAACCTCAGTGCTTATGCTCTCTATTAAATTTGTCACTAGAGGCTTGTGACTTCATTTGCCAATTCCA
Source organism: Pleurodeles waltl (assembly GCF_031143425.1). Classification (NCBI taxonomy): domain Eukaryota; kingdom Metazoa; phylum Chordata; class Amphibia; order Caudata; family Salamandridae; genus Pleurodeles; species Pleurodeles waltl. The sequence goes on from NC_090451.1 coordinate 136,253,709, forward strand.
ATTGGCACACTTGATTCCCCCCCCCCCCCCTTATAAGTCCCTAGTATTTGGTACCTAGATTCCCAGGGCATTGGGGTTCCAGGAGATCCTTATGGGCTACAGCATTTCTTTTGCCACCTATAAGGAGTTCAGAAATACCCTTTCACAGGACTGTCACTGCAGCCTGTGTGAAATAGTGCACACACTATTTCACAGCCATTTTCACTGCACTTAGGTAACTTATAAGTCACCTATATGTCTAACCTTCATTTACTGAAGGCTAGGTGCAAAGTTACTAAGTGTGAGGGCACCCTTGCACTAGTAAAGTTGCCCCCATGCAGTCCAGGGCCAATTCCCCATGATTTGTGAGTGCGGGGACATCATTACACACGTGCACTACATATAGGTCAATACCTATATGTAGCTTCACAATGGTAACCCAGAATATGGCCATGTAAGGTGTCTAAGATCATGGAATTGTCCCCCATTCCAAATCTGGTATTGGGGAGCCAATTCCATGCATCCTGGGGGCTCCACCATGGACCTCCCGTACTGCCAAACCAGCTCTCTGAGGCTTGCACTGCGGCTACAGCTGCTGTCATCTCACAGATGGGGTTCTTCCCTCGTGGGGTCTGAACAGCTCAGTCTCAGGAAGCCAGAACAAAGCATTTCCTTTGGGAGGAGGGTGTAACACTCTCCCTTTGGAAATAGGTGTTTCAGGCTTGGGAGGGGTAGCCTCCGCCTGCCTCTGCAAATGTTTTGAAGGGCACCGATGGTGCACTCCTCGCAAAAGCCAGTCTTCACCGGTTCAGGGACCCCACAGTCCCTGCTCTGGTGCAAAACTGTACAAAGGAAAGGGGGGTGACCACTCCCCTGTCCATCACCACCCCAGGGGTGGTGCCCAGAGCTCCTCCAGTGTGTCCAGACTTCAGCCATCTTGTTTTCCAAAGTGTGAGGACACTCTGGAGGCCTCTGAGTGGCCAGTGCCAGCAGGTGACATCAGAGACCCCTCCTGATAGGTCTATTCCTGATAAGGTAGCCAATCCCCCTCTCAGGGCTATTTAGGTTCTCTCCTGTGGGTTTCTCTTCAGATCCTGCTTGCAAGTTTCCATCAGGAATCCTCTGCAACTTCTTCTTCATCATCTGACCTTGGATCGACCACAGACTGCTCCAGGAACCACTGTAACAGCAACAAAGTATCCAGAAGGGCTACTTTTTCCTCTGCAACTTCAGCTCCAGTCAACAACTGCAACAGTTTCCATGGTGTGTACGCTCTGGGGACTCCCTGTCTTCACCCTGCACCAAAAGGACCAGCAAAATCTCCCGTGGAGTGATGGAGCCACTTCCCTACTCCAGCAGGCACCTTCTAAGACGATGACGGTTCTCTTGGACTCCTCTCCTGGGGACAAGCCTGCTCCTTGGAACACAGGTGGTAGATCCATCCAACACAGACTGTCCTAAGGTCCTGCTGTCCAAATTTGGAGGATGTACGAGCTTGCCTTCCTCGTTTGTGACAGTACACCTGTGCGCCATGTCATTTTCACCTCCTGAGGCCTCTGTGCACTATTTGCAAGAATTCTTTGTGCACAGCCTGGCCCATGCCCCCAGCACTCCATCCTGCAATGCTCAACTCGCTGAGTTGTTCTCCAGCGACGTGGGACCTTCTTTTGTAGTGCTGCAACAACCATAATTTGCACCTTCTTTGTCCCCCCATGTCCTGGGACCTCTGTGGGTGCTGCCTGGTCATCCATGGATTCCCTCAGGGTTGGGAGCCCCTCTACCTCCTCAGTCTGAGTTGATGCCCCCAGGTCCCTCCTGGGTCCAGGCAGCGCCACTTTTACTCAATACATGATATTGATTGAACCTAAGGATTGTTGGATGAATCCAGCGCCAAAACTCTCCTGCATCCAACATCTCCACTTGGAACATCCATTGCATCACACAGGAACGCACAACCGTCTTCCCTTGGTCCATTTCTGCCATCTTCTTCCAACCGGAGACTCTGCTTTTGCACCTTCTAGGTTGGCAGGGGCCCCTTGTCCTTCATGGAATTTTCTGCAACTTCTGGACTTGGTCTCCTCTCTTCACAGGTCTTCAGGTCCAGGATTCCACCATTTGTTGTTTGCAGTCTTGCTTGGTTCTTGCAATAACTCTAATCACGACTTGTAGTGTGTCCTAAGGAAACTTGCAGTACTTTACTCCTACTTTCCTGGGCTCTGGGGTGGGGTATTTTACTCACCATTGTGGTATTACTACTCTCTCAGCGATTCTCTACACACTAAACTTGTCTAGGGGGGAATTAGTGATTTGCATTCCACTTCCTTAGTATATGGTTTGTGTTGCCCCTAGACATATTTTCTCCTATTGCATTTTATAGAATTTCCTATTGTTTGCACTATCCCATGTCTAATTACTTACCTTTTTTTGCTGTCTAGTGTATATATTGTGTGTAATACTTACCTCAAGAAGGAGTATTGCCTCCAAGATATTTTTGGCCTTGTGTCACTAAAATAAACTACCTTTATTTTTGGTAACACTGAGTATTGTCTTTACTTGTGTATAAGTACTTTGTAACTATAGTGGTATTGCTGGAGCTTTGCATGTATCTCAGTTTAGCCTAAGCTACTCTGCTACAGCTACCTCTATCAGCCTAGGCTGCTAGAACACTACTACATTTCACTAGTAAGGGATAACTGGACCTGGCATAACAATAAAGTACCCAAGGTACGCACTACAATCCACGCAGCCTCCTACATTCCATTCTGCTGTTTGGGCTGTAGTTGTGTTAAAAAGTCTTAGATGAAATTGCATGGGGAAGAAGTGCAGTTCTCCTACATGTAACTTCTGATGTATTAGTCTGGAAAACCTCAGAGGGGGTCATCTGGAGGATAATCACTGACCAAGGCTGAGATGTCAGACCAATTTCCCTTGTCCTCCTCCATTGTTTTAGAAGTATTATAATCTTTTGAAATAAAGATTTTTTTCATTATAATGATTGTCAGTTTCTCCAGATTTTGAGGCAAGTCCTTCTGATTGTGATAACTGCAACCACTGGACTAAAAATGTGCTCTAAAGAAACACTGGCTACCATAAATGCAAGAGACTCTATTGCAAGCCTGCTGGGCTCTGGCCTCTGTGCCCTCTTCTAGTGCCAATAGATCATTGAGGTTTAGTCCAGGAACACCTCTGTTGGGTTATCAAAATAGTCTTGGACCATCTTCTGAATTGTCACAGGTGCTGCTGCTTGCTGTACCTACACCTGCACCTCAGCACTTGACGTATGTTCTGCAGAATGAAACCAACTCACTGAGGAAGTTGCTGTGAGCCTGTGGGTTTTTTAGTAGCTGTGATAAATGCTGCTGTAGAGACTGAGCCAAGAGCACCACCCTATGTGGAGGTTAAAGGCTATATTTAAGAACTTCTGCCCAGGCCTCAAATTTGCTTCTGTTCTTCTAGATCAGTCATTTTACTGATGATCCAAATCTTGCACACTAAGACATCCATTTCAGTGAAAGGAATGAGAGTAGCGAGTGCTTTTTTCATATCACGGAACCAATATCGTGGCACAGATGTAATCTTTCTGGAACACATTCTCTTTTTGTAGGCTTTGACTAGTGTGCGAGTGAAGGATTAAGCTATCCATTTAAGAAGTGCTTCTTCATTGACACTGGTGAACATTTGTTCCACATTTTTCAACTGCTCCATTAGCAGATGAAACTATGTTTGGCTCATTGTACCGGTCTTCCTTGCTGACTTCCTGTGTCACTATGTCAGAATCTCAAAAGGGAGTAGAAATTGCATCAGGCACTCCAGGAGCCCCCATTTATTCACCTCTATTACAATATATTTGGCAGCTGCATTACCTCTCCTTTAAATTGGATAAGTGTTGATAGATTTGTACTTCTGACAGGCATAAAAGCAGGTATTTGGTTTAGTGCTAAAGGGTTGACACCTTCTGTATGAGGGATTTTACAGGTAGATTATTAGCACACTGAAGGATCCTCAACTGCTTCTGGACATTGAATGAATGACTGAAATGAATGCATAATCTTCAGTTGGTGACTAGTACGCTGCTGACTACCTCTTCTTTATTGAGAAAGTACTGTATAATTTGATTGATAATATGTGCAAAACATAAGACAATTAAAAAAATAAATAAATCCACAGCCATGGTTTTCACTATTAATTTCATCATCAGTTGCAACAAATCTAAGTGTGAGACCTCTGGGTTTAAGCTATTCATAGATCTTGGTATTAAACATTTCCAAGACGTTCATAGCTGTTTGTGATTTCTCCATCGCAAATATCTCAACTGTCAAGTGTGTTGAACATGCCATGAAAAACCTAATCCACAGTGAGGTCAGCAGCTAGCCTTTGCCTCCCACCCTAGATAGAGACCCAGTGTACAGTAATTCACATGTATATGCAGTGATGCACATGTCATCTATTTTTTGGCAACTAGTCCGCAGGTCTGTTGTGAGGTGGATGCACTGGACAGCACTCTGCTTCATAGCATTGCCAACCAAGTGCAGCAATGACACAGCCACTCTTGGAAAATAGCTCCAGCTGAGAACCTTTCTCTTTGTGCACAGAGCCTTTAGAAATTCAAGGAAGCCCACTCCTTCTAAAAAAAATAAAACTGGAGATGGTCAAGCACTAACATTTTAGCCAGCTTCCTGTTGTAGAAACTAGCTTTTTCATAGTTCCAGTGGTACAGAAACTCCTTGGTAATCCTAGCCTTAATAGTTGACCGTTTTCCTTGTGGCCTCACTGCCACAAGTGACCAACAGGCACCATCAGCACGCAGTGTGTCTAGGCACTTTTGCCACGCTTTGTGGCCCATGCAGAGCAGGGTGTCTGTGAGTAAGGATTGTATTGTGGGAAAAGCTTAGAGGACTGTTTCCTGTGATGCTGCTCCTGTCATCCTCTTGTTCCGCCTCCTGACCTTCTCTTTCATCTCATAAGGTGCTGGTTCTTGCTCACCACCAGAAGCTATGATTTTAAGGTCTTCTTCCCAGATGACTGTGTATTGCTTTTTCAGATGGAACATTTGGCCTCCAGCACCATGGTGCCCACTTGGATTACTGCAACAAATTTATGCCCATGTGGGTGAGAGTAACACAAATGTCCAATCTGAGGAGGACAGCTGTTATAAAGTCTGAAGAACTGGAGATGGAGCTAGGTGGTTGAGTTGTTCTTTGGCTTGATTTGCACATGTAAGGCAATGAACTGATGGCACTATCTTAAGCAAATTCTTTTTCCATCCTCACCACCATCAACACTACTACTTTCAGCATTATCACTAGGTCTGTGTGAAATTATAATCTAGGTTGTATGAATTGACGCCTCTAAGACATGTACCACACCAATGCAGGGGTGCAAATCAATGTCGCTGGTGATGGTTTTCACTTTAAATAAACCAAACACATAATCTCATTGACGTAACTCAGTGTTTGGAATTATGAGCTGTCCTGCAAGTCTCAATGAGGGCTCATTTGAATCTTTAAGCCCTGGGGCTCAAGGAGACTGGGTACATTCTCTCAAATGCCTCCCTCTGTGTGCACATGTCACAAGAATGGATAGTGTTCTGGTGAGCCCCAGTTCAGAGATCTGCTTGGCTCTGAGGTAAAAGCAGCCATCCTGGGCTTTTTTTTTTTTTTATCTTTTTTTTTATACAAAGGTGGCTCTGTCTCAAAGCCCTTGGGACAGGCCCTGTAGGACTGAGGAGATCTCCCCTGCTTGCCTGGGTCAAAAAGCTATGACTGGGCTCCAGGGCACAACCCCAGATGGCTCTAAAGTGAAAGTCCTCCAGCCGTGGGCTCCAGTCTCTAGCTAGTCACGTCTCAAAGCACCCAGTTCAGGGTTCTGCAGGGAGGTACCCCGGGGTCTCCCCTGCATGGCCAGATTAGAAAGCTCAGACTGTGACCCAGGGCAGGTCTCCAACTATCCCTGGGGTGCAATTCTCCAACCTTGGGCTCCCTTCGCTGTCCCACCCTGTCCTTTAGAGACCAGGTGAGGGTCCTATAAGCTTGGGGAGGTCTCCACTATCTGTCTCGGTTAAGACATGCTGACTGGACCCCAGGACAGGATTTCCACCTCAGGAACTGCTGAAGCTCTGTCTCTAAATTCCACTTTCTGTCCCACTGTCTCAAACTACCCAATACAGGGCCTCAAATGCCTGTGGAGGTATTCTCTGTCTAGCTGCCTAGCCATGTTAAAAAGCTGACTGGACCCCCAGCTCCGAGCTCTCACTGGCTCTGGGGTGGAAGTCACCAGCTCTGGGCTCTGTTCTCTGGCCTGCTTTGTCTGACAAAGCCCTGTATAGGGTCCCGCACGCGCTGGGAACTCTCCTGTGCTTGGCCAGGTACAGAAGCTCCAGAGGGATACTGCCACCCAAGGGCGAGCAAGAGTTGTGTTCTGGGAGCTGGTCAGAGTTTATTAATCTGGCCAAACAGGGGGACCTTCCCTTGGCTGCAGAACCCAATCCCAGGCACTTTGAGACACTTTAGGTAAAATAAGGGAGCCCAGTACCAGGTCTTTACAACCCAGAGCCAGAGAGAGCTCTGACCTGGGGCCCATTCATACCTTCTTAGCCAAGCAGGAGAAACTTCCCTGGGCCTTTGGGGCAATATCCTGGCCACTTTGGCATACAACTGGCTGGAGAACAGAGACTGGGCATAAAAGCTGCTACCTCCGGGTCAGCCGCCACTCTCATTAGGTGCTCGGTCAGATCTGCTTTATGTTAACATTTCTTTTTTTGAAATTTAAAAGTTTAAGGTTGACACATTCTAACAAGGAATGAAACATAGCAAAATCCAAGAACCTGATATAGTGACTCAAGTTTTTTAAAGTAAGACTTGTGATGTCATAGTATACACCCATCACACTGTTTTTCATCAGACAGCTTGTACATAGCAAGTTAAATGAGTTTGTATGGAATTTGAGATACAGCACAGGAAAAAGGGAGGAGTTAGGAATAGAGGGCCAGAGGGAGATCTAAAACTTAAAAGAACATAGAATAAACTACAGTGATTATACACAATGAGTGTGTATAATTAGAGTGCAGTCCGAGCCTCCTAGACCTGCTTCCATCCTAGGGCAATGTAGGTTTCTGAGGTGGGCCTGATCAGAGCTTCGTAACCTGGTCAAGCAAAGAAGATATTCCTGGGCCTTTTCCGGTACTAGATGAACACCATAACCAGAGAACAGAGCTCCGTGCCAAGGAGTTCTACTCCAAGGCCAATCAAAGCTCTGACTCTGAGCCTAGTCAGAGCTTCTTAACCTGGACATGTAGGGGAGACCACCCTGGTCCTGTGGGTCCCCATTCTGTGATCTGTGACCAAGCGGACCAATGTATGGATCCCAGAGCTGGGGGTTTCCACCCCAGAGCAGGCTGGAGCTCTAATCCAAGGTCTGGTTGGAGCTCTTAACACAAACAGGCGGATGAGACCTCCCAGAGAATGTGGGGAGCGTCCTTTTCTCTAAGTGATATAGCTTGCTGAAAAACCTAGCCCAGATCCTGCCTGAGCTCTGAGATGAGACAGGTTAGAGCTTATTAACCCGGCAAAGCAAGTGGAGCTCGCTCTGGCAATTTGAGGCACAGCGGTCAGAGAAGAGTTCATGGCTGGGAGATTGCACTTCAGGCCCAGCAACAGCACTAACCCATGGTCCTATCAGAGCTTTGTAACCCAGAAAGGTAATAGAGACCTCCCAGGGCCTGTGGTACAACATCCTGGGATGTAAGTGACAGACTGGAGATCTGAACTTGGCCACTGTAACAGCTTCTTAACCCAGACAGGCATGGTTGATTGTCCTGGACCTGCAGGACCTCCTACTGAGCTCAAAGGGAAAGAGCAGACTCGAGAATAGAGACCATTCCTGGGAGCTTCCATTCCCGGGGCCCGCTGGAACTCTGAGCCCTGGCCTTGGCAGAACTTCTAAAAACAGCCACAGATACTACTCTGGGTGATTTGAGAAAAAAAACAACCAGAAAACAGAGCCTATGGGTGGGGGCATCTGAACACAAGGCCACCCACAATTCTGACCTAGGCTCTGGTCAGAGCTTCATAACCTGGTAAGGCAGGGGAGACGTTTCCAGGCGTGAGGGACCCCATCCCATGTGCTATGGGACATTGGGGGTGGCAAGGCCAGGGCTAGGGGCTTTATTTAAAAGCACCATGTGTATTAGTAGAATTTATCAAATTCTGTAAAGATAGTTTTTTTTCTGTAGGTGTGCAATTGTTTTTCTAGTCAGAAAAGCAGTACTTTGAAGCTCTTCTATAGAGAAAGTAGGGTGAATTTAATAATAAAGCATACTAGCTAACATGCAAATGCATGTAAGGCTCTTTAACACATACATACACATATATGCACATGCAACACACACATACACATTTTCCCTTCTATTTCTTTATTTAAATCAAAAAACAATTTATTTCCGGGTTCTTTAGGATGTTGCTGTTTACATTATGAAAGGAACAGTGCCATGAGTCAACAAGTATAGGATGATAGTAAATAATTATGTCTTCAGTAGAGCAATAACGTTATTATCTTCACTTTTAAGTTACTTGTAAGAAGATGGGAAATATTAAGTCTTGTAATCATTATATTACCACAAACGTGCCTGTGGTATGAATATTTTTTCTTCCATCTACAGATTTTAAATGTTAAACAGTGACACATCTGATAAAAAGATTAATGTAAATTGGTTGCTAATAGGGTGGGAAGGTGTAAGCCGGTCACCCATCTTGTTTTGGGGAATCATAGTTCATGTGTAAATATACTTTGAGATACATTCTGTATTGTGTGACGCTATATACAAAATGCTGAATGTCACTCCCCCTACTTTTATTCTCGTCTCACCGGGTAAACCAATAATACGATGGAGCAAGTGGAAGAAAGTTTATAGGAAGTATGCATGTCAGAGGTACCACTTTGAGTACTGAAAGAGAAAACACTTTTATTGCATTGTTTATATGCTGCAGGACATCTTACCTAGTTTAAGCACAGAAGAGGGCTTAATTTAATATGAAATTGCCATAAAGAAATTAAATGCACATTATTTAACATGGGTAAGAGTACTTTTGGGAAGGTAACATTTTGGTCCGAGTTCAATGAATGGATCAGTCTGTTGTGAGATATTTCACTTGTTAGAGGAAGTTTGCAGCAAATTTTAAATTTGAGGGTACGGCATAAGAAGAGCTGCATGATCAGCTTGTTTTACTTTGCAAGTGATAAAAGGAGAGAATAAATTGTATGGAAGGTAAACTGTTAGAAGTAGTAATCAGGGTGGTGAAAAGAATGGAGCTTATGGTGAGATTGGAAGTAAAGTGTTGATAAAGGAGTTAAGGCAGTTAACAAAATGGACCCAGATTAGGAGTGTGAGTAACTTGCAAAATTTACTGTTAGTGTAATTTTGTAAAATTACAGTGGAATTACAGCAAATGTTTGTAAAATGAATCTTGCACCCAAAAAGTTACTTGAACAGTCCTGGTAAACATTCAACTTGAAAATGTAATTTCAAGTTGATTTCCTGTAGCTTGTATTTAAAGTTGAATCGCTTTTACAGTGATACACAACCAATGATCAACATTGTCAAGCATGGAATGGTGTAATAAATGTGGTGGAGGGATTTCTTAAAAAGTGTTGCAGAGTAACCTTTTACAAATGGGTAAAAAGAATACTAAAAAATATAACTATTCCTTGTATAACATCTCATATGCAGATAGAGAAATAGATAAGGTGGGAGGTTCCAAAAATATGCTAAGGAGATTTGTGACAGGATGATACTACAGATAGGGAAGAATCCATCAGAAGTAGCATAAATTGATGGTGTAGATGTCAAAATTAAATTCTTGTTCTCGCCGCACAATGCTGTGTATGACTTTTATAGAGTATTTTGTATAAGCTGAGAAGTTAAGTGTTAAGGATATTAGATCAGGATGGCATTGAGTGGCACTAAGAATGCTTGCTTTTTCTTTTTAAGCTTTTTTAGCTTTATAGCACAGAGGTTGTAGGGAAGATTTTTGTTATTGATTTCGTGACATTATTGGCTGACCACATTAGGACCAATTGGTTGTGACATTTAATCATAATTGTTAAGGGTTTAGAAGTGAGTGGAAATAATGGAAGCTTTGAAGCAGAATTTAAAGCTCTGTTTCAGAATGAAGTTGGTTGTCTGAAATGATAAATGCGTCAGATAAAGGTGAGAAATGGTGCAGGTCCGGTTTTATCTAAAGCCAATCATCTTTCTCTGAGTGTACAAGAAAAAGTAGAGAGAGAACTTGACAGACCATGCACAATCTGTGTTATAGAAGCAGTTGGCGCCACTGAATGTTTGGTTCATATTTTGGTCACTACAAAGGTTGATGTTTTGATCCATTTATGCATCAGTCTTGGGGAACTGAACACAGAGGTTCTAGTGAACAAATGTCCTCTTCTTCACATTGATTAAATTACATCAACTCTAGCTAAAGTGAGATATTTCTCAACTCGCTCTCGCGTCAGTCTATCACCAGGTTATGCTAGAGGAAGACGCACTAGAATTAATGGATTTTATCGCTCCTCTGGATGGCTTTTAATTCTTTAGAATGGCTTTGGAGATAACAGCCTCGTCCTCGATTTTCCAGAGAGAGATGAGTGCAGAATGAAAGCACTGTCACAAGTAAGATGTTATCAGGGTGATCATCTGATTCTTGACAGATTCATGGAAGAACATGATGGAATACATTGTAGGGTGCTTAGAAAACTGTTTGACTCAGGATTGACTTTACCGCTCAATAAGTACACATTTAGGGTCCTTGAAGTGAACCATTTAGGCCATCGTGAGATTAGACCTAGACAAGAGATGGAAGATAAAACTAAACTTTTGAAGGAACTAGTCAATAAAGAGTTGGTATTGTTTCTAGGCAGGCTTAAATACTCTAGCAAATTTATCAGATTATACGTGTAAGACTGGGCACCTGAGGAAGTTGTTGGGAAAGTGAGTTCCCTTCTCTTGCAATGATGAGTACAGAAAAGTATTTTGTTAAGTCAAACCAGAGCTTGCTAATGCCCCTTGCGCACAGGATTCTTGCTAAGAGAGGTGAACATTACAGTGACAAACATCAGCTCCATGGGGCTGGGAGCACTCATCATGCACAGAACAGGAGGTGAATAATTTTTTCTTGCTTGTGCTTTTCACGTACTTCATGGTTCTGAAATCAATTACTCTGCAATTGAAACAGAGGCACTGGCAACATTTTGGGCATTGAGTTGATTATGGAATTTTCTGTGGGGCACAAAATTTAGGATAGCCACTGATCACAAGATTATAATTCTGATAAAGAAAGATTTAGATTGTGTCTGTCAGAATAAGGAGATGGTTCACTGGAGTGCAGAAATTGTCACTTTCAGTTTCCTATGTGCCTGGAGCAAACACTTGTTAGCCTGATTCTTTATCCAGGTTAATGGAATTTGAAGACACTTGCGATGTAGTTGGACTCTCGCTCCAGGTGGGACTGCTGGTTTAAGGATGCCAGCACTTTTGTTGGTAGGCAACTATGGCAATCCTTCAGCAAGTCGCAACTGTCAGCCAGACTCTCCTGGCTCACCAAAAACCCAAAATGCATGGACACTAGAGTGTGACATCTCAGGGGAGTCATGGTGGAACTGAAGTTACCCTGTTCTCACGTTGGCAATAAGTCTCCGTCACACACAGGCAGTAAAGGAGATGCAGAAGAGTTTTCAATATATTTATTGAAAACGCTGCAATCTACAATTAAATTCATGAGCTACAATGATTAGGAAAATGCATAATAAAAGAAACATGATTGTGAAGATGTCATGCAGTAAATAGAGAAAGTAAAATCCTTAGCAAAGAGAGCCTAATCCCTAACCTAATGAGAGCTAGGTATGATAAACCTAATCTGCCAGCAGCATGTCCATGAGAAGCACCCCCCAACCATCATTTATTTGGAATGAGGTCTAAGTCAGACTCCGTGGTCACATGAAGGCTAGGTCTGCATCAAGGCAATATGCAGCATAGATGGCGTTGATAGCATCTGCTTGAAATCTCTCTGATAACCTTGTCTGTGTGAGATGTATTTATACAAATTTTGTAGGACCCCTGATGCAGTAATGTTCCCAAACAATAGATCAGGGGCAGTCTTGTGATGGCAATTATGTAAACAATTCCCACCAAAAGTACATTATGTTCCAGTCACATGTAAGTGGGAAATGGATATGATATGAATACTTACATACATCACTTAATTTTGACACTGATAGGGATGCCTTCACAGAGTGGCACTGATAACGTAAATCAAAACATTCCTCTAACTCTAAACAGAAGCAGTCATCTTAGAAGAAATAATAAAATAAATAGGCTTAGACAGAGCATTCTAAGTAGGTTAAGTCACTAGGTGACAGGGGCACAGGGCTACAAGCCAAAATGGTAAGATAAACTCTTGAGACCCATTAAAACTTAACAGGATCCACTATAGTTGTGAAAGTAATATTGGTGAGCATAAGAATTCAAGTTGTGTGTCTGGTGCTTTACCATATGATTTGTTTATCTCTATATGTAGATAAAGGTAGTGAAGTGATCGCATTAGATCTTGAGCTTATAAGAGAGAGATGGTGTAGTGGCGACTCCAGCACATTTGTCCTTCCATGTGATCATAATGGTTCCAGGTGGGAAGACTTTGTCCAAGGTGAAGCCTACACTGTATGTAGCCTCAGCGACTAGTTGACTCAGTTTGAGAGTGCTTTCAGATATTTCTTGGCAGATTAGTTCATGGTCAGGTAAACCAAATGTTCAGCTTGCCAAGGATTTAGTCGAATTTGGCGCAGATTTCTGACATGACATCCAGACAGGCATCTGTGAAAGCTCCATTGTAGACAGTGGTATGTATAATAGTAACACTACATAAAAGAAATCAGGTCGAAGTGGTAATTGCATTAGAAGTGATAAGCTCTCAGGTGTAAGGCTTGAAATCTGATGGTTTGTAGAGTTTCTTTTGAAAGGAATGTCACTGCTTACCCTCCTCCTTTTCCTTAACCCTTTAATATGTCTAGATATCCTGTTGGGATTGCCTTGTGACCAGAGGCAGTGTCATCTGCGAACCATATATCAGTTTTGAAGATATTAGTCTGATTTCAAGTCAAAGATTTGTTTTCCTCATGCCTCCTGAAGGACTTGTTGGTGCCTCCCTCTAAGCTTGATGCTTGTGTGGAGTACTCCTCTCCCTTTGTGATATTATGAATTCCCTATTAGCACTGAAATTATGCTATGCCAGTGTAGTGAGCTGTCCCTTCATGCTACTTATGGTGTATGTCCTTAACCCTCCCTTGGTGATATTGAGGGTTGTTTATCTGTGACCATCTATGTGATATTGAATTTTATATCCTTACCTCTTCCCTTTGTATTGCTGATTATTTTGTGTTCGTGGCTCCTTCCTAGATAATGTTGTGAGTTAAATTAGTATCCTAGTGATCTGATCATAGCTGTGCAGCAATGGCCTGGCTCAATCACACTGCCTCTGGATCGAAATTACGATGGCTAATCTGGATGGCAGATAGTGGCTATCATGCCCCTGGGGCAATGCGCCACTTCCAGCCTGCAGCAAGGACAACACACTGGGTTTCAGCAACTAAAGTTGGTGGAGTGGGGTTGCCATCTTCCGTGCTACCTCACTCGAAGGAGGCAAGGAGATAGTGCATATTGAAACATGACAAGATGCCAGTACAGGTTTTTTCCCATTACCGGGCCTGGTTCTGTGTGAAATAGGCAGAATTATGCAAGGCAATGATGCTTGGCATTCCCTAGAAATGACCTAAAGCATCTATTTTCCTTGCCAGAGGTCATTTCAAAGAAAACATCTTTGCAATGTTTGACATTAGAGGCCAAATCTAAAAATGAGAAGTTCACCAAGTTTGTTTCAACAGCTTGGGAATGGTATTCATTTAAAAAACAAATGAGTGACAAATATGTTTGTGGTATGCCCAGCACAGAAAATTAAGCGGCATTGAATATGACCTTTCCTGTGGGTGTGCGCAGAGCCACGAAGGTTTGCCTCATAAAAGGAAGGCAGCAGAGCAAAGTAGCAACTGGTAAGTGTAGAATCAAATCACATCCTACACTACTTGGTGCTCTCCCTCCCCCCCCCCCCCCATCTTCCTATTTTCCTATGAGGAGAGCACATATTAATAGGTCTGACAACCACATAATTTCATAGATGACAGTCACCGTTAATTGGCAGTGTTTATCCTTTCAACTTAGAATAGATAATTGCTTCCCTTAGCAAGTACCTCATTTCCACTCTTGAAGAAGATTGCAGAACTAGTATTAAAGTGTAACATCGACTGTAATAGTACCCCATATTGAAGTACTGAGAAGGAAACTTATAAACAGAAGACCTTGTCAACTACCGACTTTGCCAGCTGTCATTATGAGAACCCCCACCCCCCTTAGAATTCTCCTTTAACATTCACATTCCACACTGAGCAATCCAAGGCACTACAGCAGACATGTTTCGTAGCACCTACCTGTGTTGAGGTGATCTTCAGGGCAAAGACTAAACCAAAAGCTGTGGAGATTGTCTGGATTTAGTGCGTGGAGAGGACTTCCCACTTTGTGGCTCACACCTGAGGCCTTGCTGACAGACCTATACGCTAAGAACCTGGTCAATGAAAAAGGGAACACCCAAGATCTGAATATAAGTTGGACTAGGAAAAATGGAATGCCAGGGTTGTTTATACCCAGAACTCATCCCAGTCTATTTTGCTGACTTGATCTTTACCATCCCATTTCCCTATTGGGGGAAACTGTGGTAATATGCCAGCTGAAGCAATTTGTTTTGATTACAGTGACCTACATTTTAAATGTTACTTCCCATATGGTTGGGGACTGTTTTATTTCCCCAATATCCCTAATGCCCAGTTCTTGATATATACTAGCATCTATAAGCCAGCACCTACTTTTTTCTTTTGGAATCTCTAAGGAAACTCTCTACCAGTGCATTGAGGAGGGTGTAGACCAGCAGAAACACCTGGTCTTGCTGTGATTGTCAACGCAAGCACTCAGCCTAGAACTATGTGTACCATCTTGCACCTGAGGATTGTTGGATGTTACCCATTTTAGATTGGGGGCACATTACCTTTCTGAACATTACCTTTCTTACCATGTAGCCACCATAATGGAAAAGGGTCCAAAGATTAATTTAAGCGTGGGCTTGTTTGTGGGGGGATGTGTGGCATGGTGAGACTTGCAACAGTTGTTAACATCAGCATCTGCAGCTCTTTAGGTGCTAAGTTAACTATCTGCAATTGAACTGGGAACAAAGTAATTGCATAGTAATTCAACTTTCCTCCTGTATTTGTCCTGTCTGAGAAAGTAAATTAAATGAATTGTGATATTCTCCTAACCCTAAAGGAACAGACTCTTCCACTTGCATGTTAACAATGGTAGAAGAGGCGAATATGTTGTATGCTTGCTTTCTGAACTGTTATTTATCTAGATAGTGAACTGTAATGGTCAAATCAAAAAGACAAATGTAACAAAAAGAGAGAACCTGTTATAAAAGCAAAATACACTGCCATGTTGACTAAAAAAAATAAGTAATATTTGTAGTAAATACATTAGCGTGGTACAGTTTCCATAACCCTCCCCTCACGCATGGTAGCAACTCAATCGACATAATTAATAATGGAAGAAGATAACTTGAATATCATGATTATTGGTGGCTGTCCCTTTAGGCTGTGGTTGGCTGAACATATTCAATTTTCCGCCACCAAGCTTGCAGAAGATTTGTGTGGGAAAGTGAATTATTAGTTGGGGTGGATGGTAGTTCACCTCAGACATTAAAATTACTAACTTGTTAGGTCTAGTCAAAGGTTTTAGTAAATTAAACCTAAGCTCAGTCCTTTGTAGCTATGGCACAGAGCAGACAGGCTTAACTTAAGGAAAATGTGTAAAGAATTTAGAATTACCAAAACAAATAAACAGTTGAAACTGGAGAAAAACATAAATCCCACTCCAATTTATAAAACTAAATACAAATTTCTAAGCAGAATGGCATCAAAATACCAAACAGCCAACAATAGGAACCTGAGAAATTAATTTTTAAAGATTTTAGTGAAAATAGTACCAAAAAGTGCAAAGCGCCAATGGTAGTTAGTGGTCATGGCAGATTTGAGGCTGACCAAGATGGTGCACAGGCCAGATATAACAAGCAGATTTGTCCTGCTAGGACCTGAAAGTAGGGAAGTTGGAAATAGTTTGTAAGTCCCAGTATGAAAAGGGACATTGCCATTTTTTTGGTTTAAAAAACACGTTTCTCTGCCTGGGACAGCAGTCCAAATAAATTTGATGTCATGGAACTGCTGGTTGGATGCATTTTGAGGAAGGACTCCTTGAAGCTTTGGAGGTCTGGAGCAAATGTTTTCAAATTTTCCCAAATGTCTTCAGGTTGCCAAACAACCACAGGGGTACACTTCTAATGACCCCTGGACTAGGCCAAGGCAACATTTAAATTAAACTGATGCAATTCAAGTAGTTTTGCAATATGCTTATTACAAGAAATTAACAAAATTATGACATTATTTCACTTCTCTTACTCCGCCTTAGTTTTCTTTGCCACAAATTACGTCTTTACTGCATTGCATGAGAACAACTGAATGTGGGTGACTGTTTGCGGTCCATTTCCTTAATTGCACTCCCATTCCAAAACATTTATGCAAGGATCCATGTTGCGTGAAAATATCGTGCAAAATGACAAATTTCCATTTCACGTACACAGGCATAATTTTGTATAACTATGCATAATTTCATCAAATTTTTCTGAAATTCTGCATGATTATATGACCACAACCTATACACATTTTTCACACCCCTAGCCAGGACCTCCGGGGGAGTACTTATAGACTCTCAGCAGGTCAAGCAGAGGGCAGCAGCAAAGTCCATTTCAGGTCAAATTGTCATTGGGCATCTAGTACTTTTCACAGAAATAATGTCTTAAGCTTTTTTTTTATGTTCCTGGAGCCACCCACGGGATTAGCCATTTAATTCTTGGAGATCTTCCTGTCCTTGGATTTCAATATAAGGGTGACCAACCTCCTCATGTCCTTCTCACAGGTGCCAAGTGCAGCAGGTTAAGCCCATCCTTTCTCAAGTCCAGCAGTGTTCTGAGGAATACTGATTCAGAGTCCAGCATAGTATGGTTCATCAGCCTGGGGTAGAGGGAGACCCTAAAACAGTCTTAGTTCCTCTGTGACCTATGGAGCAAAGGTTACCAGGCTCTGATATACTGTATCTATTTGCCATAGTTCTTCTTTTTGTCAGTCAAGCATAACTTTATTTTAGACCTTGGTCTTTAATAACATGTACACAATAGAACTCATTACATCAGTTATCCATAAATTTACAAAACCATTCTGAACTAAAATGAATCCAAACCCACAGTTAATAATGTAGGATTTCCCGAAACCTATTATACAGTAAAACATTCAAATTTCTGCTTAAACTTCATTCACAGGCAATAAAAATCACCCCAAAGCACAGGTTACATCCAAGAATCACATATCCAAAAGTCAATTAAGTGCTTGCATCCTTTCTCTAATCCCGTATTTTTAGAAGATTGGCTTTAATAAAAAAAACTTCTGTTGTGCTAATAACCACTAACAATCCATTAGAATGTGCATTAATTAAATCTTGTTTCACATTGAAAACCACATTTAGAAATTCAGTCCATATCTGACAGAGTACCTTTGTGCTGCAGAAATAAAACCTGCTTAACCCCATGTTAGAAATGGGGTCTTTGGTTGGCAGTCAGTCTGCACTCTGTCCAAGCAGGGACCCTCACTTTAGGCAGGGCAATGGAGATACAGACTTAGATAACCCCTGCTAACTCCCTTGTTAGTTGGCACAAGCAATCAGGCTTATCTCCAAAGCAATGTGTAAAGTATTTTTACCAACACACACAGTAACACAGTGAAAACATTAGAAAATGGACACCACACCAGTTTAGAAAAATAGGTGATATGTATCTAAATCAAACAAGAACAAAACAAAAATCCAACATACACAAGTCACAGTATGAATTTTCAAAAGACTTAGGCCCTGATTTATACTTTTTTTGCACCGCATTACCATCATTTACTGATGCAAAAGCGGCGCAATCGTATTTTGTAAGTTTGCACCGTTTTTGCATCGAAAAATGATGGTAATGTGGCGCAAAAAAAGTATAAATCAGGGCCTTAGAGTCTTACTCCATAGAAAACAATGGACACAACTTTCCACAAAGTACCTGGTTTGTGTCAAAAATAATAATCAATTCCTTACTCGCAAGTGAGGCCGTGCATCATTTATACTCCGATCGGGTAGGTGATGTAGTTTTTCTCCAATGCAAGAGAGCGTTGCATCTTTTTCCGCACAGGGCACCTCGGATCCTCGCTGATTCACGATGACTTTGACACCCAGGGATGATGCGTAAGAAATCCAGTTGCACGGTGTTAGAAAACTGTGCTGCGTGGGGTTTGCATCATTATCAGCAGCCGCAAGAGGATGTTGCATTGTTTCTCCAGCTGTGATGCATCTATCTCCCAGATATGATGCAGGAGGATTTCAGCCTCAAAGCAAGTGGCACGTCATTTATCAGCTGCGTTGCGGATGGTGTGTCAAATTTCCCCGCACGATGCTCTGTATGTGAATTACAGCTCTTGTTTTGCCAACTTCACCTTTCAAGGGCCCAGGAACTGGATAGGGCACCACTTGGCAGGGTAGGAGTCTCAGCAGAGAGTCCAGGTGCTGGCAGAGGAAGTCTTTGATGGCCCGGAGACTTCAAAACAGGAGACAGGCCCTTGGAGATTCTTCTTCAAGCAGGAATGCACAACGAAGTCCAGTCTTTGTCCCCTTTCACAGGCAGAAGCAGTAACTGCAGGATAGCCCAACAAAGCACGTCACAGGCAAACAGTCATAGTCACTTCTTCACTCTTCATATCTTCTCCTTGGCAGAGGTTCCTCTTGGTTCCAGAAGTGATCTGAAGTCTGGGGTTTTGGGTCCACTACTTATACCCCTTTCTGCCTTTGAAGTAGACAAACTTCAAAGGAAAGTCTGTTGTTCACAAAATCCTGCCTTACCCGCGCCAGACCCCATTCATACACCAGGGGGTTAGAGACTGCATTGTGTGATGGCAAGCACAGCCCATTCAGGTGTAAGTGACCGTTCCTCCCTCCACTCCTGGTCAGATGGCTCATCAGTATATCAGGCTACACCCCAGCTCCCCCAGGCAGAGTGTCAGAATGGTTTAAGCAAGAAAATGGCTACTTTCTAAAAGTGGCATTTTTAAACTAGCAATCTAAAAACCAACTTCAGAAACACACATTTTTAAATTGTGAGTTCAGAGACCTCAAACTCAACATTTCTATCTGCTCTCAAAGGATAACTGTACTTAAACGTTATTTAAAGGCAGCCCCCATGTTAACTATGAGAGAGAGAGAGAGGCATTGCAACAGTGAAAAACAAATTTGGCAGTATTTCACTGTCAGGAAATGAAAAACACATCAGTACATATCCCATCTTTAACCTACACTGCACCCTGTCGATGGGGCTACCTAGGGCCTACTTTAGGGGTGCTTTACATGTATGGAAAGGGAAGGTTTAGACCTGAAAAGTGGATACACTTCCCAAGTGGGCAGTTGAAAACTGCGCACAAAGGCACTGCCGTGGCAGGTCTGAGCAATGTTTACAGGGTTGCTATTGTGGTGGCACAACCAGTGGTGCAGGCTCACTAGTAACATTTCATTTACAGGCCCTGGGCAACTCTAGTGCACTTTACTAGGGACTTACTAGAAAATTAACTGTGCCAATCATGGAAAATCCAATTACACATACACTTTACACAGGAGCACTTACACTTTAACACTGGTGAGCAGTGGTAAAGTGCTCAGAGTACTAAAAACAGAGTCCAGCACACAGTCAAAACATGGGAAGCAGAGGCAAAAAAGACAGGGTAGACCACACCAAAGATGCCAGGTCTAATACCCCACATCTAAATTTCACAAGGCATTGCCTTATTTGTGTATTAGGTACATTTTCTAGCTAGGGTAATGTCTCCTACTCAAGCCATGAGTTTATCAGAAGGGATACACATTTCTTATTCCTTAAATATCACAGATCTTCTCTGGCCACCTGTTTTGTCATTTTTCTGAACTCTGCTTTGCTAACATTTATCTGATCTATTGTTTTACATTGTATTGTTAATTTCATGCCCATCCTCCTAACTGATCTTGCCCAATTTATTTCACTATTTATGATTTTTTTATTTTTTGTAAAAAAAAAAATGTTTACAGTTTTTTGATATTTTGGAGAACTCATCACCATCTATTCTTGTCCAGAATTTTTGCATCCCCGCAAATGCTAACTAGTTCATGTAGTTATGCAGGTTTCTATCCCAATATCCTGAACCATAGTAGAAGGTGGAAGGGAAAGTCATCTTTTTAAACACCTACCCTTGTTGTAGAGACATTTCAGTGATGGCTCTGGGCACGTTATTCTAGCAATTAGGCCTGCTGCTTGTACCCTTTAGCCTAGTAAAATTTTATTCCATTTCATTTTATTATTTTAGACTCTGCCATGTTCGTGGTGGTGTTTTCTTTTCTTTATCTTGTTGTCCTTTTGGCTAGGAAAGCATTACATTCTTAGCACAACATTCTTTCACTCTGCTTTTCTGAAGGCTGCAGCAAGAAAGGATTGTCGGCACAAGTGGTACACAAAGTCTCTAACGTTCACAGAAACATATGAAGTTTTACGTAGGAACATTTTCTCAGAACATCAGTTGTTGTATTATAAAATCGTTCCCTTCCACATGCATTTAAGAGAAGTTCCAGGCAGATGACCGTAACCACATGCTGTCTGACCTCGTTACAGCTGCTTGCTGAGGCCACCAGTTCCCTGACCCACATGGGATGGTGTCTCTATAGATAACTGGATTCTTCACTATCATACTCTGGTATGGAGGATGATGTCTTCCCAGGGAGGAATCCTGAAGGACGGATTATGGCTTATCCTGCTGTGCTCTAACATAGGTAGGAATTGCATGTATTGTACATAGTGACAGTATCCTGGGACTTTTCCTGTGTTTCACTTTTCTTGTCACCATTTTGCTTGTCATAGGTTTCATCATTCTAATTATTGCATGTCTTTTTATCTAAGATGCAGCTAATTCAATAAATCTTATTGAAACATATTTCTGCCTCTGTCTTTGCATATGTGAGACTAATGTAACCGAGAGAAAAGGATGAGATCTGATCCACCATGATTTATCCTGAGAGGTTACAATGTCATGCACCAAGTTGCCACAAATCATCCCTGCTCTTTGCAGAGATGAGGTGCTGTTAGCTGGCCGGAAACGGATTAGGCTGAGTTATCACGTGGTATGGGATTGGAATCAGTTCACCACAATTCAGTTGATGCTGCCTCCGAAGTCCAGCAGCCTCATTGGTACAGTGAGAGCCAACCTGACACCCTCTTACGATCCCAGAATTATTTCCCATTGATAATAATAGATATATCATTACCTGATATGTTGCCAATATAGGTTGTAAGGAAGGACCACAATGCATTTAATCAAACTTCTTGAGCAACCCCCCACCCCGATGATGGGGCTTTTGCCTGCAGAGATTCAATGTGCTCTTTCCATAACAAATTCTTTGTAAACCACATCCCCAAGTACTTGTAATTGCCAACAGTCTCAATTTTATCATTATGTAGTGTGCAATTGGATTTTATCTTATATCCAGATGCAAGCACTTTAGTCGTCTCCATACTTAGTGATTTATTTTCCTAGTACAGTAGCTGTAAAAGGCATTTAACTTCCTCTGGAAGCTGATTTCTGTCACATTTTTGATCACTAAATTGTCTGCGTATATGAGCTAGCTCATATATACACCATTTATTTTGGGCTAAAGCTCTTGGATAGGTTTAACATTTTTGGTAAATAATATGGAGAACAGTGTAGGTGCCAAACAAAGACTTCTGTGAGGTCATTCTTAATATCTATTCTCCTTGAAAGGGACCCCTTGACATTTAATTCAACTTGCACCCGTTATCTCTATGCAATTTCTGTGGGATCAAGAGCAAATCATGTGGGATTCTATTTTTTTTAAACTTCCCATAACAGACCCCAATCAATAGTATTGAATGCGGAGCAACAATCTACAGAGCAACAATATACTCCTCCATGTTGCTCTGTTATTTTTTTGGCTATAGCCAATAGACTAAAGCAATGATCTGTTGTCGAGTGTACCCCTTTAAATCCAACTTGCTCTATATAGATTACCATAGTTCTTGTTTGTGGTAATTAAGCCCAAAATGTGCTGTGCCAGGGCGTTGTGAAGGTGTGGATAGCACTGTGCTGATCCTATGCTTAAAAACTTTGCTAGATAAGCAGACATTTGAGGTGAGCAAATCTAGAGTGTCGCTGGTGTTGCAGGGTGCTCCTTACTAGAGCTACTCTCCACCTAAATTTGGGAACTTCCCAGAGGTCTCTTGTTTTTTGCATAATTTATGCATCACTCTAACCCTGAAAGGGCCTTGTTTTGACTTATACTGGGTGCTCCCTTGTGTCTGGACAAAGCTAAACTCCTCTGAAGAGCTCTAATGAGAGCGAAACACGTGTCAGGGGTTGCTTTACTCATTTCAGGTTGGCTTGGATGGTATTTGACCAGTCCAAAGCTGTAATACTGTGCCTGAAGTGGTAAATGGCTTTTGTCATTTTACAGCTCGGCGAGGATGACACTGTGTCAATCCTATGCTTAAAGATTTTGCTGTACAAATGGCAAAAGACTTTGTCACTGTCTAGCTCGGCGTGGATAGCACTGTGCTGATCCTATGCTTAAAAACTTTGCTAGATAAGCAGACATTTGAGGTGAGCAAATCTAGAGTGTCGCTGGTGTTGCAGGGTGCTCCTTACTAGAGCTACTCTCCACCTAAATTTGGGAACTTCCCAGAGTTCTCTCTTGGTTTTTGCATAATTTATGCATCACTCTAACCCTGAAAGGGCCTTGTTTTGACTTATACTGGGTGCTCCCTTGTGTCTGGACAAAGCTAAACTCCTCTGAAGAGCTCTAATGAGAGCGAAACACGTGTCAGGGGTTGCTTTACTCATTTCAGGTTGGCTTGGATGGTATTTGACCAGTCCAAAGCTGTAATACTGTGCCTGAAGTGGTAAATGGCTTTTGTCATTTTACAGCTCGGCGAGGATGACACTGTGTCAATCCTATGCTTAAAGATTTTGCTGTACAAATGGCAAAAGACTTTGTCACTGTCTAGCTCGGCGTGGATAGCACTGTGCTGATTCTATGCTTAAAAACTTTGCTAGGTAAGCAGACATTTGAGGTGAGCAAATCTAGAGTGTTGCTGGTGTTGCAGGGTGCTCCTTACTAGAGCTACTCTCCACCTAAATTTGGGAACTTCCCAGAGTTCTCTCTTGTTTTTTGCATAATTTATGCATCACTCTAACCCTGAAAGGGCCTTGTTTTGATATATATATATATATATATATATATATATATATATATATATATATATATATATATATATATATATATATATTTGGTGATAATGCGTTCTCCAAATCAGTTGATGTTAGTTGCTTTCTACTTTACATTAGAGAGTTCAATTACGTTTATTGCATTGGTAATTCTTGCTTGTGAAAGTTTGTTTCTCCTGTCTTATTTTGACTTCTGTCAATACTTGCATTTGTAAATGCGTGTTTATTAAAGTTTGTTTCTCTTTTAAACTCTACTTTGGTTGATTACCGTTGCATTTGTAAATGCTTACTTGTTAACATTCATTTCTCCGTTAAACTCGGCCTTCGTTTATAACCTTGGTATTTGTAAATACTTGCTTGTTAAAGTTCGTTTTTCTTTTGACTTTGGTATCTTAAACAGGAACCTTGTAAACATAAGTTTTATTCATACATTAAACTCTGTAGCCTTGCCAAACCTCCACTGGAACGGTCTACTATCAAACTTCTCAAATAAACCTTGACCATATTGTTGGAAAATGGGTTATTGGCAAGGGCAGGTAGGTACCTACACTTAGCAATAGGCCACTAACCTCCACTAAGGTCCAGTTAGGTCTCAGTAAATTAACCCCAGCTCAACCCTTGGTAGCTTGGCAACGAGCGTCAAGGCTTAACTTAGGAGACAGAGTGTAAAGCATTCAAATATCACAAAACAGTATTTAAATAAAACACCGGAAACAGTTTAAAAATCCAAAACCAATTTATAAAAATAGAATATATTTTCATCTTTAAAATGACACCAAAACGAATAAAATCGGATAAGGTGATATGAATTTTTAAAGAATTATTATTTTTCTAGCGCTTAGAAACAAAAAGCGCCAATCGGGTCATCTGGTTGCACCTCGACCGGGGCAAAGTCAAAGTTTCAGGCTGACTGCGATGGAGCCCTGCTCGGCTACAAGTCGCGGGAGGCCTCGGTTAAAAAGTTACCTTCTGACTTAGTCTTTATTTTGAAGATTTTCTTCAGCGGGACGTACCTGCCAGTTGAATCCGACCTCCTGGAGCCCTTGTCCGGATACGCGATGTGGGTTTCCTCGGTGGAGAGTTTTACCTTCGGACTTAGTCGTTTTTTCGAGGTGAAAATCCTTCGACCGGGGTAAACCTGGATCTTGATCCGACGTCCATGGAGCCCTTCTCGGATACGATGGCTGGGAGGTCCCGGTCAACTTTTTACCTTCGGACTTAGTCTCTTTTTCTGAGATTTTTCTTTACCGGGACGAACCACCAAATCAGGCCGGGTCGCGGTTGAGGCAAGCCGGCTAGAATTTCCGTGGCGGGTCGGTCCCTCTCTGGAGCTTTTTTACAAAAATTTTCAAATCTTCTCTAAACTTCTGGGGCTTCTCCCAGATGTCTTTTTAAGGTTCTTTTGGGGTCCACAGCTCACCCCAAGGGTCCAGAAGTCCTGAGATGGTCCTTGGGGGGTGCGGACTACAACTCCCAGAATGCACCTGGCGCAAACTCCTTTTTGGCCACTGGACAGTGGTCAGCTGGTCGCTTTCTTCAGGAGTTGGTACAGGGGACTCTGGATAGCAATTTTTCACCTGTACCAAACAGGGAGACCCTCCTTGAACCAGTTGAAGCCAGGCAAAGTCCTTCTTGTGGTGAAGCCCAAGTGTGCAGCTGGTGCAGTCCTTCTGAGTGCAGATTCCAGGTGCAGGCCAGGGGTCCAGCAAGGCAGTTCTTCTTCTTCTGTTGTTCTTCCTTGTTGGATGTGGTAGGGAACTGAGGTGTGGGTGCAGGTCTGCCAGTTTTATCCTTGCTCCTGGGTGAAAAGCAGGGGGGTCCTGGTTCTCCAATCAGGTGCAGGGTCATTCCCCCTGTGATGACCACTTCCTGGGAAGTGTGGCAAAAATCAATCCCAGGAGGCAACATTCTCTAAAAATCCATCATGGCTGAATCTGATTTTTGGAGGTTACATCTGGCTGAGCCCACCCACTGGTGTGGCTAAAAATCATAAACACACCCCTCTCCTGCCCTCTCCTAAGCTAATCAAGGGGGCACCTAGTTGTCTGGGGTTGCAGGATGTGGGGGTGTTGCTGGTTGCTCCAAATGTCCTTCTCTGCCTTTGAAGACCAGTTTGGCAGCCCTCCCCCTTCCTGCCTCACCATCTGCTGAGGGGAGATTCCTTCCCCCAGGCACATTCCTTTGTGTGAAGCCAGGCCACTTCACACCTCATCAAGGCAGCTTGGCCAAGCTTGCTAGAGCTGGCCAATCAGAGCACAGCAGCAAAAACAATGCAGGGCTGAAATTGGCAACTTTTTAGGTAAAGTTTAAAACTCTTTACCTGAACAAGTTATATTAAATCCAACAACTGGAAGTTGTGGGATTTATTACAACAATTAATTTGATACCAAACTCTTGGTATGCATCATTTAAGGATACTTTAAAAATTAAAATAAAGTCTCCCCATTCTAGCCTATGAAGGCCATTTACTACAATGAGGGAAAAACGAATTTGGCTGTTTTTACCTCACCAGGGCTTATAAAACTATTTTTATAAAGTCCCTGCTTATAGTTACATGGCACCCAGCCCTAGGGGCACATAGGGCACACCTTAGGGGTGACTTATATGTAAAAATAAGGTAGTTTAAGACTTTGGAACTACTTTTAATTCCAAAGTCGAATTTGCATATAACTTTAATTTAAAAGCAGCCAGCAAGGCAGGCCTGCCTTTAAAATGACACTGGGCACCTCAGCAGTGCACCTAGGGGTGCACCACCTATGCTGTGGTCCCTAAACCTACATGCCCTACCATATACTAGGGACTTATAGGTAGGTTAACTTAGCCAATTATAATTAGCCTAATTTGCATATCCATTTTACACAGAGCACAGGCCCTGGGACTGGTTAGCAGTACCCAGGACACCATCAGAGTCAGGAAAACACCAGCAAAAAGTGGAAAATGGGGGCAAAAAGTTAGGGGGCCTCTGCAATCAGCCCTGTTTTCTCACACATATTTATCACGTTTTCTGTAAAATAGTCTTCAAGTGTAATTTGACCTCACAGGAGTTTCTGCTCTGAAGCGCGCTCTCTCTCTCCACACAGCTGATTCCTGTCAGACCTCAGTTGAAGTGCCAAGCTTCGAGCTGGTGTGCTCGTAACCTAGCAACCAACCGATTGCAAGACTAGAACTGTAACTAACCTTCAGGACTCACGACGGCCATCTTGAATCTTCTCTTCTTGATTCTTCCTTTGAAATAAGCGCAAGATTACTCTGCAAACCTTCCTCCAGTTTGTGCTTTGCTGTCTCCACTGATGATATCTCTTTGCTTTTCTCAAGCATTTCTTTGATTTGATATGGCAAGTTTGTGTGGTCATGACACCAATCTTTAAAAGTTAAACTGCCTTTGTCATTTATATATGAGACTGTACTGTGTATGAGAGAACCGGTTGTGACCTGAGTGACCACGACTTACCTGGGAAGTGCTAAGATGTAATGCGCTCAGCTGCCCAAATGTCTCTTCCATTTGGGAGAGATGAGGCACTGCTAGTTAGCCGGAGCAAAACCTGGATTTAGAGTGACAAGTGTCATCCACTGTGGATCAGACTCGGTCCCCCACACTGAGAACGATTTTGCCGCTCAAAATCCAGTAGTCTCATTAGGATAATGAGAGCCTACGTGACATGGCGCCACCAATGTTTGGTCAGGCTCTCATTTTCGGGTCCACCGGCATATCTCGGTCTCATTTTTATATAATGACCCCCTCAGTTCCGGATAAGGAGGCGTCCATGGTACTGAGGATTTCCACCACCGCCGTATAGGTGACCCTATTTACAGCGAGTGGTTGTTCAAGCTTGAACCTTAAAAGGAAAAAAAGACCCTGTCTTGGTGTGCCTTCTCTGAACCTTTAGTGCTGTTATAATGGCAAATCCCCAGGCTGTACAAATAGCTCTTAATATGAGACAACCACTTATGACACATTTATTAGCACAAGGATTTACAGTACAGGGCGGTCCAGTCACATTTTTGGTGGACGCTCATGAAGCTTATAGAACAGAGCTGTTATATTCTTGGGTCACATTTCCAGCAGTTGATGGGAACACAAATACATTCCGTACATATACAGTTGCGAACGCGCCTGGGCAGTACAGGGCGTACGCATATTTAGAGATACCTCTCTCTTATCAAGAACATAATAATTGGCTTGATGGCGCCCTACCCCATACCATATTACCAGTAAGGTTAGGTCCACTAAGTAATGAAGGTCCTACCTGGCCTTTATTGGCCACATATACACCTCATTCTGCGGTTGCGAACATAGCAGTATCTGAGGTTCGACGCTTATATACTGAATTAACAGCAATATACAGACGATTAGTACAATTTGTGATGCAGACACTAAATACAAACCCAGCGCTTGCTGCTCCAGCACAACCACAACACCAGGTATAAATCCAGTGACTGTACACTCTATTATGGGTAAAGTCCCAGCCAAACGGGAGGAGACTCAGTTTTGGCTAGCACAAAAAATTAATACGCTGGAGGCAGTATTTCCCCATACGGGATCTCATAAAAACCTAGAATATTAACTATGTGCTTGACCATTGGGATGGTTCCTATAGTTGAGCACTGTAATACATGGGGCTCTATACAACGGTACACAGTACACCAACGCTAGCCAACCTACTGGAAGTGCTTAAACAAATTCAAGATGAATATGAGGCTGCCCCGGCCCTAGATTTGGGAATGCAACTCATAGGCAACTTTGCCACAGTTTCTTCAATTATCCTAAGTAACCTTAAATGGGAAGCAGTTGCACTTGCAGTGCGCATGCGTCTTCGTGACGTTCCGCAACAAGATCAGGAGCGAGAACTGCCTAAAATAATAACCAAAACATATTCCAGTATCGGTCGCGATAGCCTTGGGGCTAGACCACAAAAACCTCAATTTCAGGGTAAAATGAATAAAGACAATACTAAACAACAACCTGAGGGTAATAAGAAACGTTGGAAAAAAAAACAACAAACACCTAAAAAAGAAAGGGGAGAATCTCCACGAGTGGAGACCCCACAGAATAAATATAATCTCAGAAATAGAGAATATAAAAACGCCTGATGGATATCAATTTACTGATACACGCCAATCTCATTCCTTTCAGGACTCATCGGAAAAGAGAAATGAGAGAGGTTCTCTTGAACAACAAGAAATGGGCTCTAGCACTGCTAGACAGCGCGGCAGAGGTCACAATAGGTTGCTGGAATCTTCTAGAGCATCTGGAGGTGAAAGCAACTGATGACACTTATACAAGTAGAAACAGCTGACATGCGTGTCTCTGAACCAGATAAGGTGTATAGAGTAACTTTACAATTGGAAGGAGACATTGAACGCACCATACACGCAATCTTTTGGGACCGTGTAGTAAAAATATGACATTTTGTTGGCCGTACAAGTTTGGCCGCCTGATTTTGTGTGCACCTGCCCATATGGAGAAGTGGTTATTACACCTTCTTTCTCGACCCTTGTTCCAGAGGAACTTGCTGAGTCCTATTCTATAGAATGGGCTCTAGCACAAGCACCTGCGTTATATAGAAAACACGTAGGGTGGGATAGGGATTCTCCATACCATGTAATTCCCATTAAAGGTGAACCTCCGCCACAACCACAGTATCCATTAAAACATGAAGGAAGGGCATCGGTGAGAGAGATACTTACTTACGCAATTAGAATACCAGGGGTTGATTGAACCCTGTGTCTCACCGATGAATAACCCCTTATTCCCTTTAGCTAAACCGGACCATTCATACAGAATAGTCTTAGACTACAGGCATTTAAACAGACATGCACGTACATATGCTATGCAAAACTCGCATAGCACTGCACTAATGAGCAACATTGTGCGTAAAAAATATAAAATGACTTCGGATATCTCAAATGGATTCTTCTGCCAGAATATAGCACCTGAAAGAAGAGACTTAACAAGCTTTAGCGCACTAGGCTCCCAGAAAAATTTCAGTTGTTTGCCTCAGGGGTATAAGAACAGCTCAGGACTGTTTTTAGCTTGTGTTACTGCTATTTTACAAAAGATAGACCCTGAAGCTTTGTCATATGTGGACGATGTATATCTCACGGATGACGAGCTACTACAACATTTAAGACTGGTAGCCTGCATTGTTGTAGGGTTTGCCAAACTCTGCTACAAATTTAACTTCAAAAAATCAAAAATTGCCTTCCTCAGCGTCCTGTTCCTGGGATATGAGCTGTCGAAGGGAATAGCCTAGCGCCACAATATTTAGAAAAATGTGCACAATTGCAACCACCAAATACGATTAAAAAACTACAATCCTTGTTGGGCTTTCTAAATTTTGGCAGAACATACATTCCTGATTATGCTACACGCTTAAAACCTTTATATGAATTGATATGTCCTGATTATTCAAGCAAATTCTGGACAATTGAGCATACACATGCTCTTCGAGAGTTACAAGCAGATATGCTAGCAGCAAAACATTTACATACACGGGACAATAAGACACATTTGGTCATCAGGGTCATAGCTGGGGCCATTGGTTTTACATATGTCACATTTAATGAAGGTGACAGTGTCCCGATACATACAAATCACACCTGTATTCCGCTGCAGAACAATGCTTTGCACCCACGGAGAAAATTCTCAGTGCTGTGCAGATGGCGGTTATTAAAGAAAGACCATTTGCCAAAGGAAAACGCATTGTTGTCGTTTCTCCTATTCCGGCCCTAGAGGCTGTTACAAAAGCTAGCGTCCCGAACGTGAAAGCACTTCATCCACGATGGATACAATGGGCTGCGTCTTAAACAGCCACTGATGTAGACTAGATTTTCGACCCAAAGTTACAAACTCAAGAATTTCTACAATATGAAGTAAAATATCCAGTTCCCGCTGACACCTTGCCTATTGATCAATATCATGTAGTCATGTACACCGATGGCTCTGCGCAACCAGCGATTGGAACTAAACATCAATATTCTGCTGCATGTGCGGTTGTGAGCGGCTATATGGAGGGGAAGAAATTCTGTCCCAACATACCTATTCACAGACCTTAGGGGATTGTACAGCACAATTGGCTGAGCTAAAAGCTTTACTAATGGCACTATAACATACAGATCCGACACTGTTCACACTGATTGTTTGTGATTCATATTATTGCGTCCAGTCTTTTAATGAATACCTACATTACTGGCGCTTGAATGAGTTCAGAGATTCAAAAGGCAACACCATAAAACACAGACTCCTGTGGGGGAAGGTAGCAGACCTGAAAGAGACGCTACCTAAAGTCCATGTTGTGCATACACTTGGACACCAGCGTGTTGGGATACACATTGCTGGAGATACTTCGGCTGATGAAGCCGCAAAGTCGGCAGTGGCTGTCGACACTGTAGTTGCAGTGACTCGTTCGAGTTCCAAACCAGACACAGACATTATGGCTGCCATAAAAGCTACGGTTGATGGTACGCCTTATCCTAAAGGATTTCCTAATAAATATCAATACTTGATGGGAAGTATGCTGAACGCTGAAGTTAAAATTCTAGGCGTACGCAACATCCCCAATAAAGATGTAAGACCACAGTTGATTAAAGCAGCGCATGAAGGGGTGGCATCTGCACATGCTGGCGTGGCGGCTACAATTTCACTCTTGCAGGCCCATTATTGGTGGCCTGGTCTCTATAAAGAAACTAAGCAGTATGTCCTTTGTTGTGATATCTGTCAACAAATTAAGGTTTCCACAGCTAAGCGCCCGCCGCAGACACACCTCTTAATCTCAAATAGACCATTACAATGTGTGTACTTGGATCATTGTGGTCCATTAAAACCTGATAGTGCATACAAATATATACTAGTCACTGTTAATTCTTGCTCCAGATTTGTGTGGGTGTGGCCACAACTCTCGGCTGACGATCTGACTTATTAAAGATTTGAGAGTCTTTGTTGGTACATATGCAGTTGCGGCATTCCATTCAGACCAGGGCCCTGCTTTTGCCTCAAGGGCATTCAGGGACACAATGGCTTCATTGGGGGTCCAGCTCCAGTACTCGTCTCCATTTCATCCCAAGGGAAATTCTGTTGTGGAGTGATTAAACCATGATTTAAAGCAATCCTTAACAGCCAGAGTCTTAGGTACGGGTCTTAGTTGGCTAACCCACCTGTATGGAGTTCAGAGAGCACTAAATAACTTGCCTAGAAGGTCCCTAGGGGGTTGTACTTCATATGAGTGCCTGTTCAGAACACAAATGTTTGTTCCGGATCTTGATGGTCCTGGTGTGGAGGCGGCGGAAACAGCTTTTGACATAAATGATCGTGTCACTGTTTTACGGGAATTACAGTAGTTCCGTGAAGATAACTCTTCTAAGTGCTGCATCCACAGGAATTAAGGATGTGCCAGTAACACCTACCGGCTGGATTCCCAGAGTTGGGGATCTTGTGCGTGAAAAGGTCGCAGTGAAAGGAATTTGGCCCTTCTTATCGAGCACCAGTCCCTGTGTTGCAGATACAAGTTACCAGAACTGTTTTTCTACCACTGTTGCCAGGTGCCAAAGAAAACCGCTTTGTTTCTATTGACAATGTCAAGCTACAACATGTGGCCGATTCTACACAGCGACCAAGAGGAACGTCCAGTAGTTCACAAATCCCTCTCACTACTGGAGAAGAAGTTCTGCTTCAAGTTGTCTATACCAACACTGATGCCTCTCCAAGCTTGGGAAGGGTGGATGATGATGATGATCTTGCATTGGTTCCAGTAACAACAAGCAACTTAGAAACATTTGATCAAGTCACTATGACTACAAGCCAGACGGATGGTGCTGTCTACTGTGTGCCACCACAGGAAACACCAACACCTCCATTGACTACTGCAACATCTTTTGCACAAACTGCC
Source organism: Pleurodeles waltl (assembly GCF_031143425.1). Lineage (NCBI taxonomy): Eukaryota > Metazoa > Chordata > Amphibia > Caudata > Salamandridae > Pleurodeles > Pleurodeles waltl. The sequence goes on from NC_090451.1 coordinate 136,286,102, forward strand.
TCTGGATACTTTGCCGACTACAACAGCGGTCTATCGGATTCGTTTGCCTCTTCGACTGCTGACCTGTCAGGTGCACGTAAGCTGATACATTGGCTTAAAGTAACATACTTTGTTTTTCCATGGAACTATGTATGGCTTTCCTTGACTGTCCTAGCCTTCATGCTTTGGATTGGTTTTTTCGTTACTTTTTTCTTGTTAATACATGGTCATTTTCTTCCAGAGAGATCAGCAGTTGAACAGGTGGAGGAGGTTTTGAAACCACACTTCATCACATAAAATGCGGAGAGACTTTTCTTTTGTGAACATTTCTGCAGTGCCAATTCCTGGTGGGATTGCGTGGGACAAAGTAATGTTTGATATATATGGTCCCACTGAAATTATTCAAATACTGTAGGTGTTAAAGTTATCTATGAATGATATAGTTATACCAGACATTGTATCTGATGATTGGGATGTGAAAACAGTTGATTCAATTATGAAAGAATTGCAATATTATACTGTCTATGAAAATGAAGATGTTTACCAGTTTAAAGACAATTATGGTGACATGTTTTGCTATAATTATTATGGGCACCACTTCATACATAAAATGAGCAGTCCAAAAACGATATTTGATTATACACAATGGGAACATTGCCCAACTCCCCCGCAAGGGAGTTCAAAAACTTATTTTGAAAAATGTACGTATTTTTGTGGGCATCATCAAAGAAATGCTGAGTCATATGATTTTAAGGTAACTCCGACTAGGGATAAACATATGTTATTGACCAACACTAAATTTATATATTCGGACTCCTTTGTTTCCCGGTTATCAATTGAAGGTTATGAATATTGGTCGAAGAATGTTGATTTGAAAAGTGTTTGGGGGGAAAAGAAAATTGGCAGACCCAGGGTGCAGAAACATTGTTTAAAGCATGTCTCATCCCTGTTCAAATTATCTTTTTAAATGAAACGGTACAACAGACAAGTTGTTTAGGCTTAGCAACGATTAGAGAATTAAACATGCCCAGTATACCTGCCCCTGCAAAATTTAACAACTAGCAAAAGTACACGAATGCAACTTTTAGTGAGCTTAATGAGTGGGTCCAGAATGGTACGTTTAATGCTTCACTGACACGTCCAGGCAGGTGGTTATTGTGGCCAATAGATACCAATGGGTGTCATCAATGTTTTGTCACCTCCTCGGGGGGGGGTTTCCGAATGAGTAGGACAGACCCTTGCTATATATTAACAGAACATGCTGAAATAATTGCAACATATAGTGTAGGAAAAGTGTGCCAACAGTGGCTAAAATCCTCCTCACTAGATGCGGTTAAGACACACCTCAGTCTCCTGTCTAACGACACTGATTTACAATATTTTTTGTCAGGCCCAAAGATACCACGTAGGAAGCATTTCTTGTATGAGGTATACATTGAAATGTGGAAACTTTCCCAACAAGAGGCTGCAGCCCGGTTAAGGCAGATAGATGAGGAAAATCTGAAAAAGGCATTAGCTATTGTGGATAATGGGATTCACACCTTGTCCGACCGGATATATACAATTAACAATGTTGTTTCTTCTGCTATAGACATTATACAATCTGATATGTCTTCTTTATATCATGGACAGAGTCAGACCAGGTCCATTATGCAGTTGGGTTGGACACTCCAGACATTGAAAGCGGGTCGCGTTCCATGGCAGCACATCAGTGCCAGGGAAATATTCTCCTTTAATTTGACGTGATAACAACAACTAATAGCTAAAAAGGAGGAGACTTATGTCATGCTTAACATTGAAAAGATAGAAAGATTGCCTTTTACCGTGGCCGAGATTCCTTCAGCAGAGTGGTTGATACACGGGATTATTAAACTGCCTATTTCTACATTAGAATTCACTTCTTGTTTGAAACCTGTTCCGGTAGGCAGATATGAAAAGTTGGGAGATAGTTACATCCATGAGGTTTGGGAGCTTCCCTTCTCGTACAAATGCCTTAATGGCATGAAAGAGGTCTTTCATAGCGGCAGTGAATGCGAGACTTCAGTCAGCCATTCGATGATTTGTAAGCAGCTGTCCTTGCCTCGGTTCCGAACTTGGCTTGCTATCTGAAGGGAGTTCCAGTTCCCTTGATTAAACACACGTTCCAGGTGCTTTCAAATGGCACCTACGTCCTCCTCAATAGTGAAGACTGTTGTGGCATGCGGGCCGTAATAGTTTACATTGTTTCGGTCACTAAGATCGTTACATGCTGCGGGAATGTGTTGTTTTCCCCCCACTAAAATTAAGGAGGTAGCAGATATTTGGCCTCGCATTGCTACTTCCAAGGTGAATTTTGACAGGTTAAGTAGAGTGAAGGCTTTATTGTTTCAGAAGCATGCGGCCCTTACATCTGCACGCGAGACCTACTCACTTCAGGTGGCAAGGTCATCGGCAGAAATAAAGTCCCTGTTAAATACAAACTTTCCGAGACACTTTGGTAAACTCGTGGGACGTATATTTAATGCGTCCAGCACGGCTGGATTAGCAAATTTTTTCAAAGCTGTTGGTATTGGTTTTGTTCACACATTTTCCTCTATATTCGGTTTAATACCTTCGGCTATTCATTAAATTTTCTGAAGCATTTTTTGGGGATTTCCGATAACTTTGGTTTTATTAGCTGGGATTTTGCTGCTGTTTTTCCGCAATGGCTGTCCCGCCGCAACAAGGACAAACGAGGGCGCTCCCATCAGCGCAGCTGTGTCGTGAACGCATGATGCAGCATTTTGGAGCAACACTCCTGGAACATTTAGGGTGTGACTGGTCTCTGTCATTCAGACCGGTTTTGGATTGTGTGCAGCCCGTGTTTCGGTGCCGTTGGTGCTCTTTTGAACATGCACTGGACGTTTGTCTCTCACAGCGATGCCCCTCAGTGATTGATGCTGATCTGTTGATGTTCTTGTTGAGGGTTCATCACCAGACATGTGCGCTGCAGCTGCGTTTGCTCATAGAAGCTGATTACGAGTTACCCTTCCTGGAGGAAGTTACCATTAACTCGTTCATAGGCCCTGCACGGGATGCCGCCTTGGTTGACACTGGGGCTATTGAACACACCTGCTCCTTGGTAATTTTTGGTGTGGATTTACTGGTTTTGTCACCTGCCGAGGTGGAGAATCTCCTGCTTTCCATGACTGATGCTTGATTTGGAACTGTCCTAAATTGACATTTTCCTCTGAATTCGGCTTTTGGCCACATGCTCATTTTTCAAATTGCCAAATAGTATGCATGTGTGTCCTCTTAACTTGTTAAAATTAAGTAGGGTTTTAAATATATTTGAGCTTAGGGCATTTTAGCTTAGGCTTAAACCACTTTCTACCGATAAGGGGAGGGTGTAGTGTAGCCATTTTTAATATAGCTTCATGCACATTAGTTTAACAAACTAGGCCGCTGTGCACTTTGCCCTAGATATATTTTATTCAACTACGCACTGTTATTTTACAATAACCAGTTTTACGGGCTTGTTTTAGTTTCTTCTATCACACTGTTGAGCTTAGTTCAGCACTGTGTTCTCAAACAATGCATTCTTGATCGCCCTGTGCTTCACTCAAGGCTACAGTCTGGTACATTGCCGGTAAACGTGGTAGAAGTTTAGTCTCCAGTATTTGTAGTAAATGCACATCCTTACGTAGGGACATTTTCTTAGAACATCTGCGTGTTAGTTATAAAAACACTTGCTAGTCCTAGTACACGTCAAGAGGGAGATTCCAGCCAGGAACCTACGACTAGATGCTGAATGCCCCGTTGCAGATGCTGATGCAGATTACTGGCCTTTGGTCAGGTATGAGGGTTGATGTTCTCCCGGGGGAACCTGAAAGGCAAGCTTAGAGCTTCACATGCTGTGCTCGAACTATAACTTAGAGAGAAAATAATCTAGCGTCACTATGATAGCCTTATTCTTGTGCTTCACTCTCATAGTTACAATTTTAATCTTACTGTGTTGTGTAGATCTGGTTATTGCAGCTCACGCTTTGCTATCTAAAATGCAGTCGTTTTATTAAACCAATCTTTAAAACTTGAAATACCTTTGTCATTTATATATGAGACAGTACTGTGTATGAGAGAACCGGTTGTGACCTGCGTGACCATGACTTCCCTGGGAAGTGCTAAGATGTCATGCGCACGGCTGCCCAATTGTCTCTTCCATTTGGGAGAGATGAGGCACTACTAGTTAACCAGAGCAAAACCTGGATTTAGAGTGACAAGTGTCATCCACTGTGGGTCAGACTCAGTCCCCCACACTGGGAACGATCTTGCCGCTCAAAATCCAGTAGTCTCATTAGGATAATGAGAGCCTACGCGACAATAGTAACCAAACAACTGTCCTGCTTCCTGAAGGACAACAACATACTTGACGTCTCCCAGTCTGGATTCTGCAAAAAACACAGCACCGAGACCACCCTCATCGCCTGCACTGACATCAGGACCAGACAGGACAAGGGTGAAACCGTTGCCCTCAACCTTCTAGACCTCTCCGCAGCATTCGACACCGTATGCCACCAAACCCTCCGCACACGCCTCTTCACTGGAATTTGCCACAAAGCCCTGGACTGGCTCACCTCCTTCCTCTCCGAAAGAACCCAAAGAGTTTGCCTCCCACCATTCTGGTCTAAAGCCACCAAGACCATATGTGGAGTCCACTAAGGATCCTCACTCAGCCCCACCCTCTTCAATATCTACATGGCTCTGCTTGCCAGCATCGTCCGCCCCCATGGTCTCAACATTTCATTCGCTGACAACAGCCAGCTCATCCTCTCTTGCACGAGTAACCCATCTATCGCAAAGAACAACCTACACTTCGGACTCCTTGTTATCGCTAGCTGGATGACCGCAAGCCACCTCAAACTGAACTCAGGAAAAACTGAGATCATCATCTTCGGACCAAACAAGACAGCATGGAACGACTCCTTGTGGCCTGCCGCCCTAGGTCCACCCCCGACACCCACCACCCACGCACGCAATCTCGGCGTCATACTAGACACGTCTCTCTCCATGACTCAGCAAATCAATACCATAATCATCCTCCTGCTTCAACACCCTCCGCATGCTACACAAGACATTCAAGTGGATTCCAATAGAAACCAGAAGAATGGTCACCAATGCTCTCAGCAGCAGCAGACTGGACTACGGCAAAGTCCTCTATGCAGGGACCACAGCCAAGCTTCAGAGAAAACTCCAGCGCATCCAGAACGCCGCCGCACGTCTCATCCTCAACCTCCCTTGCCACGAGCACCTCTCTGCCCACCTCGGATCCCTACACTGGCTGCCCATCAACAAAAGGATAGTCATCAAAATCCTAATCCACGCTCACAAAGCCCTCCACGACACTGGACCGGCCTACCTCAATGAACAAATCAACTTCCACATATCCCGACCCGCCAGCTCTGCTCTGCTGCCCTCGCCCTCACCACAGTCCCCCCGCATCCAACGCACCACCTCTGTAGGCAGATTCTTCTCCCACTTCGCAGCTGAAAACCTGGATCTCCCTCCCCACCAACCTACGCAAGACCCAGGACCTCCTAACTTTCAGAAAGCGCCTCAAAACATGGCTCTTCGAGCAGTAACACCCCCCAGCACCTTGAGACCCTACCGGGTGAGTAGCGCGCTTAAGAAATTTGATTGATTGAGGTGACAAGACTATGGGATTGTCAATGAAGACAGCTTCTGACACATTAGCCAGGAATAAAAGAAACAAGTGTCTGTGACAACATTGTGGGCCGATATCAAAATTTAAGAGAAAAATCTATGCATGTGTTGCTTTTGGAAAGTGAATGGATGCCCATGCAGAGGGAAAATCACCTCTGCCACAGTCAGCAAGCCCCTGCCTTATTCTCGTATGACATATGGCAAAATAAGGTCTTGCTTCACATTGTGATCACTGGGTAATCCTTGCCTAATGGTAGTCCTATTTCACTTATGAATAACAACTATGGACACGGTTTTAGGGATACATTTGTGGGTAGCTTTGACATAATATTGGCCCCGGCATAATGATGTATTTCTACCCACATGGCAGGCAATGCTTACATAATTGTAGCTGGTATAATGCTGACCCATCCTCTACATACTGTGGAGGTTTCTTATTAACATTCTGAACACTACTGATAAAATGATGGAAAATATTTGTCACACATGCTCAAAATGTGTCAATGTTCTGGCTATCCCAGGCATAATGGAGCTCAACATTTGCATATCGTGCATTCTTGACAAATTGATAATGTGCCTGACATAATGGTGGCTCATCAATGAAATAGTGTGGGCATCTTCGTTTTGCCTATTGCTAGCAAGCGTGGCCCATCTAGAGACATTGTGGGTATCCCTGACACACTTTTGAGTATTGACATAATAATAAGCATCAATGTATGCTTTGGGCATTCTTGATAGCATTCTGGCTATACCTGGCAAACTCCTGCTTCACAACCCTGATACATCATGTATTTGGTGATAATGGCAGTATGTGGCAGCACCCATACATTTTTTCACAGCAGTGCAAGTACATGTGTATGTGTGGTGAAAATGACGAGCTGACTTTTGAATCCCAAGCGCACATACATTATAAATGGAAAAAATTGAATTTTTGTGGTAAAAAAAATCTGTCATTTACAATTCTAGACATCTGTATATGGAGAGAGATGTTTGGGGATTTCTATGAGTCACAGAACATTCAGGAGTTTGGTTCAAATTGTGTTAATAAAAGCATTTTACTTTTGGTGTCCTGTTCGTTCCCTACTTTTGAATGCAACATTGAGCACCAAGTACGTCTTTTAGCACTTGACACTCAGGATAGTGAGGGAGAGTGGCTCAAGTCTTACTCAAGGACGTGGTATGGGGCAGACACTCTGAACTCAATCAACCATCCAATAACAGTTAATACATCATTGTCCAGCCGAGCCTTTACTTGAAAAAGGAAAATCTATTCAAGAGATACAGTTAAATACAATACATTAAAAGCAGAGTACAAAGCTTCATGCGGCAGTGGCTATACGATAGCTGTTGTTTTACCCCCATGTTTTTACAAGGGTTGTGACAAGATTAGCAGGTAGCATATTTAAACCGCCTACAAAGATGGGGTGCAATTTCTTTTCCCTTTCCTAAGGTTGTTGAAACATCAGTAATACGACTGGTATGGTATAGCTATTCTTAAACCACCAGCATAGCTGTTCTGGTCCTTGTTAAATATTGTTGCCCAAGAAACATTGTTGTGACCTATTCTTCTAAATCACGATATGTGGGCTTCATCACGCTACACAAGGATTGCTGTGGGGAAGGCTCTGCTTCTTGCTAGTGTGGCACATACTCGCAGGCCATAAGGAGTAACTGTGTTGACATGGCCTAAGCCTCGTTGACTTCAGTGATGACCTGCAGTGGAGTGGTCATGAGCACGCACCTGTCTCCAGGCCTAAAGAGTTGGGGCTGCCCAGATCAGTGGAAACTGTTCTTACTTGCATGTGTTGTGGGGAGATCAATCTTTTTTGCTGGATCTAACTCCTGCCTTAAACCTAAATCCAGCACCCAAAAAAGCTACTAGGATTACTACTTTGTTTGGCACCGAGCCATGACTAGCGTGTCCTCCAATAAAGCCTCTAAAAGTCTTTGCAAATTTTCTTACCACCAAGCCATCACAGGTGCTCCGTCCTTGTATCTATCCACCGTAATCACTTCATGCCATCTCCACCTGCTTTTAACTCATAGTGGGGAAGAGCATGGTGCCTCCACACAGCACAGATTTGGAAAGCAAGTGGGCTCACCATGGGGTGCACTTAAGGGGAACCAGGGTCACAAGGTCTCTGCACATTTTGGCAGAGCAGATACTTATGTGGGTTACAGCAGGTAAATGTTCAGTTCTATCTCAACAAAAGTGTGTGTGTGTATATGTATGTGTGTGTGTATATGTATATAGGTATATATATATATTCCTTTTCTAGGCCCTCTGCTCCTCAGCAGTTAGTGGGCTCCTTCCTTCAAAGTACTTTCAAAACAGCTCTTCTTAGCAGGATGCAGAACTCCTATGATTCTGTTCCCAAACATGAAAAGGGAAGCGGGTAGTAAATAATCTCCCTTCCTAATACTCAGGTTTAAAAAAAAAAAAATTCCAGTGGTGTGTGGCTCTAAGCACTGCTAAACGAGAAATCCAGACATATCAATTGAAGTTTCTGCCCAACACTAAGTCAGCTTGCAGACAAATTCCAGGTGGTTCTCGTCATTTCCATATTCCTCCCAAACTAATCAAATCACTAATATCTGTGTACTCTAGTATCAGCTGGAAGATGGGATGGAGCTAGGAGCTCCCTGCTGGGGAGACCCAGAGCAATCACTGTTAAGTATTCCTAGTCTGAATCTGATAACTGGCCAGGTTGGGGACCAGACCAACTTTATCTTGACTAAGAAAATATTATATTTTTCATAACAGTGGTATGCTTCATCATTAGATCCACCCCAGCCCCTAAAAGCCTAGATGGGCACTTGAGAATAACCAGCTGGGGATCTAAATATAAAAAAATAAATTAAAAAAACTCACTATTTGCAGAGGTATCCTTTCATTGGTTGTGATAGAGGGTATGATTAATGCTAGTACTGGGGGTATGCTAATATATTGTGGTCCTATTGCCCTCATTAAGATCATGCCAACATGTTTCTTCCCTTGGAAACGGTCTACAAGGTCCTGGGCTTTCATCAGGATGCATATTTTGATAGTAACCCCATTCTTTAACCTAATTGAGATGTCAGTGAATATATGATCAAATGATGAAACTTCATGCACACGCAGGGAACAGATTAACTCACCTGGTATAATGAAGCTCTGTCGTGGTTCCTGTTCTGGGTAACCACTGCGCTTCTCAGGGGGAGACAGAGAGCAATGCACATGTAGTCACACATTCATCAAGGGAAGCACTCTGTTTCTTGATCTACTGGCGTCCCCTTAGCCTTGGCTTATGCCGGGAACCACAACAGAGCTTCTTTATGCCAGGCAAGTTAATTTTCTCCCTACATGTGCGTGAACTTTCACAGTTTGATCATATTCTCACTGACGTGATGAGTAGGTCATGGACTGGTGTGACTATTCAAATACACATTCTGATGAAAGCCTGGGACCTTGTAAGTCATTTCCAAGGGCATAGACTGCCCCTGTTCGGGAAACTGGCATGCAAGATGGTTAGTTGGAATTCTTGAAGCAAAATAAACATGGTCGTTTATGAAGGCATTAGAAATGGAGCAGTGCAGCTTAACATTTAAACTTACGCTGTTGCTAAATATACGTATATGTCTTGTACAATGATAAACTTGAGAGTTCACCATTTTCACAATAGATGTAGCCTCAAGAGAAGGAGCTCTGAAAGGCCAGCTTGAATCCAGCTTTTTGGTATTTGTGTAGTAGTATTTGGAAGTGTTGTCTTGAGCATTGTTGCCAGTCTCAATTCTTTAGTCGGTTTGCCACCTCAATGGGAATGTTGTTCTACCACTACCAATTTATGTCATAAAAGGCCCACCAAGGCAAGGTTCATGCTTGAAATGAGGGGTTGGTTTGTAACCAGGGCCTACCAAGCCTTTTAAAAAGTACCTGATTTAGAATAGGTCACCAAACACTTATGAGCCATAGAGAAATCCCCTAATGGTCGCAGAACAAGCCCATAGTGACAAGATGGTGACATCTAGAGCACTTTACACTTTCAGATTCAGTCCATTTCTGAAGGGCTCACCAGGATACCCAGACTGAGTTTTAAATGTTACAGGGACATTATAGTTAGGAAATAGAATGAAAAAAAAAATCTTAGAAATTTGCAGAAAAAAAACCAAAGGTTACAGGGATGTTATAGTTAGGTTCAAATTTTAAATGAACAAAACCGTAGGAATTCAACAGTTATAGTTGCACTTTTCTCTTTTCACAATACTTTAAGTGGTGCCCTAAGATTACTTTAACTTGCACTCTCAAAATGCACTGCTGGGGGGGCGTGGCCAGGCCACGAAGGAAGATGGCCGCCTAGGTCCCGAGCTCCGTGCTGCGGTGATCCCGAGGAGGCAGCAGGGGCCTTGCGGCCGTCCAAATAATCATCCTGCGTCGCGTCGGAGCTCCTCTGCTATCACTGAGCTCCCGAATCGGGAAGGAATGGCCGGCCACCGAGACTCTGGCAGCGCGTCTCGGAAGAACAGCCTACACGGAGGGCGGAATTGCGCCATCCCAGCCCTGCGACCGGCCCTCCTGAGACAAAGGAAATCTACTGTGGGGGGTATCGGGGAGCCCCCTGGTGTTCCGGACCTCTGGCCTCGTGGAGAGACCCACCGCGGAGCACCAGAGGACCCGCGGTGTGCTTAAATGATGGAGGTCCGGCCGAGGGGGAGGAGCTGCGTCCTCGAGTTGGGAACAGAGAGCCTCCCCACCAGTGCAACGGCCTGCACGGCAAGTATGGCTTCCCACGCCGCAGCAACAGTGGGAGATACCGCACGCTCTTCTACCCAGCCCTCTATCAGGCTAGCGCGCGCTCCCCCCACTTCTAAGGGAGAAACAGAGGAGGGGCAGAGTGAGAAGAGGTGGGGTAGAGGAAGAGAAGAGGGGAAAAGAGAAAAGGGGAGAAACAAAAATGCAAGGAACGACGACTGAAAACGCAGGCAAGAAGGGTCAAAGGCAGCCAACACTTGGAGTATCTCACACTCTCCCCCTCCCCCCAGACTGAAGGGGAGGAAGACGAGGAGGGGGAAACTAATAAATAAACAAGTAAGAAATAACGAGAGGTAAAGAAATAGACATACAAACAAGGGGAAAAGGAAAGAAAGGGAAAGTGAAGGAAGGATAAATAAAAAAAGACGGGGAAGAGAAGGAAAAGGGGGGGAAAGGGAAAGAAAAAAGGAGCAAGAACAAAGAAGCAAACTATACCATTTCTTGCCAACCCCCCAAGCCACTCAGACACAGGAGAAGGAACAAATGCCCCTGTCGCCACTCTCAGATTGCAGTGGGGCCCCGACGACAGCAGAAAAGGAGCCCAGGAATTCATGCTATCGACTAAAACGCCTGAGGGTAATACGCCATAAAGAGGGACTCGCCTGCCCCGTCTTCAACATCTTCCCCAAAACTCACTTTCACAGGAGGAGTGCCCTATAGCAGAATAAAATGAAATGAAACAAAACCCACCAACAACGGCAAGCAGTTGGCACTGCTTCAACTACACCCTGGACTATAACGGGTCTTACACTTGCTTAATTGGCTCGGTGCTCTGATTGCCATAACCCTCTGGTCTGACGACGACAGCGGAGCACATCACCCCACAGAGGCCTCAGGGGCAGTACAAACAAAGTGGGGAAAAGGAAATGAAAGGAAAGAAACCAGAGGGAAAATAAGAAAACAAGCCACAAAAAAACAAAAAGGAGAAGGAGCAGTGACGAGGGTCGTCTGACTCGTGCATTTCTACCCCCATTGGACCCTGAAGAAGGCCTCGGACCCAATTGGGTAGCCCTTGCAAGCTGACCAGGCTATGCCCGGCAGTAAAACAAACCACAAATCCACCGGTAAGCCAGCGAGACAACTACTATTCTCAGAAGCGCACCACCATAAACAACCAACTTCCATGGCAACAGGGCCTCACGCATCACCACCCCCAATCCAACCCACTGTGATGTCCGACAAGGAAAAATCCACGACCATGGAAAGGATACTGCACGAGATCACTGCCGTCAGTCACCGAATAGAGGGAATGGACTGTTCTATATCCTCACTGACCCTGGAAACCAAATCTATGCGATCAGACATTGCAGGTTTTCAATCAAGGGTGACAGGTTTGGAACATCGCATGGGATCACTGGAAACGCTGATAGTCGCATCCCGGGACAGAGATCGGGACCTCCTCTATCTCAGGAGCAAACTTACAGACTTGGAGGACAGGAGTCGAAGAGACAACATCCGCCTACTTGGGATCCTGGAAAATGAAGAAGGTACAGATATGCAGACCTTTCTGAGCTCCACACTCTCCAAATTGACCTCACTAGACTTTGACCCACCGCTGGAAATCCAACGAGCACACAGAGTAGGCCCGAAACGCTCTGACACATCGTTAAGGCCTAGACCGATTATTGCTTGTCTATTGTGCCACAACCAGACCTGACAAATACTACAAGCAGCGTGCAACCACGGACCTTTCCGGATAGGCCAATATGACATCCGAATAAAGGCCGATTACTCCAAAGACACCAACGAACGCAGACAGGCCTTCTTAGCTCTAAGACCCCAACTTCGTCAACTAGAGATGAAATACGGCCTTTTTTATCTCGCCAGAATGTGGGTCACCAAAAACGGAATATCCAAGGACTTCTATAACCCAGAGGAACTGAGCCTTTTCCTTGACTCTTTTCAACATCAGCCTATGGACTCTATCAGCACAAGCCACCCACTAGATGTCACAGGGGAAGACGAGGGTGACGGAATTCTACCCCCAGGCCCGGAGAAAGAAAGTACGACCCACCATGACACAGACACCTGCCAAAGGGGCAGGGATCCAGAGAGACTTGCCAGATCGCATGATGACAGGGGCCAGGTCCTACACGCCGTGGCAGTCTATACCCAGTTATCGGAAAGAGACAAATCTAGATCACCTTTGAAACCAACAATTGTATCCCCTTGAGATGACGACCTATCACAGTGTAGATGTGGGACAATCATGAAAACATTGAAGCATGACTGGCGATAACTCCATGGACGGATGAGTACAAACTCTGATTTTGTATATATGTTTACTTAACAACTGCTAACATCATTTTCAATAACAGGCGATTAATATGTTTATATCCTCTATAAGACAACATGGGGTTCTACTCTGTAACACTATTGCGTGGGCTGTCCATTGTATGGTACAAGGTATACATATTAGTGCACAGATCAGACCTTACCGACTCCCATAGGTTACAAATACATCAGGACCCTACTCAGTAGGGACACAACCAAATATCTAAAAAGAAGCTAGTACCCCCCCTTACTGCAATACCGTACTACAGAACATTTCATAATGACACTACACAACAGCAGCAACAAGGCCACACAACTACACTTGACCTTTGCATGTAATTCATATTATTGAATTTTCCCGTCGGACCCTATCAACCCCCATTTGTCCCCCCAAAGGCCAAAACAAAAACAACTTAATTTATGCACAACAACACAAACCCTGATGCTTGCCAGAGTGATAACACAGCATGAACATCTACCACGGGGGATAACACAGCACAGAGACATACTACTATCCTCCACGGGGATACTACATTGTAACAGAAGCATAATAAATAGGATGACACACACACGCACACCTTAAAGCCTTCTCCTGGTGTAACACAACCCTGTCATACGTACACGACTACCCCTGATTCCACAGACAAACAGTAGGTAGATCAATTATTTGGACATTCCCCTTGTAACCGCCGATGCCCCGACAGGCGACTAGCATACCTCTGCCCTTTATAACGTATTGCAGCAAACAGTAGTATTACAATATAAATTATCCATAGCTTATATCGAACATACATAACCGTACTCAGATTAGCCCCCGCTGACATACACTGTTCCCACGCAAAATAGGACCTCGATCGGACAGGATCGTAACATATGGTTAATCAGCAAACTAACAATCCCTTAATGTACTTTGCAGTATTATGACACAATCATACAATCCAAGGCACATATGTTGTAGAAAGACGCCTATGCTGTCTACACATGGATCAAGACTCATTATCTTCCGCATCTATTCTGGGATAGGCCTTATGACACATAATCTAATAGACGATAACATGATCATAATGCAGGGAATTACGTTCTATCATGTTATATTATCTTATAAGAATTAACAGGTTGCAGTGATATTATGTTATATGTTGCAGTGATATTATATAAGTATGGAAGTATTTCAATTGCTATGCGCAAATATATCCCAAAATCTTCGCCTTGCCTTCCCCCCTCTCCTTCCATCTTCCCAGTCTTTTCCCCCCTGCCTCTACAAAATTCCCCCCTCCCTACAAACCCTAACCCCTACCCTCTTCCCCCCCCCCAACCACAGCACCCCCATAACGCAGAACCCATACGACAGTACTAACCAATTGTAGAGGCCACTTACCACCTTATACTTGGGAGCACGACAACCGTCCAAACCATTATATTAGATGTCGCTCGCTATCAGATAGATCTCCCCCACGTACAAGCCCAAGCCTCTTCCCCACTACTATTATAATTATCATACTAAACCCGATGATAAACTTTCAATAAAATAAGGATATCATATATACCAAACTCTCGCTACCGCTTATACATTACTCTCCCCCCCATCCCCCACCCCCTTTTTTCTTTCCCTCCTTCCCTCCCATTCAGGATAGCGAATCCCGAATATCGCTATTAACATAGCTACTGCCCCTCCTTAGGCTCCCTTCACAATGTATTCGTGGCTCCCCCTCCCCCTTCGGAACCCGGAAACCGCGTAATCGTCTGTCATAAACCAATATCGGCCACCCTCTGCCCTGCCGTCGCCTCCTCGGCAGAGAGATCACCACGACGGCACTGGAAGTTTAGATAGGATTCGGACTCGCCATGTACAGATCGACTCTTAGGGAGTACAGGGCACCTTGCCTCTCTCTATCCTTCCCTTCTTCCCCCCCCTTCTTGATTCTCTCGATTATTCTATTTTATCCCACCCTGTATATTAACGCTAACACCCTGCCTTCTTTCTTCCCCCCCCCACACTATCTTTTCCCCTCTCTTATCTAACCTTCCTTGTTTCTGCTTTCCTATCCCCTCTTCTGGGATGCCCGACCCCCACCAGTTGCCCGCACCCTGCCTCCAAATTATCACGTTACGAGCATAGCTCCCACCCCGCCCCCCCCCCTAAACTGGCAGAAGCGCCTTCCCCCCCCCACCCCATCATTTTTTTTTATTTTTATGGCTGCCACCCCAAGGATGGCTGAAATCTCGCTCTCCCATCTAGCATGTCAGGGACAGCCCCCCACACAACACACCCATTACAAATCCTCTCCTGGAATGTTCATGACATGACTAGCTATATTAAATGGAAAAAGATTTTGTCCTATTTCCAGTCTAAAAGAGCGGACATAGCCTTGATCCAAGAGACACATCTTGACAATACAGAGTCCAGTAAACTTAGACGTGACTGGGTGGGAAAGGCCGCCTTTAGCTGCTGCCCAATGGACCAGGGAACTGGGGGTGGCACATCTCACAAATGCGGTGTAGCGATATTAATACGTAAATCTCTCCCGATTTCAATCATTAAAACATGGAATGACACGGAAGGGAGATATATATTCGCTAAACTGAAAATAGGAATCCCCTTTTTATGCGTGGGCTCGGTCAATGCACCAACCAGCACAAAGCGCTCCTTCTTCCTACAACTCAGTCGCCTACTGACCGAAATTGGGACCACCCCCTACATTATTGGGGGAGACTGGAATCTTGCTAGAGAAGCCATAATGGACAGGACAGGCCCCATTGACGTGGGTAATAATCACGACAGAGCATAACTGATGGATATAACCACGAATGCAGGCTTAGTTGACTGCTGGAGACTAACACACCCAAAGGACAAGGAATTCACTTTCCTATCACCTGTCCATGGCACCCAATCACGCCTGGATTATTTTTTCGTATCATACACCATAATCTCCCAAATACAAGACAATATTATCCTAGATAGCGGACTCTCAGACCATTCCCCGATCCTACTCTTGATCCAAGCGGGCTTAGCCTCTCCCGGTCGCTATCCCGGCCATAACAACCTCTTCAGGAGCAGTATTGACCTGCCCACAAGACATTGTGAACAAATTTGCTGCATACTACCAGCATCTTTACACTCCGGAAACAATGACTGATCACGCACGGACTGAGGCATTTCTTGCCGCGGCCAAACTACCCTGTCTATCAGAAGCTGGCCGAGCTCTCCTAGAGGGCGATATAAGCAGGGAAGAAATAACGCAAGTTATTACAAAGCTTCCATATCATAAATCCCCGTGAGAGGACTGATTCCATACAGAATTTTATAGATGGACAGGAGAAGAGGCAACCACGGCAGTACATGAGGCACTTACGGAGGCATGCCAGGAGGGTTCTCTAGGGGCCCTGTACAACATGGCCACAATTGTTGTCCTGCTTAAACCAGGAAGGGATCCTCTACTTTGTGGCAGCTATCGCCCCATCTCCCTCTTGAACGGAGATGTCAAACTACTAGCCAGCGTCCTAGCAGCACGCAAAGTGATACCGTCCTTAATCCATAACACCCAGGTGGGATTTGTACCGGGTCGCACCTCCAGAAATCATATGCGCACATTGTCATACCCTACTCGAATCGCTACACCTACCAGAGGAAGCCCTGGCCCTATCCCTCGATGCGGAGAAAGCATTCTATTGTATTGAATGGCCCTACCTATTTACCACCATGAAACACTTTGGACTCAGAGACCAATTTATCTCCAAAGTCCGACTACTGTATGACCATCCCACGGCACAAGTTAACTGCGGGGGTTTCCTGTCAGACCCATTCCCCATCGGAAGAGGCGCCCGGCAGGGCTGCCCCCTCTCACCGCTTTTATTTCTGCTAGCAATGGAACCGCTGGCGGCAACTATACGGAATTCCCAACAGATAACAGGCCTCCCTCTACTAAGGGGCTCCTCCAAAATCTATCTATACACAGACGATATCCTATTAACTTTATCCGACCTAGAAAGATCCCTGCCATCACTGCTCTCCATCATAGAGGGCTTCGCACCCCTATCTGGATACCGGGTAAACTGGGATAAGAGTGAATCGATGCCTCTATCTCGAGTAACAATGAGAGCCGCAATCCATGGCCTCCCATTCAAATGGACTCCGGCCCGCCTTAAATACCTAGGAACATATAACAATCGCGGCCTGAAACACATGGTCAGGGACAACCGTGACCCTCTTATATCCCGGATGAAACAGGACTTCGCCAAGTGGTCACTACTTGGCTTATCTATGTGGGGCAGGACACAGGCGGTCAGGATGGTTTCCCTTCCACGCTTCACATATGTATTAGGCATGCTCCCTTTACAGATACCTCTTTTTCTCTTCTCCAAATGATTGATACCTCAATTAGGTCCTTTGTCTGGGGCCCTACACACCCAAGACTAAAATCGGTAACAATATTGGCATGAAGACCCTATGGAGGCCTAGGTCTACCCTCAGTAGAACAATATGCTTTAGCCTTACAATTATCGCAACTAGCCTACACATTACCAGATATCCCGGACCCCCCACAATGGGTAATCACAGAGAAACTTCTACGGGGACAGCATGCAGAGCTAGGAGGGATATACACTGACTACCCCCATCTGTCCAACCCTATCCTCACGGCGACAAACGCAGCATGGCACAGAGCCCACCGTCTATAGGGCATACACCCCTCCTTACGTGTCCAGGCCCCTATAGCTGGAAATAAATGCATAAAAATAGGAGGAAGCATCCTAAAGTGGCCCCAATGGAGCAACGCTGGCATCTACAATATATCCCAATTAGCGGACAGTGACCACCTTTGACTCCCTGCGGGAAGAGTTCGGCATCCACAAAAATCAAGAGTGGCGATATATACAGCTTATGCACTGCATGTGTAAAGCCCTGGGAGCCCCCCGTGGATGATCAAAACCTCACCCGTTGTCACCTGCCTGCAGAAATGGGGTCGACATAGAGGTGTTATGGCCGGCCTATACTTAGAGATAACGAACCACCGTTACTCGCAACCCCTCCTAGAGCAACTGCGCCTCAAGTGGCAAGAACGACCAACAATAGCCTACACTGAAGAAGAATGGCCCTTGATAGGGGGGTCCGCGAGGCCCGTCTAAAATTCTGTCTATTCAAAATTCTCCAAGATTGGTATTGGACCCCCATAAAACTCTTCAAGGAAGGCTTGATACCACACGCGAAGTGCTGGCGATGCGCAGATCTCCACTGTGACCTACTCCATATTCTATGCCACTGCCTGATGATACAACCCTTATGGGAAACCGTGCGCCGTACACTTGCAGACTCTATACTGATACCAAACCAGACACCACCATTACTCATTATCTTACATGATATGCGCTCGTACTCTTCCCTATCGCGACCCCACAAACGGCTGCTGCATATGGCAATATCCACAGCTAAAATCTGTATTCTCCGACATTGGAGGTCTAACATTGCCCCAACATAAACGGAATGGATGACACCCATGTTCCAAACAGCCACCCATGAGCGCGTAATCTACAAACCTAAAGGACCAAGCGGCTTTATTTACGGAAATCTGAAGCCCCTTTCTGAAAGGACCATGAGGCAGCTGGTGAACGGTCGGTGGACAGCAGCTGATACTCCAACACTCTCTCCTTTCCCTCCCTCCCTCCCCCCTCTTTGTCTTTCTATCCCCTCTTTTATTCCCCAGACTGTTTGTCCTGGAAAGCACCCCCATACTGACCCGCCTAAACATGTACTAGATGACTCATTCCCTTCCATCCCGTTCGATCAGTGTCTAATCCTTCAACGCATCAGACAAGGTTTCGACCCCTTACACATTTTAACCCATGTCCACACAGATACCCCCCCCGATCACCTTCCGCCAACATTATTCCTCCCCACGCACAGGATCCTGTATTCCATCTTAAACATATCTAGACACATACACTACATTGTACAACTCTGCAAGATAATCTGTACCGGAAGGGGAATAACCAGAACACTTACTTAATAGCCTGAAAACACTGCTCCAAAGGCTTCCCTCCCCTCCCCTCACCCCATCTAATCTTCCCACCCCCCTCCACCCTGTCTCCCTCTCCCCTACTGCCCCCTCCCCCTACTGCCCTTCCCCATGATCTACTTTTTTTTCTCCTGTCCCTCACTCTCTTCTCAGATCCATCCCCAATCCTTCACCCATAACCCTATTATTCACTACCCAGAATAACCATCAGGCTGCACACATCCATATATTGATTGTAAAAACTATTGGTTGTAATGTGGAGCTCTGAAGATATGTTCATGTATACTGTGTACTGCCCTATATTCTTCTTTAATAATAATAATAATAATAATTTTAAAAAAATGCACTGCTATTTACCACAGATATTACATCAATAATGACATCTTGTAAGACATTATCCTTAAAACTGCAACATTTCCAATAAAAATAATGATGACAAAACTGTGCATGGCAGGGGTAGTTATAGTTACCTTAAGGCACGAGTTATGGGTATACTTATCTCTGGAAACTGTATCTGTTGAATTTCTATGGTTTTGTGCATTTAAAATTTGAACCAAACGATAATGTCCTTGTAACCTGTTTATTTCATGTGAATATATATAGATAAATATGTATTGGTTCTAAGGCAAGTGCAGGAATAGACTCCTGACACTTAGTGAGACCGATGCAGGGTCCTATGCCCTCATGAAGGAGACCTTAATGGAGGGCTTTGGACTCACCACTGAGGAGGATAGAATTAAGTTCAGATACTTATAAAAACCTTGAGTCAGACCTGGGTAGATTTTGTTGACTTCTGTAGGGAAGTACCCTCTTTCTTGGTGTGGTCACCTGCTTTTTCTGCAAGATGTCAGTGTGTTTGACTGTGTTCACTGGGATCCTGCTAACCAGGACCCCAGTGATTATGCTCTCTCTCCCAAAACTCTGTATTTCATCCCACCATTGGCACACTGGTGCCCCACTGTAAGTCCCTAGTATATAGTACCTAGGTACCCAAGGCATTGGGGTATCAGTAGATCCCTATGGGCTGCAGCATATATTTTGTCAGCCATAGGGAGCCTAAGCAAAGGATTGTGCAGGACTGGGATTGCAGTCTGCATGAGAAATGTGCAAGCACACTTTTACTACCACTTTTCACTGCACCGGGTCACTTATAAGCCACCCCTATGGCAGGCCTTCTAGCCCAGAGGGCAGGGTGCAAAATACCTGGTTGTGAGGGCACCCCTGCACTAGCAGAGTTGGCACCACAAACTCCAGGCCCATTCTCCCGGACTTTGTGAGTGCGGGGACGCCATTTTACATGGGTTCTGGACATATGTTAATACCTATGTCCAACTACATATTGGTAGCTCTGAACAGAGGCATGGTTGGTTTCAAACATGTTTGAATCATCACAGGAGGCAGGTCTTTCTCCTACCTCACCCCCAAAACCTAGAACTCCCTCCCCACTGACCTCTGCAAAACCAAGGACCTACTGGTCTTCAGAAAGAACCTCAAGACATGGCTGTTCGATCAATGCCCCTCCCTCTTCTCCCCCCCCCCCCCACCGTTTCCCCTCCCCCAGCGCCTTGAGACCCTCCCGGGTGAGTAGCATGTTCTACAAATCTTTTTGATTGATTGATACCCCAATGCTTTTGCAAGCATTGGTTGTATGATCACATGCACTCTGGGGGCTCCTTTGAGGACCCCCAGTATTGCCATTACAGACTTCTGTGGTTTTCCAAGCACCCCAAGCTGCTGCCACCTCAAAGACAGGTTTCTGCTCTCCTGTTGCTTGAGCAGCTCAAGCCCAGGAAGGCAGAACAAAGGATTTCCTTTGGGAGAGGGGTGTTACACCATCTCTCCTTAGAAATAAGTGTTACTGGCTTGGGAGGGGTAGCCTCCCCAAGCTACTGGTAATGCCTTGAAAGGTACATTTGGTGCCCTCTTTGCATAAACCAGTCTTCACCAATTCAGAGAACCCCAGTCCCTGCTCTGGCGTAAAACTGGACAAAGGAAAGGGGAGTGACCACTCCCATGTCCATCTCCACCCCAGGGGTGGTGCTCGGAGCGCATCCAGAGGGTCCCTGGGTTTTGCCATCTTGGATTCAAGGTTGGTAGGAAACTCTGGGAGCATCTGAGTGACCAGTGCCAGCAGGTGACGTCAGAGCCTCCTCCTAACTGATTGTCACCCAGCTAGGTGACCAATCCCCCCTTTCAGGGCTATTTAGTGTCTTTCTTTTGGGTGGTTCCTCAGATTCGGTTTGCAAGACCGCAACAGGATTCCTCTGTAACCTCCACTTTGACTTCTGACCGAAGAAACTGCATCTGGATGCTCCAGGACCCGCCAAGCTTCAATAAAGAAGCAAGACCTGCCTGGAACATAATATCCCATGGCTCCTTCCAGCAACTACAACATACCCCAGTTGTGCATGTACTACTCCCTGAGTGGTTCCCCTGTGGTGTGGGACTCCTTTCCATGCAATCCTCCTTCTGGTGTGAGACATCACCTGCATCCTCCAGGAACTCAACTCTATCTTCTGGGGCACTGTGCTGACTCTCCTTCATCACCGTCAACTCATCTTCTGCACCTTCAGTCTGGTGGGTAGGAGTTCCTGGACTCTGCTGTGCTTGTTGGAATTGGTCCCCTTCTTCCACAAGTCCCCTTGTCCAAAAATCCACTGTTGGTGTCTTGCAGTCTCTTCTGGGCTTTGCATTATTCTTTTTCTCTTCTAAGTGGGTGTTCTGGCGGAAATGACAGTGTTTTACTCCTGCTTTCCTCATCGCTGGGAGGTGTTGTGGTACTCACCTTTGGGCTTTCCTAGTACTTCCAGCTCCCCTCTACCCACTCAATTTACCTAGGTGGGGGACCGACTCTTGCATTAAATTTTTTTTTAGTGTATGGTTTGTGTTCCCCCAGGACCATTTTTCTCTATTGTGATTTTCACTAATTGCACTCTTTTATAACTGTTTTTGTGCCTATTTCTGCATAGCAGTGTATATAATTTGTGTATTACTTACCTTATAAGGGAGTATAGCCTCTATGGTATTTTTGGTATTTGTGTTACACTGAGGG
Source organism: Pleurodeles waltl (assembly GCF_031143425.1). Taxonomy (NCBI): domain Eukaryota; kingdom Metazoa; phylum Chordata; class Amphibia; order Caudata; family Salamandridae; genus Pleurodeles; species Pleurodeles waltl. The sequence goes on from NC_090451.1 coordinate 136,307,886, forward strand.
GGTCATTACAACCCCGTTGGTCAGTGCTATAGTGAAGGCATTAACGCCAACAGGCTGGCAGTACCTACGTCCACTATTATGACATTGGAGGTTTGGCCAAAGCCAGACTGCCAAGTCAGCAGCTTGACCTCCACGGCGGTAATGACTGGCGGGCTGGAGACTTCAGTCTTCAACCCGGGGGCTGGCACTAGGTAGCCCATGGCATTTTGACCCCGCCCACTGCCATGGTTTCCGTGGTTTCTGTACCGCCACAGAAACCATGGCGGTAGGCACTATCAGTGCCAGGAAATGCCTTCCCTGGCACTGATGCGAGGGGGGCCTCCCCGCCCCCCTCCCCCATCCCAGAGTCTTCCCCGCCTGACCCCCCCCCTCATATACACACATATGCACACACACCCACACACGCGCATACACACATTCACCCTTGCATGCATACACACTCACAGCAACACTTATGACCATACATCCAGGCACTCACGCATTCACACAACACAATATGCACGTACACACACACCCACTCATGTACACACGCATTCACACACACACACAACCCCACACACTCACACAACAACCCCCGGCCCCCTCTCCTGTCGGAAAACCCAACTTACCTGCTTGCAGGGGGTCCTCCGGCAGGAGTTGGGACATGGTACTGCTGCGAGAAGCAGCTTCTGCCAGCAAAACACCACCAGGCCGCATCATGGAACTTGATACAGTAGGCGGTGTGTTTTCTGGCGTGGCAGTGCTGCTGGCAGCAACGGCACCTTACCGCCGTCCGCCTGCATGACCGTAGCCGTAATTCTGCTAGTCTTCTGGCGGAATTCCAGCTACGGTCATAATGGCATGGACGGTCTGTAGCCACGGCAACGGTATGTTGCCAGCTGTTGCCGTGGCGGTACGTGGCATTTGCCGCCAAGGTCCTAATTAGGGGCTGAGTGTTTTTCTTTCATGTGTGTAAGTACTGTGTGTTACTACAGTGGTGTTGCATGAGCTTTGCATGTCTCCTAAATAAGCCTTGGCTGCTCATCCACAGCTACTTCTAGAGAGCCTGGCTTCTAGACACTGACTGCACTGTACTAATAAGGGATACCTGAACCAGGTATAAGGTGTAAGTCCCTTGGGTACCCACCACACACCAGGCCAGCCTCTAACAACTTCTCAGTCAAGACAGAAGGTGGCTGGTTAAAAGCTAATAAGGTGCAGGACTATGAAAGGCTTAACAATTTGATTATTAAGGAGCACATTTTTTCAAACTGTACATCAGAGAAGTTACATCAGCATCTAGTAGATCCACTTTACTAGTTTGAGAACTGGCTAAGAAGGCTAAAGAATGGATTGTGACTAGGATTCCCCAAAAGTAGCTGGGGGTAGATTCCAAGAAAGGAAGGTGTCACACAGAAGGAAAAGGAAGGTGGTGGTAAGTCCTCCAAGTAAGTTCCTTCAGGGAGCCAGATGCCTAAAAGAAAAAAAAGGTATAGTGCATCTCCCCTCACCTCTAGTGATAAACAGAGTAGTTGGGACCCTATGTTCTAAAATGTCCTAAAAGATAGGCCCTGTTTTGACTGCCAGCATGTTGGGTACTACAGAGGGGACTCAGCTTGTCTCAAGAAAAAGGTAGGCACTGAGGCTGTCAGTGTAGCCTTGGAGGATTGCTCCTCAGATAAGGACATTCTCTTAGCCTTTAACTGGAAAAAAGGACCAGAAGGTGAGGTGGTGATCCCACAGGGAAGCAAACACTTTCATCACATTCAGGTGAATGGAGTCCCAATCTCTGACCTGAGAGATACTTGTGCCAGTCACACCACTGTGCATGACAGTTTATTGTCCCCAGACCAGTATTTACCAGAAGAAACTGGGAGAGTAATGGTTGTTCTGGGTAAGATTACTGTTAGGCCTCTATCCTTAGTACCCTTACATATAGCTGTGTCACCGAGTTTGGCACAGGATGTTGGTAAGTCCAGACCTCCCTGTTGATTTTCTCCTTGCAAATGATCTCCCAGAGGTTGGTCTGAACCCAAAAGATGTAGTGGTCTAGTACCAGTCCTCTCCATGTGATTGTGGATGTGCTGACCATACAACTAGCAAATGTAAGCCCCAGAAGAAAGGCAGGAAAAAGAAGGGTAGGAAAGGTGGGCAACTTTTACAAAAAGTTCCAGTGAGCCACGAAGAGTCTGCTCCAGAAAGGAATAACTCCAGAGTTGGCACTGGTGAAGCCTCACCTGCCCCACAAAGTCTTGACTAGTTAGGCCACAACCTCCTGCAGAACAGTTGCCTATCTGCTAAAAGAGAGAGTGGGAAAAGGGAGTTTGTTACAAGATGTAGTAACCTCCCACTCACAATACCAGGAGGACCACATGAACCAAAAGAAGCCTGTTCCCTAGCCCATCCACATTTTAATGGAGAGCTAAAGGTGTGGTTCTGGGTACTGACAGCTGTCAGTAGCCTCTTCTGGGTGTTAGCCTTTGTCTGCACTGTCTGTGGCATGGTGGTCTGACCTCATGTCAAATGGCAAGTTATACCCCTTGACCCCTGCTAGTCATGGTTGGGTTACACCAGTTATGGGTTGCCTCTTTGGGTAAGCTGGGTATTGTCCTGGCTAAGATAGGGTTAGCAGAGGTAGGTACCCCTAAACCCAATGAAAGGAGAAAATGAAACTGGTCTAGTTCAGTTTAAAATGGGTCCTATTATGGATTGTATCAGCTGTACAGAGGCAGTGACCTTGACAGGAGGATGTGAGGCAGAGTAGGCCCTGCAATAGCATGGCCAGTATTCTTACTCTTTCTCACCTCAAACACTAGGAAAACTCTCCAGTTGTAGGCTTTGTCTCCTGGACAGGTTGATGGGTGTGGGGTGAAGGGGGAACTGGGCTTCTTTGCAGATGCCCCCACAATTTTTGCCCCCTTTTAGTACTATTAGATGCTGATTATTTTTGTTTTGTTTTTTACTCGAACAGTGCACTGAGGCCTGCTAAACAGACATCCGTGTCAGTGCTCTTTCCTAAAAACAAAGTATGTCTAACTGTTCTGCAACTGGCACAGGACTTAAGCACCTATGTAAGTCTCTACTAAAAGGTACCCCTGGTACCATGGGCATTGGTACCAAAGAAGGTCCTTACAGGCTGCAACAAAACCTATGCCACAGTAAAGGACCCACACTCAAATTGCACACAGTCTGCCATTGCAGACTGTGTCAGGGTCTAAACCCTGAGTAAAAAAACATGACACACAAATTGTGTCACTGCATGCATTATATGCAAGTCACCCCTACAGCAGGCCTTAAGAGCCCTAAGTCAGGGTGCATTATAATACATCTGAGGATATGTCTGCATGAGCAGACATGCCCCTGTGATGCCTAATTCCATTCCTAGACATTACAAGTGACTGGGCAGCCATCTTAAAACATGTAATGGACACTGGTCAGCATGAGTGACCCAGCTACATAAGTGCGCAGAAAATAGTGGTGTTTGGTATCAAAAACCTGGTCTCAATAAAGCCATACTGAGGCCAGTATTGGATTTATTATGACATGCACACAGATGGCACCTTAGAGGTGCCCCTTGAAACCTAGAAGCCCTCTTCTGTGTTATTTGATTACTTTCAACCAGCCTGCCATTATAGACAAGCTTCTGACCCCCTGGAGGTGAGAGACCCTCTGCTCTCCGAGGTCAGAAACAATGGCTGCTCTGGCAGGAGGTGTTATCCACTCCGCCAAGAGGATGGCTACTAAATCTGCATACCAAGGCCAGAAACTTCAAAGTCCCTGCTACCTCTGGTATGCGACCCCCCCCCCCCCCCACACTTTCACCAAACCTGGGAATGGCAACCCCCGTTCCCATTTGGCACCAGGACAGGTGGGAATATTTACTATGCAGGAGGTGTGAAGAAGAAATTAGAAATTCCATTATTTTGTGTATGGTGAATTAGTAATTCTGGGACAGGTTGATGCCCATTCACCGGAGGAAGTGGAAGTCTAGGGGGTGTAATGACCACAGCTGCAAGTATTACTTGTGCTACTGCCCTTCA